>NW_005347918.1:0-260 GCF_000412655.1 Myotis brandtii | reverse complement strand
TTTGCATCTCTCGGATGATTAGTGACTTTGAGTATGTGGGGAAAGAGAAAGCATTCTCCAGTCCTATGATTAACTCAGTCTCAGTGTGTCCTGAGCACAGGCCTTGTTAAGGAGAACATGATGCCCTGGATGGATCTCAGTAAGGTCACTTCTTCTTCCCCACCTGAGAGCACAAGGGGATTTTTTTTTTTTATCTTTACAGTGGGAACTTGGTAGGGCTCTTAGAGGAAAATTCACAAAATAGGGGGGAGGGTCCCCCA
>NW_005347917.1:0-352 GCF_000412655.1 Myotis brandtii | reverse complement strand
TCAAAAGTGGGCTATTTTGCTGGACTCTCTAGTACTTTTGTGTTTGGTAAAAATAAGTCACTTTTGGCTACTTCTCTAAGTTCTCAAGGATGTGTGTGTATGTGGGGATGGAGTTGGATTTGAGAAGAGAAGCAGGGAGGTAATTTTTCCAATTTCTGGGGGCCCTGCTCTCTTTGTGACCTGGGATTGTGAAGGGCTGAGGTTTCCTTCTACTTATCCCAGCATTCCAACACAAAGCTCTTTAAATCTTTTTGTACTTTTTCCTGAATTTTTACTCCCCCTTTGAACACTTTTTTTGTCCTACCAAACACCTTCTTTTCAATGATGTGTAAAATGTGATTGAAAACTCAAT
>NW_005347916.1:0-228 GCF_000412655.1 Myotis brandtii | reverse complement strand
TTCTATATGTTTAGGGTCAGGAAATGTGTGTGAGACTTCACTAAAGTTAAAAAAAAAAAAAAGTGGTCATAAATGAACCAAAAATAAAAAAGAGGTGAAAATCTATTCCCTGAGAATGTCACCAAAAATATTAATTTATATGAACAGTTTTTTATTTAAAATGATTATATAGTGCAAACTTTATACAGTACATATATAATTATTTACCCTAACAGTAATCAATGAGTG
>NW_005347915.1:0-317 GCF_000412655.1 Myotis brandtii | reverse complement strand
GCATAAAAATGGTGTTTTGGTCTTCCTAATTGTTTTTTAAGGTTTTTTAAAAATTTATTTTTAATTTATATATATATATATGTAATTTATTTAAAAAACTTCACTTCTGATCATTTAGCAGTAAACAAGACCACCAGTACCTATGACTGCTGGGAACCACCTCTTCCCTCAGTCAGAAATCCCACTATATGGCTCTGGGATCTGGGAAGGCTGTTAATATTTACTGAGTACCTGCTTTGTGCTCAGCACTATGTTAAGTACTGGAAATATTAGGCTTCAAGTGTACAATTCTACAATGCATCATCTGTATATTGTAT
>NW_005347914.1:0-227 GCF_000412655.1 Myotis brandtii | reverse complement strand
GAAACAAGGTAAGCACAATCTGGTGATCTCAGGTATTCGAGATAATGGTGTCAAGTGATCAGTACAGCTTCTTAGGAGGGTGGCACCTCAATCTAGCAATAATTATATCAAGAAGATGAACTTCTGTGTGAGAGTAGATTTGGGGGCAATGATGATGGCCCATATTAAGGCAATAATAAGTAGGAGTGGAAAGGAAGAAATGGACTTCAGAAAAATCTATAATAATA
>NW_005347913.1:0-245 GCF_000412655.1 Myotis brandtii | reverse complement strand
CCCCATTCTTCTCTCTCCAGTGTTGAGTGTCTGAGCCTTTGCGGTGTGACGGTGTGAGGGTGTGAGGGTGTGATGACCATTTGCATATTAGTTTTTTATTATATAGGATGTACTGTATGGAGTGTTATTTTAAAAGCCCTGTTAATTATTTTGCCCGCAGAACAAACACAGATTTCCTCTTAACATATCTGTGGTCAAATGGAAACATAGGAAATGGACCTCACTCCCAGTTCCGGGCAGGGGCT
>NW_005347912.1:0-281 GCF_000412655.1 Myotis brandtii | reverse complement strand
AAGGTCACAGGTTCAATTCCTGGTCAGGGCACATACCAGGATTATGAACTCAATACTCAGATCTATGTATCTCTCCTCATTGATGTTTCTTTCTCCTCTCTCCCTTTCTCCCTTCCTCTCTCTAAAATCAATAAAAAACATATTTAAAATGTTTTTTAAACATTCTTTTTTCTAACTACATATCTGGGTATGCCCAGATTTTCTTCAAATACTTAACCAAAATAATAAATTACATCAGATTGAGTGGAGAAGCAGATACACAAATCTGTATGCCTTTTCTT
>NW_005347911.1:0-267 GCF_000412655.1 Myotis brandtii | reverse complement strand
TACAAGCTCCTGACTGCACTGAACTTGTTTCTGGCGATACTCTGGGGACCCAGACTCTTACGGGGAGAAACTGGACTGTTTGGCATCGGGTCGGAAAGCGAGGGTGGCTTTCTTGCAGAACTGCTCACAGGAATCATTGTTACTGTGGGGGTGCGGGACTCGGGGACTTGGGGAAGCAGAGACACTGAGACGCGAAGAGACGGAGAGACGTGCGGAGAGGTGCAGAGTCCCAGAGACGGCTGACGACAGCCATCGCTGTTTGCTCCG
>NW_005347910.1:0-269 GCF_000412655.1 Myotis brandtii | reverse complement strand
CTGGTTTTGCATCTTTAAGAGACGCTCAGCGCCCTCGGCTTCTTCGCCAACTCGCAGAAGAAGCGGCCCACGCCCTCGAGAGCCACATCATCAAGGTCAAAACAGAAGCCCAGAGAGAGGTAGGTGTGGGGGGCCTGCAGATGCAGGTTGGCCAGGTGGCTGGCCACAGCCTCCGCGTTGGTGGAATAATTCTGACGGATTTGGGAGCTCAAGGTTGTTGGGCAATAAGGAATGAAGGTAGGAAAAAACCCGGTGTGTTGGCTGGTCTG
>NW_005347909.1:0-237 GCF_000412655.1 Myotis brandtii | reverse complement strand
AGTACCCAGTGAATACAGAAATTGCCACAAGAGCAGGACCTGAGGGGAAAATTTGTATTTGTAGCACTATTAGAGAAAGAGGAGCAAGAGATGGAGATTAAGAAATAACTAAAGAGCCATCCCTTTCCGGCGCCCAAGATGTCGAAGAGAGGACATGGTGGGTCCTCTGGGGTGAATTTCCGGATTTCCCTGGGTCTTCTGGTAGGAGCCATGATCAACTGTGCTGACAACACAGGA
>NW_005347908.1:0-915 GCF_000412655.1 Myotis brandtii | reverse complement strand
GCCTCCCAGAAACTCAGGAAAAGATGGAGGAGTGGGAGTGGTTGGAAGGCAAGGCCTGAGGGATGAGCATCGTGCTTGGTAAGCCAGGCCAACACTTGGGCCTTAAGGAATGAAGAGTTTTGGTTTTCAGAAAAACAACCCTGGCAGCCACACCACCATGGGCTACAGTAGGGAAGTCTAGGCCAACAGGAAAGCCACAAACTAGACAAAAGACACAAGACCAACCCCATCCAACCTCAGCCCTGGGCGCCTTCGGCACAGTAGGGACTGCTCGCTGCCAGCAGCTGTTTCTGGAACTGGCTGCTAGCAGTGGCACCGAGGGAGCTTGGAGGACCAGCCCAGGATGTCCCCGTCCCCCGCCTGCAGTCAGGTGGGGAAGGTCAGGACGCTGCGTGTGCTCACCAAGGTGGGTCACAGCACAGGAGCAAGAACACCTGCTGTAGATAGAAGGCGGAGCCAGGGGAGCCTGGGAGGGGGGTCCCTCTGGCTAGTGCTGTTGGGAAGAAACTTAGAGAAGGTAGGGTTGGAGGTGGGTCTCAATGGCTGCTCCACCCCTGGCAACAGGAGGCAATTCCCAGGCTGGTTGTGAACTACCCATTCAGGGCCATCTCTAACGCTGTGGAGCCCTCAAGGGGCGCAATTGTATATGGAGGGATTCCGCACTTGGGTGAAAAAATGCCACCGCACCCTGCCCATGTCTCGTTTGCCTGAATGCACGGAAATGCCCATTTCAGTCAGAAATGGATCCCTCAGCAGCATTAGGGCCCTGCCCTGTTCGCCCCATTCGCCCGTCAGCATCTTCATTGTCTAAGCTCTGGGCTCCCTGAAGGGCGTCTGCGTTGCTTCCCTGTCAAATCTGGGATTCGGACTCCGGGGATATGGAGAGGCCCCTGGAGTTTCCTCACACCTGGGGCA
>NW_005347907.1:0-833 GCF_000412655.1 Myotis brandtii | reverse complement strand
TGTGTGCTGCCCCTTTTCTGTGCCACCCACACCACTGAATGCAGCTTTGGCACCCCACCTTCCCTACAATACCACCATCATGAAGGAGGAGGATAGCAGATATGAAAGTTTCAGGAAACAGAGATGGGTTACAGGAGCAGAGCATGGCTAAAATTCCAATTGCAATACTAGGAATCTTTGTTCTAAAAGTCCCTTGGCCATTCTTGCCCCAGGATCCCCTCTGTCTCTATTCCTCCCTGTAGAGTCCTTCCCACAGCCATGTTGCCTTCCCGCTGTCCCATCCACTCCCTTCCAGCTGCCAGCCCCAGCTGCCAGGGAGCCTTCTCCACAATGGGGCCTCCCCTCTCCTTCCCTGAAACACCATCAAGTTATCTGATAATCCAGAGTTACCATTCTCTCTCCCAGGAACTTTACCACTCTCTGTTAAACTAATATTTTCTGTCCATTAAACTTGCCTCCAAACACCTAATTGAAATGGACCTGAATTAATCATCAGATTTTTAAAAATCTGTTAGCTTCTTTGAACTGTTGAAAGATTCAATAAATAAAAACAAAGAAGTCCTATCACAAATCTCTTAAACACTCCCCCTGGCTTTGCTAATTGCATTTAGAATTTTGATTCTCTCACACCACAGTCATGTGCTGCAACATTTATGACAGTGGACGGGGGTGAGGGAAGCCTGATTTGTAGCAGCACCCCGAGACATCAGGACTGCCACCAAGGCCAATTTCAAGCTGCTACGTGGTGTTTGCTTAACACCTGGGAGGGAAGAAGGCACCTTCAGCGCTCTCAGACGAGTGGCTGCAGCGTATCCTGGGCCAGCTCACATCAG
>NW_005347906.1:0-229 GCF_000412655.1 Myotis brandtii | reverse complement strand
ATATAACAGTGAGGTCAATTTAAATAGACCTCAAGCTAGAAGACTGAAGCAGTATGTCTTAGTGGTTAAGAGGTCAGGCTGTGGCCCGAGCCAGTTTGGCTCAGTGGATAGAGCATTGGCCTGTGGACTGAAAGATCCCAGGTTCGATTCCGGTCAAGGGCACATCCCTGCGTTTCAGGCTTGATCCCCAGTAGGGGGGGGCGTGCAGGAGGCAGCCAATCAATGATTC
>NW_005347905.1:0-331 GCF_000412655.1 Myotis brandtii | reverse complement strand
CACAGCAGGCAGCATAAGGTCTGTGCTAACATCGGTGCCCCTTGCCCTACCCGACGTCCATGAGAACAACTCGGAGCAGACCCAGGTAGATGCTAGTACACAGGTCTGTCTTGCAGCTAAGGGACACTCAGCTTGCAGAAACTCCCAATCTTTTAAGGAAATTGAGGCAACCCTGCCCAACATTCCTCCACGAGGTAGATCTCACCTAATTATCCTGAGTGTAAGCAAACCTCCCTGCAAATCAATGCTTTCCTACCCTGGCATGTCTCTGGGAGGGGAGCTATCCTTTAAGAGAGTGGTTCTCAACCTTCTGGCCCTATAAATACAGTTC
>NW_005347904.1:0-229 GCF_000412655.1 Myotis brandtii | reverse complement strand
CAACCCAGGCATGTACCCTTGACCAGAATCAAACCCATGACCCTTCAATCTGCTGGCCAATGCTCTATCCACTGAGCCAAACCAATTAGGGCCCATGTTTGTTTGTTTTTAATCTTTACTGTTGAAAGTATTGCAGATGTTCCTTTTTTCCCCATTGACCCCCCTCCACCCCGCCCCCATGATTTCTCTCTTTCTCTCTCTCTCTCTCTCTCCTTCCACTCTCTTTAAA
>NW_005347903.1:0-539 GCF_000412655.1 Myotis brandtii | reverse complement strand
ACTCTCAAATTTTCTTCAGGCCCTCGAGGGCATTTTCAATATGGGTTATTTTATTAATATTGACCCTATTGGGATTTAAAACTGAGAATTTTTTTAAAGTTATTTTTGTAGCTTATTTTATAATAGCAATAATAAAATCATTCCACAGTAATATAAGATAATATTTTTATAAAAAGACTATATCTTTGAAAACAAAGAAATGTAGTGAGAAGAGTGGCATTTTTTAAATGTTTGGGCAAAGCTCTTTAAAGTCTGGCTTAATAGAAGGCAGCTGGATGCTCACGTCTGCTTTTGCATCTGCTCTGTTGCAAAATTCTGTGTTGCTTGAGGTAGCTATGAAGTTGGAAAAGGGAGGAGTATTAAGGTAGCCTTTTCAGAAAATTTGGCTATTCCTCAATACTACGCTAACACTGGACAAATGGTTGTGAAATCTTACACCGTTGTATTAAAACCTTCTTTTACCAGGCTTGGTTTTGTAGCATCATGCATTGGTCATGAGTTGGTTGCTTGAAAATTTTCGGTTCACGGCACTCACTGCA
>NW_005347902.1:0-1373 GCF_000412655.1 Myotis brandtii | reverse complement strand
ATCGGCCCTGATTGCTGGCCAGGCCTAGGGACACTACACATGCACAAATTTCGTGCAACGGGCCTCTAGTATAATATGAAAATAAAAAGTGAAGACCGCGGTCATACACTGAGGCTAACTATGAGCGTCAATCTTGCCTCTGAGGTGGCACGTTCCCCGGTGCTGGCTATGCCTGTCGTGTGTGGAGATGCTGTTTCTCTTCATCAGTCCCCAGGCAGCTGGCGGGGGGGGGCACAGAGGGACCCCAGTTCAGCAGCCTCAGGCCAGGAGCAGCCTGGTCTGCTTATCCCAAATGCCACCCACATGCTCCCCCCCCCTGCAAGTGGCCCTGCAAGGAGAAGCCAGGATGCATGGCCTCGGGGACACCACTTCAAGGTCCCGCCTTGTTCCTCTCCGTTGAACTTGGCAGACCCCACTCTGGAACTCCGTAATTAACATTGTTTCGCCGGCATGTCGGTAAAGCAGGGCTTTTCTTTCTTGTTTGAGTTAGAAGCTTAAGAAAATCCAACACCTGTTTTCTTTCTCAGCCTGGAGAGAGCACGCTCCACTCGCCTCTTCCCCTGGGAAGTGACTCCTCCATCCTTGTCCTGGGTGTTCCACTCAGGAAGATGGGGTTCAGCCGGCTCTGGCTGAAAACTGAAAGCGTGGACAGTGCGTCTCCTCGCATCATCGCTGTTCACGGACAAGGCTCGCCGCGACAGTCAGGCGCGGGGCAGTGAGCAGTGCGCCCCAAAGGCCACACAGCAGGTCCGTGGCCCCTGCCGGCCCTCCCTCTGGGAACGCAGCTCCGATTCCCACAGGACGACACCGTGGCCGCTGACAGGGCCTGGCCATCACCTTCATAACAACGGTTATTTAATGTTGGGGCTTTATGGCAGAAAAAAATCCTTACGCAGGAGTTCTTATATTTCAACTCCACGTTGAGAAAGAAAACACTATTTTGTGTCAAACGCTCACCCTGGAAAGGGTCTGTGCCCAGTGCCCATGAGGGTTTCTCTTCTAACCGGGAGAAAAGAACCGATTTCGGACAGGGCTTGAAATCCAGGCCTTAGCTGGCTAAAGAGAGCAAGAACCACCCAAAGCAAGTCTAAATGTCATAACTGGCAGAAGACGCATCGCTTCGGGATGCTCGCTTTCATGGCAGAAGGCATGTTACCTATTACCACCGGGCAGGTACAAACATGTGTGTTCCCAAGCCCAGCCGGCTTGATTTCGGAAGGCTGGGCCGGGAAGCCCTTGGGGCAAGGCTGCCCTTGAACTCCCACCTTGATCGCTGCCTCACTCCTGGGTGGCCCGGGTGCCCCTCCGAGGACACGGGCGGGTCAGAGAATCGCTCCCATCTATTTTCGAGCGCCTCTGAGGTGAAAATTCCT
>NW_005347901.1:0-1619 GCF_000412655.1 Myotis brandtii | reverse complement strand
ATTATTTCTATCTAATTATATACATATACATATATATATATGTATATATATATGTATATGTGTGTGTGTATACATATATATATGTATATTAAATGACTCCAGATTGTTTTGACACATCTTTATTGTTTTATAAATATTTCACACTACTTATATTTTAATATGTGCAATCTTTATCAGATAATTAACCATTTTAAGTCCAGAGAGTACTACATTACAATGGGACAGTCCTAAATAGCAGAAGAGGCAAGAACTAAATTTGTCATATTTTAAAATATATATAATTTAGTAGTTGTCAGCTATTCTTTGTAATAATAGTCGTGCATAAAGGATTATAAATTCCAAGCCTAATTAATAAAATTTTTAAAAAAGTTAGTTTTAATGTAAAAAATATGTTTATTTGTATTCGTAAGCTTCCAGTGAACATTAACCTAAGATTGATGTGTGCTATATATCAATGACTATCAATTTAGTCATTTAGGTATTAACTGTTGTTGAAACCTATAAACATAACCAAATAGTAATGTGGTGTCTGATAGTCAGATGTCTGTTACATACTATATTCAATGATTATTACAAAGTCCATAATTTTTTTATTAGTTTTTAAAATGTACATTTATTGTTGAAAGTATTACAGACATCCCCTCTACCCCTCCCCCAAATAATCCCCTCCATCCCACTCCCATCTCCTCCCCAGGCCTTCACTGTACTAGTGTCTATGTTCATGGGTTATGGGCCACAGAACATTTTTGAATGAACATGACTCTGCCCTCCTTTAGCCACTTCGAAATTGTACTCCACAATCAGGAATGTGAAGATGATTGAACCTGGCACTACTCTATGCCTAGTTTGTTTGTAAACTTTCTTGAAAAACTTCCTGCCTTTTATTACTTTACCATATTCTGTACACAATACAATCAGTGGGATTCCACTTTATTCTTGAACTGATGAAATTTCTGAGCTGTATTTTCCTCTAAAACCCACTTAATCCATCCAAATCACCCTTCCATTCTGAGAGACCATTTTCTTTCTTTTTAAAATATGAATTGCACATCAGCATTTTTACCAAGCATAAACTACTTTTTAGGTTATTGAAGAAACACAGACATCATTATGTAAGGTTCAGTTTGTTTTTGCATTTTATTGTTTTCAGTGAAATGTAATTCATTGGTGTGTATGAAATAGTTATGCCAACAAAATACCATGTATAAGTATATTACTAAAAATAATAATTGTAAAGTGAACAACTATGTATCAATTACTCTGACTTGGAATAAAACTTTACCTATATCTTTTAGAGTCATCTTTGAGTCCCTCCCTCCTCACCCACAAGAGGTCTATTTTACCTTTTTTTGCTAGACATATTTTGTTCATCAACAAGTTCTATTTAGTATTTAGCAGCAGAATTTATAATATGAATATATGATGCAGATGTGTTTCTTTTTAAATTTGCTGCTATAATATTGTACATATGTACATTTATTATAAATATAGTGGGAACAGAACAATGTAAATTACCTGATGATGGAAATGTTGATAATTGAAGAAAAATTCAGATTTTCTTTTGGGGCATTCATTAGATTTCTTTGTAAAGTAGCAACAACATATTTGCATATATTCAT
>NW_005347900.1:0-508 GCF_000412655.1 Myotis brandtii | reverse complement strand
TCTGAAGACTATCAAGCACCATTCATGGCTAACGCTTATAAATATGGAGGGGGCTAACCTTTGAGGTAAAAAATCAAATATGACTATGGAATATTGAGAATGATTCGCTGGTAATTTAAAATCCCACAAGTTAACTTGGAAAGCTGTTCCAATAAGGGAGTGGCCAATGCGTTTTGAGCAAAGGCCTTGAAACAGGTGTAGAGTCTACCAAGCCTGTGAGAAGAATCAGGACCCACTCACCTGTGTTGAGCAGGTGCTAGAAGGCAAATTCAGTTGCACGAATGGACAAAGGTTCCATTCAGCAAGCTAGTCACTATCTTTAAGGGATATGGCAACCACCAACAAGTGGCCATCCAGACAAGCTGTTGGCATTCTTGATCCAGAAAAGGGGTATCCAAGGTGATGAGGTAGCCAACATTGGGGCAATCTGTCCACAGGGGACAACTCAAATCACAGGATGGAAGATCAGGGTCTAGATCAGCTGTGGGCAAACTACGGCCCGTGGGCC
>NW_005347899.1:0-914 GCF_000412655.1 Myotis brandtii | reverse complement strand
GCTCGTGAGCCACAGTTTGCCGACCACTGGCTTAGGGGTTGAGGAGGGAAATGGGATAAAGGTACCAAACCAATGAGTGAAGGGCCTGGAACGCAGTTATGATGATAGCACATTATGAGGAGAGGAGTGTGACTTAGTCAATGTTCTGCCCCTGCATCAAAAAAGATCCATCCCCAGTGTGGTATGTGCAGGAGGCAGCTGATCAATGATTCTCTCTCACCCTTGATGTTTCTATCTCTCTCTCCCTCTTCCTTCCTCTCTAAGATCAATAAAAATACATTTAAAAAACCAACAAAAAACAGTCACAGGAAAGAGGTCTAGTAGTAGTAGTGTTGTGGGGGATTCAGGGTCAGGGCATGAGGAACGCCTCTCCATTGGGTGTCTTCTCTCTCTCTCTCTCTCTCCCCCCCAGAAGCCAACAGTTCTTCGGAAAAAATGTGAGCCTGGAATGAAGCTAAGAGCCCGACGTACTCACTTGCTCTTATCTGAACTCTCCATCGACCCAGACCCTCCTGCCTGAGGCACTTCCCTCATTTTTCCCAGTTCTCATTTTTGGTGCCTTATTCACTGCAGAGCCTGGAGAAGGTGTGGTGCCCGTTCTTGTTGAACCGGTTGAGCATTTCCGGGATCCCCAACCCTTGGGCCTGCGCATCAGCGTGGCCGCCCTTCCGGTCACTGCGACCCTTGTGTGCCACGGGTCAGAGGGATGTTACAGTGCGAGGAAGGACCACAGGGGAGCTCTCGCCCTTGTCCCCGAGTCTGAGAAAGAAATACAAACTCGGCCCACTCCGCAGCCTCCCTTTGTCAATCTGTGGACCGGAAGACGAGAGTGGGTTCCCTGGAGTGGTGTGACTGTCACTGTGGTAAGGACCATGACCGTCGACACCAAAGCCTTGCTCTCTCCAGAGTTGGGT
>NW_005347898.1:0-757 GCF_000412655.1 Myotis brandtii | reverse complement strand
ATAAGCATGTATGGAACTTGCTGCCTTTAAAACCCAATGAGGCCTGCCAGGCATTCTGCTTTGTTTTTTATGGTGGGAGTAATTTGTGCTTCACTTTAAGATGAGTTGTTCCTACCTGTTCCTAACCACCCATCCCTAAACATGGCACTGAGGCAGCGGCCCCTGAATACTCAGGCTTTATCTCTCACTCCCTGGAGTACACGGACACTGCAGCACCTGCCACTCCCTGCTTATCGTGCAAATTAGCATGATGTTATCATGAAGTGAACTGTGTGATGCTCTGTGGGATATCCAGGTGATCCAACTTTCATTGTGATAATTATGTCACCACCTGTCCTTTATTAATGCTGGAGCCAATCATCCCCATTACTAACACTGAGCCCAGGTCTAGAGTAATCTCCCATCTCCTACTCTAAGGACCTCATTGAATGCTGATGTCCATCTCATCAACACATTTTTAATTATTATTTTGGCAAGTGAAATATCTCTTGGCCCCTCTTGTGGGATCTTACTCCCCTAGTACATTTTGTGGCCTTACATAATATATCCACTCTAGCATGCTTACTTCTCTTGTTTTTTGATTCCTTCTTCCACCATCAACCATAAAAATTATAGCATTTACATTTCACCTTCTATGATGTTTCTATATGTTATTCTGGCGGCACGTTGGCACCATTTCCTGGGTTCCTTGCCAGGATATTGATACCTGTGTTGTGGGACAGTGCTCACATATCGATGAACTCCCCCTTATCCAACT
>NW_005347897.1:0-906 GCF_000412655.1 Myotis brandtii | reverse complement strand
CACAGGCCGTCGCTCTATCCACTGAGCCAAACCAGCTGGGGCTAGATAGAACTATTATAATCAGCATCTGTGGTTGATTTAAAAAGGCCACAAATTCTTTGATACTCCTCCATTGCAAGGTGAGGCTGAAGTCCCCTCCCTTGACCCTGGGCAGGCTCTGTGATGGCTTTGGCCAGCAGTTGTGGGAGAAGTAATGCAGTGACAGTTTCCAGGTCCAAACCTGAAGAGCTGCCCTTTCTCATCTCTGGTACATTCACTTTCAGAGCCCTGGGCTGCCATCGTAAGAAGCCCAGCTATTCTGCAGGAGACGCTACCCGGAGAGTCTCGAAGCCCATTCAGAGAGGGAAAGGGGCACAGCTGAGCCCAGCCTTCCAGCTCCTCCCACGTCCAACCAAGGGACCAGACAATGAGGTAATTCTTCGTGGACCATCTAGACCAGAATAGCTGCCAGCGGAAAACCACCAAACGACCCAGCCAGTGCCACATGGAGCAGAAGAATTGCCAGTAGAGACCTGCCTAAATTTCTGACTCACAAAAACATGAGATTTAATAAGAGGGTCATTGCTTTAGGCCACTAAATATTGAGGTAGTTTGTTATAAAGCAATAGTTCCAGATGTAGAAGCGAAATCACAGTGAGTGAAGTAGCGTGTTCTGAATCACATGACTAATTAATGGTGCAGCTGAGATTCCAACTCAGGCAGCCTGCTTCAAAAGCCACTCTCAGCCACTCTACTGAATTATTTTAAAATTATAATTAACTTTTTGAGATAGGGTATATATAACATCTTGAGTCTTCTTAACATCTACTCTAATTCTTATTTAATGAAGAATCTGCACCAAAGGCATATCTCCTCTCTGCATTCACAATTGTCTATTTGTGCTTATTTTCACATCCTTCTGAACTT
>NW_005347896.1:0-359 GCF_000412655.1 Myotis brandtii | reverse complement strand
ATAGACCTGAGAGTCAGGGACCGTTACTAGTATATCTGAAGATATCATGCCAGAGAACGAGAAGATGCCAAAAGAAAGGTCAGGGAGAAAATCCCTGCAAGGGAGTCCCTCATGCTCAGTGAGGAACATGAAATAGACCTGCTGCAAACCTCATTTAAAATTTGAAAACATCACATCCTAGCCTGTTTGGCTCAGAGGATAGAGCGTCAGCCTGCAGACCAAAAGGTCCCAGATTCAATCCCGATCAAGGGCATGTACCTTGGTTGCAGACTCTTCCCTGGACAAAGAATGCTCCTCCTTACAATAGAACCAGTAAAGAGTAAAGGAAAGAGAGTCTCACATATTCCAAGATACATTCT
>NW_005347895.1:0-240 GCF_000412655.1 Myotis brandtii | reverse complement strand
TAAACTCAAAATGAATAAAAGACTTAAATGTAAAACATGAAACCAATAAAGTCCTAGAGAAGAAACCATAGGCACCAAAATCTCAGACATCTCTCATAGCAATAGGCTTACCAATATATCTCCTAGGACAATGAAAATTCAGGAGAGAATAAAGAAATAGGACTACAAAAAAAAGAAAAGAAATAATAACAAGCTTCTGCACGGCAAACCATCATATAAATAACAAGAGACCCCACTATG
>NW_005347894.1:0-242 GCF_000412655.1 Myotis brandtii | reverse complement strand
TTTGCAGAATCAGAGAACTAAAGCTAGCAATGCATTTTCCCTGGATTCACTCACTCACTCATTTATTCGTCCATAGGTATTTATTAAAGGTCTACTTTGTGTCAGATTCCCAGCCAAGAAATGGAATAGAGACTTGAATAAAACTCAAGCCTTCCCCTCAAAGAGTTGCAGCTTAGTGGGGAAGAGACACACAGATTGGTTTTCGCAACACAGGGCAGCGAGTCCTCATCTAACATCTGTGA
>NW_005347893.1:0-367 GCF_000412655.1 Myotis brandtii | reverse complement strand
TTGAGGCCCTCCTGCCCCTCTGTCTGGGCGTCCACATCCCTGGCGGCTCCCATCCCCTCTGAGGGGCTTGGAAAGGAGGACCTGCTCAGGACTCTGAAGTGAGGAGACTGGATGGGAAGGCGAAAAGGAGAGGGGGTGGGACCAAATACACACACACACACACACACACACACACACACGGACACGCTGTTGATGACAAGCAGGAATCTCCTAGGTTCTCCAGACACACCCTCAAGCCTCCATCGGAGTGGCAGGGAGAGGAGGACGTCCCCACTCCCAGGCAGGTCTCCAAGAGCCTCATCCTCCAATCAGCTCCTCTGGTTTGGATTCCTGGACTCTGGCAAGAGCCCCCACTTCTGTTCCTGGA
>NW_005347892.1:0-1824 GCF_000412655.1 Myotis brandtii | reverse complement strand
GGGGGGGGGGGGGGGGGGGGCCGCAGGTGTTAAAAATGCAAGTGAGCACACCCAGAGTCTGACTTAGTAGGAGTGTAGTCAGTCAGGCCTAGTGTGGTAGTGTAAATATGTCTACAAATTCTTTAATATCCCTCCCTTCAAAACATGGAGCCTTAATTCTCCCCCGTTGAGTGTAGGCTGTAATTAGTGACATGCTTCTGACTAATAGAATGTGGCAGAAGTGACAGTTATGACTTGCACGACTGGGTTATTTGTCTCTCTCTTGAATCATTCACTCTGATCAGGAGGTCACTGTGGAGAGGTCCATGTAGTGAGAAACCGAGGCCTTCTGCCAAAAGCCATGTGAGTGTACCATCTTGGAAGTGTATCATCCAGCCCCAGCCAACCATTCAAATGACAGGAGTCCTAGCCAACGTCTTGACTGCAAGCTCATGAAAAAATTTGAGTAAGAACCACTCAGGAATTTCTGACTCACAGAAACTATGAGATAGTTAAGTATTTGCTGTTTTAAGCTGGTAAGTTTTGGAATAATTTGTTACATAACTATACATAACTAATATACCTAGAAATCAGCATTTTAAATCCCAATCTGGGTAATTTAAAACAAAAAATAATCGAATAACTATAATGATGGAGTTCAGGTTTCTAATTTAGTGTGAACTTCTTTGTTTAAAGAAGAAAAACTGGAAATAAAATTAGATTGTGTTAATCTTATTTGAGCTCATCAGACTTAAGATTCACTTCAGTTTCATAATACACTATTTAACTAACCATTATAAAAGCAAGTTGGCCATCACTTGCTATAAATATTTTTAATTTCCCCCTAAAATTTACACTCAGTGGTGTAATAATATTACACAATAAATATTTCCTAAGCAGATTGCAAATGCTAAAAGAATAGCTCTCTAAGGAAGAACAGATACTTCTTTTCCTGGGACCAAATATGATAAAGGATCTGACAAGTAAACAATTTTATTGTAGAAAATAGCTAATCTATGGCAATGCTTTAACTTGGAATCACAGGAAGAAGGAGCCTCGAGTACAGCTGAGTATGATGGCTAAACGCAAGAGCTCTGGAATGAAAACGCTTAGATTTAAATCCCATTTACTAGCTGTGTGCTCTTGGACAGACTGCTCAACCTCTATCTCTGTGCCTCAGTTTCCTCCACTATAAAATAAAGATAATAAACCTAGCTCATAGGACTGTGTAAGGAGTAATGGTTCAACACATGTAAATCCCTTAAAACAATACCTCATACATGGAAGCACTCAATAAATATATGCTCTATATCCCAGTTCACCATCATCTCCTATTCAGCCTTTGGAAGGATATCCTAAGAAGCAGTTAAAGCTTGAATTTTGTCCTCATATTTTTATTTTGTCTTCCTTCTGTGGTTCTGAAGCTGCTGAAAGGAGACCTTGGTTAGAATTCAGTCAGAAAGCTGTCCGTCTCTGCTTTTTAAATACTATCCCCAAATATTAACTCAGTGCTCACTGGGGGCATCACATCCACACTTCCCAAGGGAAATAAAAGGTGGCTCACTTCCCACATCTGACTCAGGAATAACGAGTTCATTGCTACTGAAATGTTTAGAATGACTCCCAAGCTGAGGTGAGCAACCTAGGTTGCTTTGTTTCTCCTTTACATAGATTTGCAAAAATCTTCCGGAAGAACTTGAATTTTCTCTGTCTTTCTCACATCTATTTTTCCGCATATTTCCATGTACTCACAATGGTATTTTCTTACAGTTACACTCGATCCCTGTACATCCCACTGTGATCATTTACTTCACTCAAGATATGAAGCATCTTTCATTCCTCATT
>NW_005347891.1:0-220 GCF_000412655.1 Myotis brandtii | reverse complement strand
AGAAACTCAAAATTGATAAAAGACTTAAATGTAAGTCGTAAAACCACAAAAATCCTAGAAGAAAACATAGCAGTCAAATCTCAGACATCTCACATAGCAGAATATTTGCCAATCCATCTCCTAGGGCAAGAGAAACACAGGAAAAATTAAACAAAGGGGACTACATCAAACTAAAAAGTTTCTGCACAACAATAGAAACCATCCACAAAATGAAAAGGGA
>NW_005347890.1:0-246 GCF_000412655.1 Myotis brandtii | reverse complement strand
CGGCCTGGCCTGTGCCCTCTCGCAATCCAGGCTGAGGAAGACCCCCACCCCACGTGCACAAATTTTGTGCACCAGGCCTCTAGTTGATTAATAAAATTATACAGGGTTCACCCTTGACTTCCTCCCTCCCCCTTCCCTTCCCTACCCCTGATAATCTCCATATTGCTGCCTGTACCCATGAGCTTTCTTTGCTTAATCCCTTCAAGTTTTTACCCAATCCTCTCCCCCCTCCCCTCTGAAAGCTGT
>NW_005347889.1:0-240 GCF_000412655.1 Myotis brandtii | reverse complement strand
AAAGCAGACTTAGAACTGGACGCCATTTCGAAACTTTGATAGCGCTCCCGGCACTTTTAGCAAAAGACAGGAGGAGCGCGATTGCGCTCCCCAGCACTCTAGGGGTTAAACTCCTCACCTCAGGGCTTTCTGAAGGTTGGGTGCCATTTGGTGAGCCTTTTCAGGGGACTTTTGACAGCAAATTTGCTCTCATAACAGCATATGGTTTCTTCTCTTGTGATTCATATTTTTAAAAAGAGA
>NW_005347888.1:0-230 GCF_000412655.1 Myotis brandtii | reverse complement strand
ATTATTGGCCTAAAGTAACATTTTATTTACTTTAAGATTTAATTAAATTGTACTTAGCCCTAGCCGGTTTGGCTCAGTGGATAGAGCGTCTGTCCCAGGTTCGATTCCAGTCAACCTTGGTTGCAGGTACCTTGGTTGCAGGCTCAATCCCTGGCCATGGTCAGAGCTCGTGTGGAGGCAACCAATGGATGTGTCATATCGATGTTTCTCTCTCTCAGTCTCTCCCCCTC
>NW_005347887.1:0-361 GCF_000412655.1 Myotis brandtii | reverse complement strand
ACCCTGGTGATCAGAGACCCCACATCCTCCCATGTAAATGAACCCCTCACTCTCCTCAGAGCCAGGTGACTGGATCAAGTCGGCCCCCGGGGGTGCACACCATGCATCAGCCCCTCGGTTCACAATCCCCGGCACAGTGCCCTGTGGTTCTGTGGCTCATGGTGCTCCTGATGCCACCACCACCTCTCTCACAGCAGGCAACCAAGCCCTGCCTGCCTGGGCAAGCGTGGCCTGGGACAAGCCCCTCTCCCCGAAATCACACGCATAGAGAACTCTCTCGTTTTACACACACTGACACTATTATGGATACATTTACCATTTGAAGACCTGTCAGGATAGCACATTTAGTGCTACCCAAATT
>NW_005347886.1:0-611 GCF_000412655.1 Myotis brandtii | reverse complement strand
TCCGGGCTTGTTCAGGAACAAGAAACACATTTACTCCAAAATGCATGTGAAGACAGTTCTGGGAAATGCTTTGCAATTTGGGGGCCTGGCACTTTACAGCAGATAATAAGACAATTGCTTTCAAAAGCATGCCAAGGGCAGCGCTCAATATTATTGTTATTGTTACAGTCTCTGTGTGTATGGGCGAGGTGCCCGGGGCGGTGGGCACATTTAGATTCTTTCCCGCTGTGATTTCCGTTGCTGTCTCATTGTGCGAGGATTGCTCAGCCACTGAGAATCAGCAACAGGAGATGCAGGCAGGAGCGAAGCTCCCACAAATGAAGCGGCGCGTGTCTCAATGGCCGGGCGGTGCCTTGGGAGGCTGGGTGAAGCCTCGCTTCCACTCCGCGTGTGACCCTAGGCCAGTCTGTTCCTCTCCAAGCCTCAGCCTCTCCGCCCGAAGCAATGGTGTGGAGAGTCGCTGTGATGATCCCACCAGGAACGTCCCGTTCCTGTGCCTCCCGAGGTAGGAGGTGCACCGCTTTGCAATGCACAGGCCAACGCCGGGCAGACAGGCGTGTCCGCTCAGGTCTCGCTGAGCCTTGGGTTTTCACCTTCAGAAGCGGGAGTGA
>NW_005347885.1:0-218 GCF_000412655.1 Myotis brandtii | reverse complement strand
CCGGGCCTCTAGTATATATATAATCTATACTTTTAATGTGTACAGTAATTAATACTTAAGAATAATCCAATAACACAGGAAAGGGAAAATACAAATATTTGTCTTTGATGTTCCACAGGTCAATTTTATGAGGAATAAAATAAAATTTAGGGCATATAGTCCAAGGAAGCTATGTGAAAATTATGGTGCTGTCATCTATTTAAGGATTCTAACCAGTA
>NW_005347884.1:0-844 GCF_000412655.1 Myotis brandtii | reverse complement strand
GTTAAGACTATTTAGAGAGAATGCATTTAGGGAGGTACATAAGGTCTATGGGGTCATAAAGGTGAGGCCCTAATCAAATAAGACTGGGATCCTGATGAGAAGAGAAAAAGACAGCAGAGATCTCTCTCTCTCTCTCTTTCCACATGAGCACCAAGGGGAGGCCATGTGAGGACACAGCAAGAAGGCAGCCATCTGCCAACCAAGGAGAGAAGTCTCAACAGACGCCAACCCTGCTGCTACCTTGGTCTTGGATTCCCGGTCTCCAGAACTGTGGGAGAGTTAATTTCTGTGGTTGAAGCCACACAGTCTGTGGTGTGTTGTTATGGCAGCCTGAGCCGAGTAACGCACTCCATATCGGATAAAGTGGATCTTTACGCTTTCCTCATCATGGGTTCTTGCTTTTTACTCATTCCATTCTACTTTGTTGTTATGAGGAACTGAATGATGCTCACCTTCCTGGAACCTAATTAGAGTTTGTAAATAATTTTAATTAGATCTTTTAATGAAATATTGAACAATAAAAATTAATTGTCACCAAACCCTGTAAAATGATAATTAAAAATTTACTTATCCTTCAGTAATATCTGTTTAAAATAAACAAAATGATAAATATTATCTTTTTAAACTTCATGTACATCCTGAACATTTGTATCTGGACCTAGAAAAATGAAAGACATATTGAAATGAAGAGAAGTTTCTATGTGAGGTACGTTAGGTCTACATGGTTATGCTATGCATGTATTTGAAAATTAATATCATTACACAGGGGAAAAAAAACACTGGGACCCTAAGGTAAACTGTAAACTTTGGATGGTTATGACTTATTAGTGTAGGTTTATAAATT
>NW_005347883.1:0-686 GCF_000412655.1 Myotis brandtii | reverse complement strand
CTTTCCCTTTCTCTCTCTAAAATCAGTAAAAACATTTAAAAAACTAACACAGTCCTCTGCGAGCTGCCACACCAGAGGAGCCAGCCCTGCGCAGAGGGTGATCAGGGTGAATGTGCGGTGAGTCTGTGGGACCAGATCCCGCGTCCTCATTGCCCGTGGCTCTCTGTCTGAGTTTTAGTCCACAGCTAGTGGGGGAGATAGCGAAGGTTTTTAAGCAGGAAAATAAAACTACATAGTTTACATTCATTAAAGATAACTTCCCCCCTTCCTTCAAAATGGTCCAGGGAGAGAAACACTGGAAATCCAAGGAGACTAATTAGATGCAGGCTGGAGAGACAGCGGCCCCAGCGGAGGTAAACGCTGTGAGGAGGAAGTAAGTCGTGGACTGACTGTATTTTGAAACGGAATGGAGGGATTTGGGAATGAAATGTGCGGGAAGGGTGAGGAGACAGAGATATTCAGATGACTCCTATGACTTTTGCTTGAGCAACTGAACGTTTCTGACGCAATATACACGCTGGGGTGAAGGCCAGAAGAGAAGCAGAAATAACGGGCCATCTGGACAGATCGGCTGTGGCCCCTAGACATGCAGATGCTCCTTTATTTTTTTCAGCAAATAACATGAAGGAATGAATGGTTTGTGGCAACCGAGAGCCACAGAATAGCAATGAGTACACGACAACGAG
>NW_005347882.1:0-1129 GCF_000412655.1 Myotis brandtii | reverse complement strand
CCCAGAGCCTCCAGCTTCTCCTGGCCGCCTTCCAGGAGCAGGCGCAGCAGATGCTGCGGGTGGGCCACTTGGCCTTGGTTTGCTGTCCCCGACAACAAACCGGCGGAGACTTGGAGGTCACCATGGCAGGCCTCTGGGGGCTTGTGGTCACAGTGCAGCAGCTTTTCTCACAAGGCCCGCAGGGGCCCGGCCCAGACTGGAGCCCCTCCGCCCTGCAGGCCCTGCTCCAGGCCTGGGCCGGGGCCTCTGGGCGCCTGTTGGCATGTTTTGATGAGGTTCTCAGTATTCCCGAGTTCCTGAGTGTATCCATTCAGGAAATGGGCAAGCACTTGGACTTCTTCACCTGGGCTTGGAGGAGTGGAGACTCCCGCGAGTTTCCCAGGCTGGTGGCATACCTACAGGGCCGCGCCGCACACATCGTGCAGGTGATGAACAGATACGTGGACCAAGATCGAGACCCCATCTTCCGGAACGGCCTGAGAGTCTTGATCCGGCAGCTGGAGCAATCCTCCCTGGTCCTGGGTGCGGCTGCTGAGCGCTGTTCAGGTGGGCACAGCTCTCAGGACACAGATGCGTTTCTGATCTTGGCAAAACGTCTCATCTGTGCCGCTCAGAGCCTCCGGGAGGGGCTGGATGGCACGAACCACCCCGATATCCTCAGCCCCCTTCGGGGCCAAGTCCAGAGGTTTGACGTGGCAAAGAGACAGCCTCATGTTCTCCCCAGCCTCTGGGACTCCCCAGCTCCGGCGCTGACGCACCAGCTGGGGCCAGGGTTTGGGAAAAGTGACCCAGGCACCTCCTACCCACCCAGGGACCATCTTTCCAGTCCCTTGAGTCCCAACACCTGTACACAGAGTAGGGGCCCTCCATTCCCCACCGTCAGCAAACTTCTTCTTGCTGCAGAGAGCTGTAGCCACCAGCCCGTGTCCTCAGCCGGCACCACCCCCCAGCAGCCGGGTGTAGCTGTGGCTGCAGCTCAAGAGCCCCTGGCTGGCGAGGGACCACTGGGGTCAGGGAGGATGAAGGGACTTCAAGAGACCCCAGCGCTGGCACCTTCTGTTACTGACCCGGCGGGGAAGAGAGCACGTGGCACAGCTGCTGGAACCAGCAGGCTTCTGGAAGCGTCTCC
>NW_005347881.1:0-565 GCF_000412655.1 Myotis brandtii | reverse complement strand
TGGATACTTGTAACTCACCCATAATCTCCAAATGTAATGTTTCCCCATAGTCTTCCTCCTTTATTGTCATGCAGAGGCAGCCTGCCCATAAAACTAGGGGAGCTTTTTTCAGAGCTCCTCCACGCCATGGGAGAGCCCTCGACATGTATTCAGATGATCATGTTTTGGCCAAGTTGCAAAAGTAAGGCATTTTAACTGAAATCTATTAACACTATACTTTTTTGACTGTGGCCCTAGAAAGGACCCGCCATCATATGCACTTTGGGCCCCACAAAACCTGGATCTGCTTCTGCTTTCGGGTGCACTGGTGCAAATTTTATCCCTTTTCCAAGATTCCACCACCTCCCAGTGGGTGGTTAACGGGCATCAAAATGGACATTTTGCGAAGGGGAGAATACGGCAGGAGGATAAGAAAAGCAAAGCAGGGAGGAAGTGTGGCGCCAGAGGCAGTGGGAGAAAAGCACTGTGCCTGGAGACGCCCGTTGGGCCCGCACCATCGTGTAATGGAGGGTGGTCGGGGCTGGTTTCTCTCTGGGGCCTCGCTCAGATGCTGCTCTCTATGTTT
>NW_005347880.1:0-225 GCF_000412655.1 Myotis brandtii | reverse complement strand
TGGAGAGAGGAAAGCAGAGGGAGAGAAAAACATTGATGGGAGAGAAACATCCATCAGTTGCCTCCTGCACGCCCCCTATTGGGGATGGAGACCACAACCCAAGCATGTGCCCTGACCCACACCGTTTGGGCTAATTCTCTAGTTTTTATAAAATAATTCATTCACACAACATACAAGTAATTATAATAGGCTTTTACAAGCAACAAGCACAGGTGTAGAGAGAGA
>NW_005347879.1:0-224 GCF_000412655.1 Myotis brandtii | reverse complement strand
CTATAAGATTCTTCTATTATCACTCATAGTTCACAGAGAAGTGCCCCTTATCCTATATAATAAAAGGCTAATGTGCAAATTGTCCCTTCAACCGGGAGTTGGACCACAGTGCCAGGGCCGGCCCACCAACTGCCTGTGGCCCCTCCTCCCAGCCAGCCCCACCCCCAACGGGCTCCCCCTACCCCAGTTGGGGCGGGCCGGCCGGACCTCACCCATGCATGGAT
>NW_005347878.1:0-229 GCF_000412655.1 Myotis brandtii | reverse complement strand
TCAGAGCATCAGCCTGTGGACCGAAGGGTGTTGGGTTTGATTCCTGGTCGAGGGCATGTACCTCGGTTGCAGGCTCGATCCTGGGCCCTGGTCAAGGTGTGTGTGAGAGACAACCAATTAATTGATGCGTCTCTCTCACATTGATGTTTTTCTCTCCCCCCTCCTCCCTCCCTTTCTTTCTTTTAAAAAAAATTATTTTATTGATTTCAGAGAGGAAGAGAGAGGGAGA
>NW_005347877.1:0-218 GCF_000412655.1 Myotis brandtii | reverse complement strand
TAATTAATAAATAATAATACAAGAATAAACTGTATTCGGTGAACTCACAACTGTAAACCTACTTTTGTCCACCCCTGTATTTACAAACTAAAAGAAAGGAAACAACATATCAGTAAAAAAAAATTCAAAATCTTTAAAATTTAACATTGACAATGAACATTATCCAACATGAACAAAACCAAACCAAAATAAATAAATAAATAAATAAATAAATAAAT
>NW_005347876.1:0-568 GCF_000412655.1 Myotis brandtii | reverse complement strand
CCCAGTCCAGTAGGAATGGGTGGTGGCTGACCCAGCAGAAGGAGCCACTAGCGATGAGCATCTGGAACAGGCCTAAGGCTTTAAGTTGGCAAAACACAAGAAGGAGATAGTCTATTCATAGGGAGGAGGGTGGACAGGGAGGGAGGGATTGAAACAGGGAAATTACAGGAAAGGAGAGGAGTTGGAGAGAGACAGAGAAGAGGAGGAGGGATGGTCCAGGGAAACACTTTTCTTTCCAAGTCTGTAAGGTTCCTTCTCTTGTTTGGTGCAAGAAAATGTAGGTTAGACAGGACTTACTTATACATAGAAATGCTCTTTTGAAACCCACCAAATCTATTAATGAATAACTGTGCACTATCCTTGGGGTTGGGTTTATGTTTTGCTGTGGCAAAAGCAGGAGGTTCTGAGAGAAGGAACCAGAAGCTCCCCTCAGGCTCTTTCATGAATTACATTTGAGTCAGCCCTGTATTGTCCCATGTTTCTCACCCCTACTGTTCTGATCTTTCATTAATTCTGTGCAGTTACCATAGGTAGTCATAAAGTTAAAGAGTTGGGAGTAGAGGGTTAT
>NW_005347875.1:0-1032 GCF_000412655.1 Myotis brandtii | reverse complement strand
TTGGCTTCTCTGAGGGGTGGGTGGGAGGTGGGGGGTGGGCGGGGTATAATGGAGTGTCATGTGCCCACCTGAGTCACGGCCTCCCTGTAGGCACACATTACAGTCAGAGGCCGCCAGCTTTCAGCGCTCCTGTGAGGGCCACTGACTTCCACAGAAACCAGGACTGGAATCTCTGGCTCTTCATGGGTGTTGGTAAGGAAACAGGAGCAGACGATGGATTCTTTTTTATTGCACAGAAGTTGGCTGGCTTTCAAGGCAAATGCTTTTTAAGACAAATGCTTGATTCGGCTTTGGGCAGACGTTTCTCGGGGTTCTGCTCACTCTCAGAGCAATTTGACAGGGAGATCAACCAGGGCTTGGCAGTACTTTGGGAACATTTGAATGAGGGGGAACCAAGGCCCTGCAGTCACCATTGTGGATTTGGTGAAATTGCCAGGCTGTGAGAGGAGATAGGAGACTAATCCTGTGGAAATGGTCAACTGTAGCAGAAGACTTATGCAACCTGGTGTGGGCTGAGAAATCTGCAGGTGTACAATTAAAATTTACTCTCTCCATTAAAACAGATTTATAAGCCGTTTCTTACAGATACAATACTCAAGTAGCAGGAAATATTGTTGTCACCCAGAACTAGAACCATCCCTCAGCTTCTTCAAGATAACCTACTACCTGCTCACACCTGTGACCTTCACAGGGCCACCCAGGGGTACTGGAGCCACCTTGCTTATAGGGAGGTGCCTGGGAGTTTCCATCACTTCCCCTCCCTGGGCATCCAATCACTGATGGGTTTAGGAGTCTGTTATGAACGGGATGTTTGTGTCTCCCCAAATTCAGAGGTTGGAGTCCTAACCCCCCATGTGACTGTATTTGGAGAATGGGACTTTAAGGCGGTAATTAGGGCTACATGATGTCATAATGGCAAGGTCCTGACCTCATAGGATGGGTGTCCTTATAAAAAGAGACACCAGGAAGCTCGCATTCTGTCTCCACACATACACCGAGGAAAGGCCACGTGAGCACAGTGAGAGGGCAGCC
>NW_005347874.1:0-217 GCF_000412655.1 Myotis brandtii | reverse complement strand
GCTAAAATAACTTAGTCAAGGTCACAGAGATGTAACATAGTACACCAAATTCTATTCCAGGAAGTTTGACTCAAGATCCTACTTTATAAATTATAGCTCTATACTGTACTTTGGAAGAGCTATATATAAAAAATAATTTAGCTCTGGCTGGTTTGGCTCACTGGTTAGACCGGTGGCCTATGGACTGAAGGGTCAAGGGCATGTACCTCAGTTGCAG
>NW_005347873.1:0-719 GCF_000412655.1 Myotis brandtii | reverse complement strand
AAGGAAGGAAGGAAGGAAGGAAGGAAGGAAGGTTAAATCATATTTATGTATACTGTGTGTATAAGTATGTTTGCTTGGTGTTTGTGAGTAGAGAAAAATTTCACAAAGATACTGAACTAAGAACTGCAGTCCTCCAGACGTGGCCCTAGGGATAGAGGGAAGGAACAGAGGAAGAAGCTTGACTACTTACACTTTCATTTCTGTAACTCCGGAACTTTTTACAAGCAGGGTTATAGCTTACATTAGTAATTAAGTCAGATAATGATCCTATCTAGGTCTGGTCTTTATAAGCTCAGTGCACACTATGGCTTTATTAACTCTGGGCTGGGGCACGATGGACGCGAGTGTCTGTTTACTCACCGCAGGCTCATTGTTCGGAGGAACCCAGCACGGATGATGGAAGCAAATTGCAAAATCACTCAGCAGAAACTGGAGAACGTTGTCAATGAGTTGGAAAATTGTTCTGAGCGATTTGTGATGAAGGGTAGTGACTGGGCTGAAGCTGAGATATTTGAACTGCCTTGCTGTCTTCTGATTATGAGAGCTGAAATTATTAAAGTTTAAAATTACATAAGCAGAAAGACGGTTTTCTCACTCTTAAATGACAAATATAAGCCCCACACAAATAATTGCAGGTTATAAGGAGCTGAATCTGAAACCTACCTACACTACACTATAAATATTTTGAAAAGTGAATTCAATTTAATATAAAAATACTG
>NW_005347872.1:0-1072 GCF_000412655.1 Myotis brandtii | reverse complement strand
CTGACACGCCGAGCTCAAAAGGTTCTCCATCACTGCAAGAAGTGCAGGAATGAAAACCAAGCTCTCAAACTCATTGGTAATAATGTAATGACACTGACAGCTAACACTCAGTGAGCCCTCGCTCTGTGCCAGGCGCTGGTATTCTTATCACCATCCCATTTTAGAGATAATGAAACTGAGGCCCAGCAGGGCCCCAAACTTGAACGAGACCACAAGCAGCAAGGGGTGGAGCAGGAGCCTGATCCCAGGCAGCTGCTCCCTTCCAGCCGCCCCGCCAGCCCAGGCTTCTGACCACGGGGCTCTCTGCTGCCACAGCACAGTGCCTTCGAGGTTCAGGACGCAGGGACGTACACTCCTTACACATTCGTACGTTACTAAAAGCCAAGGGGAATTTATTTGTACGTGTACTCCTCACTGTGTAATCACTGTACGTGGCCATCTAAGTGCATATTTATTGCGCAGAGCTGTACACACCACACCACGCACGCTCTTCTTTCTGCGCGGTGTGGAGGCTTTTTAGACGGATCTTGACCATTTGCAATCTGTACCGCACTCACTAGCTTTAGGTGTGGAAATTGCCCCCCTCCCTTCTGCCCCGTGCACAGTCAGGTGTCTGCCCCCTCAGAGCCCTGACTCCTAAGAATCCGAATCATCGAAAACAAAGGGCCCCAAGGTTTGTGAGAGGCCTGAATAACAGAGTTCCCTTGAAGAACAGAGGTGGGCTGTTTTACAAAATATACTTCACTTCATGAGATGTGCCCTCGCTCACTGTCTCTCACTCTTCATTTAGACACGATCCTTTACACTTAGGACGGAGAGATTAGCAGCAGCAAACTACGAAGAAGATCAGCAAAGGAGGCGGGTGCTAAGAGGTGACAGGGGAGCTCCAGGGAGGAGACCAAAAGGAAATTTCAGAGCAGGCTTCAGTCCCAGGGAAGAGGTGTGCACCCCCTCCTGGGTGCAGCTACGTGGATACACGGCTGCATGCAAGGTGGCACACGGGGGTGGGAGAGGAGAGGTGAAACGGGGACCCGTGTGCCACATTTAATGCAGCAGGAGGCCTGCTGCCTAG
>NW_005347871.1:0-503 GCF_000412655.1 Myotis brandtii | reverse complement strand
TATGCTAATTAGACTGGACGTCCTTCCAGTCATCCTTTCTTCCAGACAAAGCCGCAGCGGGCGGGGGCCGAGGCACAGGCCCCCAGCCATGGCAGCGGCAGGCAGGGGCCAGGGCCAAGGCCTGTACACGAATTTCATGCATCAGGCCTCTAGTCTATATATATAAAAGCCTATGACCCCCACTATGACCCGCACTGACCACCAAGGGGCAGTCAACTTGGGCAGATGAAAAGAAAAACAGGCGACTGAGTCTGTGAAAGATCACAAACAAGTGGGGCTGAGCTGCAGTTCGCATTGGGAGGCCGGGCCATCGGCCCAAATTCTGCCACTCCCCAGGCACCACTCCAGAGGTGCAGCACTCCCAACCCCCATCAATCCCTCCGGCCACATCCTCCACCAGGCAGCAGGGACCAAGAGACTAGGAACTCTATCCCCAGCGCCCGCCTCCTCCTATCAGACTGGAGCTACCCCAAGACTTGCAGGAAGTGGGCGGCCTCACTGTG
>NW_005347870.1:0-1220 GCF_000412655.1 Myotis brandtii | reverse complement strand
TTTTTTTTCATACAAGGAAATTATCATGAAGAATTACTAATTACTTGATGAAGGACACTCATCCTTAGATTTTTAAACTTAAATTGATCAGAAGGTGATTGACATTGGAAAATGTGGGCCTACCATCTGCTGCTTCAGATTTGGGGACTTGGGCATGGGGTGTGGGGAGAAGCAGGATTAGGTTAGAATTTAGGTTTCAACCACGTACTAGCTGTGTGACTGAGCTAGTTGCTCAACTTTCCGCTGGCTGTATTTTTTGTGTATATATGTAAGTATTTGTTAAATAGGGTATTAGTGTCACATAGCTTGTGAAGCTTAAAGGAGTTAATCTGCATAAAGCATTTTGATTGGTGCCTGTCACACCGTGTACATAGTGAATGCCCAGTAAGGATAACTATAATTATCACTTTGAGAAAGTAATAGCTTACATGATTCAGGGCACTGGTCTTTTTAAGCATGGCTGTGACTACATTATCAGAAAGAAAAAAAAAAACACGCAAAATAAGTTAGATGGTTGTGGAAATTATAAACACCAGGGATAGAAGAAACAGAGGCAATGTGATTGAGCTAAGTAAAGTAGCATGTCTGGCCTGCTAAGGGGCAATTGCCCCTTCATCATTTGCCTTATTCTCTGTATCTATAAAATGAGTATCATAAGAGCCCTACCCCACTAGGCATTTGTAGGGAGGGTTAAATGACATAATGAATGTTGGTCCTTAGAGCTGGATAAGGGCCGTACATTCATCCTATCGCTTAATCATTAACCATCTGAGGTAGGAATTGCTGGTATCCCATTTAAAAGATGTGAACGCTGAGGCTCAAAGTGGTTTTGCACATTTCTCAGTGCCACACATCTAATAAACATCAGGATTCAAATCAAAGACTGTAGCTGGAAATAAATCCTGTGTTCATAATAATGACCTTGAATTACATCTAGCTGTGAGGGCACTCAAGGCTTTGGGGGTGGGGGGTGGAGAATCAGCTAGTCTAATCTCTTGTTATAGATCTCCAAGCAAAATCAGATTGACAGGTTATGCAAAACAAACAAACAAACAAAAACAAACAAAAACTAACAACAACAAAATGAGTAGTTATGTCCTCACAGCTGATCAAGTGTTCGGTGTAGGTTGGCTTGTCCTCTGATCTGGGAGGCTCTCTCACATGCCAGGTGCTCCACAGCACACATTCCATGAATGCTCATGAGAACTGTGCATTTCAAA
>NW_005347869.1:0-1342 GCF_000412655.1 Myotis brandtii | reverse complement strand
GCACAGGCCGGGCTGAGGGACCCCCCCTGAGTGCACAGATTTTTGTGCAACGGGCCTCTAGTAAAATAAAATAAACCTGCAATTACAAAGAACATACCCAAACAGCAAATATATGAGTTTAATGCTAAAGATCTAAAAACTCAATCCAGGGGTTCTATGAATGACTAATAGGAATTTCAGAGGGGGGAAAAAAAAACTCAGCTGAGAAAAATTGCACAGAAATAATACCAAGGATTTTCAAAGAGCACACATCTTTAGATTGAAAGAGCCTCTATGTGTGCAGCACCTTAACATGCAATTCTGAGTAGAATCCTCCAGGCATTTCACTGGTTAGCAACAGCACTGTCTGTTAAAAGACAATACAGCAATACCTTTAAAATTATAGAAAAAGTATTTTTAACTTACAAGTCTACACCCTGACTCTTTATTTATTAAAAAGACATTCTCAGATATAAAAGAATCCAGAAAATTACTCTGCAAACTTTTCACTCTCAATTAGAAAGTCAATGGAGAATTTGTTCCAGCAAAATGAAGATGGTAAATTGAGAGAGAGAGGAAGTTCATGGGATACAGGAAATAATGGCTTCAAATTAGATAAGTGAGCAGGGGAGAGGATGAGACCACACACACGCATCAGTCCACATGGAAGCAGGAGAGCAGAACACAGAATGCAGCTGCCCATGTGGCAGTCTAGATATACCAAAGCAGCCAGAGCAGGCTTGGTAAGTTTCTCTGCCAAGGGCCAGATAATAAATATTTCAGGTTTGCGGAAAATCCTGACCGTGTTGCAACACTTTATTCAACAGTTTTAGCACAAGAGCAACTACAGACTCTAAGTAGACAAATGGGTATGGCCGTGTCCCAATAAAACAGGTAATGTGGTGTGTGGGCCGCAGTTTGCCAAACCCTGCTGAGAAAAGCTCAGCCATGGATTTCCAGCAGCCTTACCAATAGGCCATCAGAAGAGCAAACCTGCTATGGAGAAGGTGGCATCAGTAAAAATACCTACACAATTAAGCAGTCAGGTCAAGAAAGGCTAAACCTTTCTCTTTTCCAAGAAATCTTACCAGAAAAAGTAAAAATGTTTTACAAACATTAGTACAGCTCTTTGAAAATAAGCTGTTTTTATACTTCTAATTTGATTATAAGTATAAAAAATGTCTATATTTGTTGGAACAATATGTAGAAACCTAAGTATAATAGTTAAAGATATAAAGGTAACATCAGTTACAAAGGCAACAGCTATACTGAGAGGAGAGGTGGTGTTGTAAGAGAGTTAAATCTTTATCTGTGATAATATGAATGTCTGATGTTGAAGTAGACATGGAAGTAACCATTAGAA
>NW_005347868.1:0-1213 GCF_000412655.1 Myotis brandtii | reverse complement strand
ACACACACACACACACACACACCCAGAAACTCAGCCTCCTCATTAGTAAAACAAGGGATTTGGACCCGTGATGTTGGGAGGCCCCATGATGCCCACGCCTGGTCCTGGGCTGGCGCTCGGTGGCTCAGCGTGTGGGCTCTGGAGCTGGAGCTGGCCAGACTCGCTCACTGCTTCCCATCCTCGTGGCCCTACACCAGTCTCTGAAGTTTCCTAGCCCCATCTTCCTCTTTGGTAAAATGTGGATAATGAAAGTTATTTGATGGAGTTACGGTGGACATGATGTGAAGCACTTATCACAGTCCCTGGAACTTAGGTGTCCCATAAACCCTACCTCTGTCCAGCTATTGCTATTGTTTCTCCCTGCACTCGCCCTCCAAGGTGGGCCAAGTTCTCCTGGTGCCTCGGAGCCTCCCTGCCTCTTACCCTCAAGCCCAGCACCGTTCCATAGCACCTGACCCTGCTGGAACCCATGGGTCCCCCGGTGTAAGCAGGGCCTGGGTCAGGTAGCTCCCCTGTCCCATGTCTGTGGCTAGAGGGCTTACGATGCATGTGCACAGTTCCCTCTCGGTCCCCACACAGCCCTGTGCAGTCAGAGGACTTTCTATCCTTATTGTGCAGGTGAGGAAACTCAGGGGAACTGAGGGGAGGGCCTCTGGACTGGGGCCTCCCCACTCCGTCCTAGTGTGCCAGGACCTCGATGCCGTCCTGCAGCCGGGAAACCCTGCCTGGCCTCTGCCTGCATCCCTAGCATTGTCCTTCCCCACCCACGGGACTCAGCCAAGTCCCCCCACAACGCTCATGCAGCCAGCAGCCTTCCACCTGGGTGCCCCAGGAAGGCATGAGACCCCTCCTCACCCTTCAGAAGCTGCCAGGCTGGTAGGGAGGCGGGTCCCAGCCAGGAACAGAGCTGACCACAGTGCGGGCAGTAGGCAGGGCCAGTGGGGAGGCTCAGGGAGGGCTTCCCAGGGGAGGCCCAGCTGGAACTAGCTGACCCTGGGAAGTGTAGAGCGAGAGAGTAAGAGTAAACCCTCCCGATGCCAACAGTGATGGCCTGTGCAGAGTAGCTTCTTAGAAATTACGTTCAGAGCAGAGGAATAAGAAGGGCCCTGGACTCACACAGACGAATCCATCCTACTTTTATCACTCACTGGCCCCTAACCTTGGGCAAGACGCTTGACTTCTCTGAGCCTCAGCGTCCTCATCTGTAAAATGG
>NW_005347867.1:0-223 GCF_000412655.1 Myotis brandtii | reverse complement strand
TATATAAAAGCCTAAGTGACCGAATGACCGGTTGACTAGTTTCTGTGATGTGCACTGACCACCAGGGGACAGACGCTCAATGCACAGAATTGGGCTCCCTCCTGTCTGGATCGGATCTGCAGGGATCAGGCTCCCTCCTGTCTGGATCGGGCAGAAACTGACTATCTGACATCCCCCGGGGGGTGCTGGATTGCGAAAGGGCACAGGCCAGGCCGAGGGACCC
>NW_005347866.1:0-220 GCF_000412655.1 Myotis brandtii | reverse complement strand
TAAAAGCCCAGCGACCATAATGGCATAACGACCAGAACGACTGCTCTACTAGTAGCTATGAGATGCATTAACCACCTCTCAGTCCCCCGGCCTGCAGGCTCTGATCAACAGATGGTGAATGGGGAAGCACGGGGAACTGGGGTGGGTGGCGGCGAGGCAAGACTGGGGACTGGCAAGCGGGTGGAAAATGGCCCTGATCACAGGCTAGGCCTAGAGACCC
>NW_005347865.1:0-247 GCF_000412655.1 Myotis brandtii | reverse complement strand
AGAGTCACTGTTTCCTTATTAATTTTTTGTCTGGAAGGTGTATCCAGTAAAGTTAGTGGGGTGTTAAAGTCCCCTACTATGATTGTATTGCTGTCAATCTCTCCCTTAAAGTTCTCTGGAAATGTTTTTTATATATTTAGGGGCACTTATATTGGGTGCATACCAGGGTTAAATCCTCTTGTTGGATCAATCCTTTTAGTATTACACAGTGACCTTTATTGTCTCTTGTGATAGCCTTCATTTTGAA
>NW_005347864.1:0-745 GCF_000412655.1 Myotis brandtii | reverse complement strand
ACTGGTCGATCGGTCATTCCGGTCCTTACACCGCTATGGTGGCTGGCCTTTTATTATATAGGATATATACTGTGATGAGCACATTATATTCATTCTAATATATATATATATATTCACATTAATGAACTTCCAAGACAACCAAAACTTGAGAAGCCAAGAACCCCAAAATTAGCCTCATTGAAAGTGAGTCAATATTATGTTCCTCTATTTTGCCCTTGAATCATTATAAACCACTATAAGTTTAGCTACAACTCACAAATTTTATCTTGTATTTTCATTCATGTTTAGTTTAAAATATTTTCCAATTTCTCTTGAGAATCATCTCTGACATATGGGTTATTTAGAAGTGTGATATATTTTTATATAGTTGAGACTTTCCTTGATAAAAATGTATAAAGTTTTGATGTATTCCACTTAAAATGTTCTCTCATATTGAAGTCCTACTTCTGAAGGTAATTTTTTTTGTAATCAATATCATTGGAGTTTCATTAGCAGCATGCTCTGTAATAGACTTTAGAGTATTGTGAGGTATGACATAATGCAAAAGCTCAGATATTAGAACAAAAAGCAGAATAATCCATTGAAAGTCATTCCTGCCTGGTTGGTGTGGTTAAATGTTAACCCATGAACCAGGTGGTCATGTTAGATTCCTGGTTGTAGGCTAGATCCCCAGTAGAGGCATGCAGGTGGCAGCCAATGGATGATTCTGTCTCTCTCATCATTGATGTTTCTATCTCTCTTTCCC
>NW_005347863.1:0-239 GCF_000412655.1 Myotis brandtii | reverse complement strand
GTAGTGACTTTCTTTGTCTATTTTATGGGTTTTTTTTTGAAGTCTATTTGTCAGATATAAGTATTGCTATCCCAGCTTTTTTTTTCATTTCCACTTGCATTGAATACTTTTTTCCCATCGCTTCACATTTAGTGTGTGTGTATCTTTTTTTCTGAGGTGGATGTCTTGTAGACAGCATGTTTTCTTTTATATACATACTAGGGGCCCGGTGCACGAAATTCATTCACTGGGGGGGGGGG
>NW_005347862.1:0-264 GCF_000412655.1 Myotis brandtii | reverse complement strand
ATTGGTGTAGGTCTTTTGGGGTTCATCTTGTTTGGGAAGCACATTAGAGAAGCACATCTCTAATGTGCTTCTTGGACTTACATAGTTTTTTTCTTGCCAATATCAGGGAAGTTTTCTGTCATTATTTCTACAGTTTTTCTATTTCTTGCTTCTCTTCCTCTCCTTCCGGTACCCCTATTATGCCAATATTGTTTTATTTTGTGTTGTCCCAAAACTCCCTTAGGTTCTCCTCTTTTTTTTTTTTAATTAAATCTTTATTGTTCA
>NW_005347861.1:0-204 GCF_000412655.1 Myotis brandtii | reverse complement strand
GTCAGTGTGAGCCCAGACACAAACCTCCCTGAGGAGATAGCAGGGCTGGGCTGCAGGTGGCATCCAGGACACCAGGGGGCGCTCAGGACCTGCAAACACAGGGCCCCAGCTCAGATGCTGTCCCTGGAGGGGTTGTGCAGTCTTCCTATTGGGGTCAATGCTTTCTTCCTGAACACAAGAACCATCCCAGCAGCAGGTGCAGTT
>NW_005347860.1:0-391 GCF_000412655.1 Myotis brandtii | reverse complement strand
TTCATGCATCGGGCCTCTAGTAATCTTTATAAAATGCAGACCTCCAGCCTCAGCCTACCTTACCGCTTTGGGACTCTCCCTGCTGGTCCTGGGAGGTTTGCTCCTTGCAATAAGCACAGCTATGCAGCTCTAACTTTTGTCTATAAGTTGTGCCCAATTCCTGTACATGAGGAATAGAAAACAAGTTTCCATATCTACTCACTCTGACATCTTGCCTATAGTCCATCCCAGTGCACTTTATTTTATTTTCCAATTACAGTGGACATTCAATACTACATTAGTTTCCATTGCATAGCACAGTGGCTAGACATTTAAATAACTTACAGAGTGATCCCCCCAATAGGTCTAGTGCCAACCTGGCACCACCAATGCATTTTGTATTGTATTTATT
>NW_005347859.1:0-416 GCF_000412655.1 Myotis brandtii | reverse complement strand
AGACATCAGTATGAATTTGTGTTAAGCTTAACACAGATACCTATAGTGACATATATATTTATAGATATATGTATATACATAGGCTAATAAACACACTTATGTTTACTTTCACTCTCAACTGAGACAGCTAGAACAAAAACACTCCAGGAATCATGAGCCCACCAAGTGCCCACATCTAGGTTTCTAATACCATTCTGTAATAGAAGGAAGCAGCAATCCATGGGGAGATGGCTTATGCTATGACTAGAGCAGGGAACAGATAAGACAGCCTACAACATCTTGTAGCGGCAGAAAGTGAGGTGGTGCTAAAAAATACAATATTGGAAGTAGGTCAAGGGGACATAAGAACCAAAAGAAAGAACTTCAAATGGCCAAAAAAGGAAAAAGTTGAACAAAAAAATAAAGTAGTATTGATT
>NW_005347858.1:0-235 GCF_000412655.1 Myotis brandtii | reverse complement strand
CACTGACCACCAGGGGGAAGACACTCAATGAAGGAGCAGGGGCTCTCCACCTGGGGAGTGCTGCTCAGCCAGAAGCCAGGCTCACGGCTGCCAAGTGCAGTGGTGGTAGCAGGAGCCTCTTTCGCCTCCACAGCAGCATTAAGGATGTCTGACGGATGGCTTAGGCCCGCTCTCCATGGGAGCGGGCCTAAGCCATCCGTCAGACATCCCCCGAGGGCTCTCAGACTGCAAGAGG
>NW_005347857.1:0-222 GCF_000412655.1 Myotis brandtii | reverse complement strand
GGGGATTGAGCCCGCAACCTGAGCATGTGCCCTTGACCGAAATTGAACACAGGACCCTTCAGTCCACAGGCTGACACTCTATCCACACAGCCAAACCAACTAGGGCAACACTGACATCTTTCATTCAAGAATTAGTATGTGCCCCAACCCTCCCGGCCTTCCTGCTGTAGGGGAGGGTTGGGGGACAGGAGTGGGGGGTAAGAGATCAACCGAAGGACTTGT
>NW_005347856.1:0-1279 GCF_000412655.1 Myotis brandtii | reverse complement strand
AGGCCGACGCTCTATCCACTGAGCCAAACCGGTCCCACTCTGTTTATTTTATGAACAAAGAAGTAAATTTATTTTTTTAAAAAACATGTTAAGTAGAGATTAACTAGAGTAGGACATATAGCAAAATTTAGTTACCACTTATAATTTCATATTTACCTAAGGAAGCTGCTTGCAATTGAGAATTGTGTACAAGTATTCCAGAAGTAGTCTGAGATCTTTAAATGATCATATAATGTGTACATCCAAATATTGCTTATAACACACATATGAGTCTGCATATACTAGTATATGGTATAATAAAAAATACGTACTTGGTGTTTGCCCCAGGTTCCTGGTACAGAGCTCCAACTCCTGGAATTTTCTAAGTGACACAGAGTCCTTCGTTATTCATAGCAAACCCCCTTTGCCTGCATCTGAGTTTATGTTAATGAGGTGACCCTTCATAAGGGCCCTACCAGCCACCAGGAAGACCAAGCACGTGATTAGAAGGTTTGAACTTGGAGTCCCTCATTGGAGCAGGGGAAGGGGCCGGAGATTGAGTTTAATCAGCGATGGACAGTGATTTTTCATCCATCATGCCTGTGTAATGAAATTTCCATAAGATGCCCTGGATAACAGGATCTAGAGAGCTACTGAGCTGGTGAACACATGCGTGTGTTGGGAGGGCGGCAAGCATGGAAGCTCTGTACCGTACCCCCCCACCACCTTGCCTTGGGAATCTCTTCCATTTGGCTGTTCCTGAGTTGCATCCTTTATAATAAATTGGTAATCATAAGTAAAGCACTGTCCTAAGTTCCATGAGGCATTCTAGTGAATTATTGAATTTGCGAGGGGGTTATGGGAATTCCCTCTCAAATTGTTGACCAGACAGAAGTGTGGGTAGTATGGGTGCCAACAAGAGTGGGGGCTGGGCCCTTGACCTGTGGGGTCTGTGCTAACTGTGTAGTCAATGTCAGAATTGCATTTGAATTGTTGGATTCCCTATTGGTGTCAGAGTATTTGCTCGTGTTTGGAAAAAACAACCACATAACATATTATACAAATAATTTTATATTGGACTTTCATAATACTCCTATTTCCCACGTGGTCTGGCCAAACACAAGAATAATGCACATAACACCAGTGTCAACAATCGAGATTATGATTTTTGAAGTCTATAAAGTTAAAGCATCTACCAAAAATTCTGCAAAATGTTGTTGGGACTATTTTCCCCCCTTCATCATCATTATTAGAAAATGTGGAAGGATGGTACCTCATTGTTGTTTTGATTTGCATCTCT
>NW_005347855.1:0-224 GCF_000412655.1 Myotis brandtii | reverse complement strand
GGGGGCCAGCTGGCCCACCCCAATGGGGGCTGATTGGGACTGGGCTGGTGGGGCAGCAGGAGGTTGGTGGGGGGCGGGGGCTTATTGGTCCGGTTGGCCACTGCAGTGCCGTCACAGTGACCGGTCATTCCGCTGGTCGGGTTGCTTGGCTTTTATATATAGAGATTTATTAATTTTATAGGATTCATTTTTGATTCTTTATGCTCTCTTGTTCTGTGGTCATA
>NW_005347854.1:0-528 GCF_000412655.1 Myotis brandtii | reverse complement strand
CACATGACTTACTGACAGGGATAAGGTCACTTGTCAAAAAAAATTGTATTTGCTGTCTTGAAATTGACATGTAACCAATGAAAAAGTAAAACCATTTAAAACTTTAGATGTGTAATGGAGTTATTGACCTTTTGCTTCTACTGTTTTATATATATACAATTGTCAAGTTACGTACTATTTTCGCAAACTATGTGTACTGTTTGAAAAGGCAATCATTTCTTTATAATGGCTACATGTTTTTTATTCTTACTATAAATGCACATTAAGCTTTAGTTCTAATATTTGAGATATTAAGTAAATTTCAGTAAAGTAACTTTATAAAAGATTTCTAAAAAAATAAATGTACCTTCAGTCATGGCAAAATATAGATGAAAAAAATCTTAATTTCTTTTGAAATCATTCAAAGCAAAATATCCATATTAGAGCAAAATTTGAGTAATAAAAGTATAGGTTAAAAGGCTGACTTATAACAGTATGTACAGAATAATATTTTAAATAGTAAATTTAAATGCATTGTTATAATTATTT
>NW_005347853.1:0-228 GCF_000412655.1 Myotis brandtii | reverse complement strand
CGGATCCGGCCCGCGGGTTGTAGTTTGCCCACGGCTGACCTAGCCTCTTAAGTCCAAAAACTTCACTGCTGCTACATTTTACCCGTCAATCCACTCATGAAGGCCAGCCCAGACTCAAAAGGAGTGCAATGAAAAACTTTGCTCTGTGGAAAGTTCCTTTTAGTAATCATAAAGACCCTTACAGACTGGATGAAAATATTTCCAAACTACACAAAGAAGCTCTCACAA
>NW_005347852.1:0-387 GCF_000412655.1 Myotis brandtii | reverse complement strand
TACTGAAAATTCTTTGCTCCCGTGCTCCGCAGTTCCATGCTAGAGCCACCACTCATACCTACTGCCAGCGCCGGCCCTGCTCGCACCTGCAGCCAGCACCGGAGCTGCCATTCGCACCTGTTGCTGGAGCCTGGCTCCGGTCCTGATCACTCGGCACCATCAGAGGTTGCGAGCAGCGGCTGCCGGCTGCCTGATCGCCCCTGAGGGCTTCTCCACCTCCCCCTGTGTGGGCCCCAGTCACTCCGCACCATCAGCATGTGGGAGTGGTGGCAGCGGGAGCCAGGCTGCCAGCAGACAGGGGACCGAGGGCCACGGTGGAAGGGGCGCAGAGGATGGGCCAAGACTGGTCTCTGTGCCTACTGCAGCCTTGCGGCCCACAGTTCCTTT
>NW_005347851.1:0-2216 GCF_000412655.1 Myotis brandtii | reverse complement strand
CTCCCTCCCATTCTCTAAAAATCAATGGAAAAAATATGATCAGGTGAAGATTAACAAAAAAAAAAAGGAAAGAAACAAAGCAGAGTAAGGAGTGACTAAAGTGACAGGGAGTTCAGAGTAGTTAAATATCTATAAGGAGGTCACATGAGAAGGAGCCAGCCAGGAGGCATCTGGGGGGCCCAAACATGCTGGCAGAGTACGAAGTCCCTGATGTAGGAATAAGCTGGGTGAGCTCATAAAGCAGTGAGGAGGCCAGAGTGTCAGGCATTGTGATCGACAGCCAGACAGATGCTCTCATATTCTTCTGTTGCTTCCAACTGACGGGAAGACATTGAACAAATACTGACTGACACGAAACAGACTGGGGTGCTGGAAAAACACCCTTGAATGGGGAACTAGGGGCAGCAACCTTGAAAAAGCAATGCTGAATCACAAGGTGAGGATGAGTGGGTGTTGAGTGGGCATGAGGGGGGGTGAAAGGAGTTGAGAGAAGAGTTTATGCAAAGCCTCTGCACATGGTAGCCAAAGACAGCCAGTATGCCTGAGTGGGGGTTATGATTGCCAGAGGAGGGCTGGAGGGTTCAGCAAGGGCCAGGTCACAGGGCATTTTGTCAGCTATGGGCTTTATCCTCAGGATTCTTTTGGTAACAGCTTTATTGAGATAGAATTCAGATACCATACAATTTACCTACTTACAATTCAGTTGTGTTTAGTATATTCACAGAGCTGTGCATCACCACAGTTAACTTTACAATATTTTCATTGCCCTGAAAAGAAACCTTGTACCCCTTAACCATCATCTCCCAGTCCCTGCATCCTCCCTAGCCCCTGGCAACACTACTCTATTTTCTGACTCTGGATTTGTTTCTGCTGGACATTTCATTTCAATGAAATCATACAGGAATGTGGTCCTTTGTGACTGGCTTCTTTCACTGAGCACAATGTCTCCAGGGTTCGTCCACATTATAATGTATGTCAGAACTTCATTCCTCTATATGGCTGAATAATATTCCATATTGTGGATCTACCACATTTTATTTATTCGTTTGTCAGTTGATGGACATTTGGGTTATTTTGACTTTTTGGTTCTTGTGAGTAATGCTGCTATGAACATCCAGGTACAAGTTTTGGTGTGGACATATGTTTTCAGTTCTCTTGGGTAGATACCTAGAAGGGGAACTGCTGGGTCAGAGAAGAGACATGCTCAGGTTCTTGTTATAAAAAGACACTGGCTGCTTTGTGGAAAATGGGTTGGAGGAGGCATGAGTGGATGTGGAGAGATGAGGTGGGAGGCTCCTACTAAACTGGCAATAGTAGGAGTCTTTGTACCATGGGAATTGTCAAACACTACAAATCAGGGCTTTCTTCTCCCCTCCACCCATCCAGAGAGCCAGTTGCTAAATGCTTACCAGCACACCACTGGCTCCCCACTTTCTGGCTTAGAGTGGTTTCCATTAGGTGGTGGTTTCACGGCAGAGGCAAAAGCATGGGTTCCATTTTGCCCTTGTTGAGTTTGAGGTAGCCAGAGACATGCACATGAATGTGTCCAGATACATTTGGACTTTCTAACCCACAACTCAGGAGGGCCGGGGGCTGGAGATGGCGCTGTGGGATTCACTGTTTCAGTGGCAGCTGTGGGGTGAATGAATTCATCACCTGGGGAGAAAGTGAGAGGAGGCCAGGCTCAGGAAAGGGCCCTGAGGACTGTAGGCCTAAAGCCAACTTTCCCCTCCCTCCCAGATTCCTCTGTTGTAAAGCAGGCTACAGAGTGGGATGGTTTCCAGGTGTGTGTTGTCATGTGGAGACCAGAAAAAAAGAAGGAAATGACTGAAGTCGTTTGTTTTATTACATCTTCCTGCAAATAACATGTTTTAGACCCTGTCTAAGTGGTGAAGAGACAGAGATCATTGCAAATCATTGTGAAACTTCAAGGAGTTCCACAAGAGCTTTGGGCCTAAAAACAGATGGGTTAGAACAAGTGCAAGAGCCAGTTAATAGATCCAGCAGCAGATGAGGCATTGGGGGTTAGAGTGTCAGCATATGAATTGGGAGTGGGGGCAGGAGGACACAATTCAGCCCTTAACAGCTTGTCTTTATGACAAGTTTCCAAAGTACATGAAACAATAAAGTAGTCCATTCCTAATTTAACAAAAGTCCTGTGGTTTGGGGGGGCTGTGCCGAAACATACAGCCAGATCTAATGTGTGGTTTAATTTT
>NW_005347850.1:0-669 GCF_000412655.1 Myotis brandtii | reverse complement strand
ACTGTGATGAGAGAGGCCCACCGTTGCTGGAGACTCTCATTTTTATTTAAGGGGCCTCACTTGTCCTGCGCCTTTACAGATGGGTGAGTTGTGGCTGAGGGAATTTGAGGAAACCCAGACAGAAGTCTCCTCCTAAAAGATTTTGCTAAGATGGCGCCCAGGACCACCGGGCATTTGTTCAATTAAAACCCGGACACACAGCAATAGCAAAGGCACTGGTCTCCTACTGCTAATGCCTGGGGATCAAACCCCAGCCTGCAGGAACTCACCCCCGCAGTCAGGACCGGGCGCTGGGTGGACCTGGGCTGGTGCTCCTAACTCTGGGGAGAGGGAGACTTCCCCTGGCTTCAGGCTAGAGGCTCCAGACTCCGCGCCACCCACCTGAACAGGTCCATAGCGCAGGCTGGTCAATGGAGTGGCTTCTTTGCCTGGGATCGCGGGGAGGCCTGGCCTGGCCTGTTTGCCCTGTGATGGGCGCTGGGCAGGGGGGCATGGACCCGGGCCGCCGCTTGGTGCCTGCGCCCATAGGCCCAGAGTGGCCGGGGCGTTCTGGGACCCCGGCTGCTCAGGGCCTATGTGTGGGCCTACAGGCTAGGAGCGGCCTGGGTACCAAGGATGTTCCTGAGACCCAGGCCGCTCGGCGCCTGCATATGCAAATTAACCCACCAT
>NW_005347849.1:0-326 GCF_000412655.1 Myotis brandtii | reverse complement strand
CCCTGGCACCTGTGCACTGCTTTCCCTGTGGCCCCTGTAGTCCCACAGGGAACCTTCACCTCCTCAAGGCCCTGCCACCAGCTGGGCAGCCTCCACCACCTCCCAGGACAAAGCACTTCAAGAGACCTCAGTTCTCCCTCCAGACGACGATGAGGCCCAGTTGGCAGCAGCAGAGAAAGGGACTCAGCTAGCGGAGGCAGATGCTGCTGGAAAAGTTCCAGCACCCAGAGCCCAGATTCCCAGTGCGAGTGCAGGGGGCTGACACAGCTGGTGCAGAAGCAACTAGTGTGCCTGGACCCTGGGACATTGTGCCCTGGACCCCTGCA
>NW_005347848.1:0-699 GCF_000412655.1 Myotis brandtii | reverse complement strand
GAGGATAGGACATTGTGGACATCAACTCACTCATAGCGTCATCAAGAATCAGAGCTAACCCAAGGGCCCATAGCCCAGCAATCCACCACGTTCTCCAGAAATTCCACTGTTAGGTTTTTAATGCAAAAGGAAAATGTATTTTCACACAAAGAATATAAAATGCTTATAGAAACATTAGTCTTAATAGCCCCAAACTGGAAAGAATCAAATGCCCATCATCTGATATATGTGTAATCAAATTAGGGGATGTCTAAAAAATAGAACATTACTCAGCAATAAAAAGAACAGACTACTAAGAGATGCAATAGCATGGATGAATTTTAAAAGCATTCTGAAAAAGGAGACCGACGCAAGCTATATGACTCCATTTACAGGAAATGGTACAAAAGGCAACAGGATAGCGATGCAGAGCAGATTAGGGTTGGATAAGGTGGGTTTGGTAAAGTTCATGCTGGATGGGAGGAGGCAGCCCTGGAGAGTCACTAGGGAACTTCTGAAGGTAATGGAAATGTTCTGTCATCCTTGCGGTCATGATCACACGGCAGTACATGTTCTGCAAAATCATTGAATTACATGGTTAACATTGATAAATTGTGTAAACTACACCTTAATAAAGCTGACAAAAACCATAAAATTATAAGGACTCAACATAGCTTTGTTTTTGTAAGTTATAGCTATTGATATCCAACTTTTAAAAAA
>NW_005347847.1:0-201 GCF_000412655.1 Myotis brandtii | reverse complement strand
ACATTGATGAGAGAGAAACATCAATCAGCTGCCTCCACCCCATATTGGAGGTACATGCCCTTTGACCCAAATTGAACCTGGGACCCTTCACTCTGCAGGCTGACACTCTATCCACTGAGCCAAACCAGTTAGGGTGTGACTATTTAATTTGTGCATCCATAACTGTCATACTGAAATCTCCTCAAAATGAATTACTATCAG
>NW_005347846.1:0-806 GCF_000412655.1 Myotis brandtii | reverse complement strand
CTCTACTGTAAGTATTAAGAAAATTTAGATTATATACATATCTGCATAATAAATGAAATTTATTTCACAGGCATTTTAATATATTTTTTTTATTATTGGGGCAAAAGTTCATTGTGTCTTGGTCTCACCACTGAGCTATGATGTGACTGCCTTAACATAGTGCTCAGGTTCCTGAGAGATGTATGAATGTTGTGAAAATCTAGGATTTACATTTTCGTGATAATTGCAGGGGCATTTTGTATTCTTTATCTGTGCAAACCTGGGCCTGACAGTTGGGAAACAGCCATGATTATTAGAGGTGTTCACTAGTCACCAACTGGGATTATTGAAAACGGCTGAACAAATGTGAAAGACAGAAGAGAGGGTGAAAAAGACACAAAGATACACCAGGAAAAGGATGCTTTGGGTAGTTCTGGTGTGAGGAGGCATCTGAGGGAAACATTAGCCTGACAAGTGTGTTGGACCCACTGATTGTGCCTGTACAACATGAAAACCAAGAAGCTTCAGGCCCAGAGTATGGGCCCTAAAAATAAAATATCAGTAAAAGTCATGTTCTTGGTCACTTGCCTTCTCCTTTCTTTTTACTTCTATTTACATTTTTATTAGTTTAATAAAGGACTGTCTTTTTCTTCCTTAAACTAGTTTATATTACAAAGAAGTATAAATGGCTTAACATGTTTAAAGAACTTATCCAAATGAATTTTAGAAGATAGTTGGATTTCATTTGTCTGCCTTTTGGACCTGCCTGTGCCTTTAATATCAGTCTGAGATGGCTTGGTCTTGTGTCCCTGGAGGTCTGTGAAGAG
>NW_005347845.1:0-236 GCF_000412655.1 Myotis brandtii | reverse complement strand
ACTAATACTAGCAGCGAATATCTTAGCAGCCGATTGCATGTCATTAGTCTGGTACTGACTTGTTTGGTGTGCACAACAGGAAATAGTTCGCTTTCAGAGAATAAGAAAAATAGAAATTTGCATTACGCTTTTTAATTGTGCAGATATTCAGTGTCTGGTAACTTAATGTCCAAGAAAAAATACAATTTTTATTAAAATATTCTATTCTTTTATGTTAACGATTACTCATTTATTTC
>NW_005347844.1:0-736 GCF_000412655.1 Myotis brandtii | reverse complement strand
TGGTTCTATCAGTTTAAGCAATACTGGTTCTAAGTAAAAAAATAAAACAAAACAAAACAAAATGCTACTCAAACAATAAAAGACATTTATTAGCATATGTAACTATAAGTTCTGTAGTACCAAGTGGGCTTCAGTCATGGTTTGACCAAAACCTGGTTGAATTTTTAGGCAGTTCACTTAGATTGGCTTCCAATGATAGCAAAATAGCTATAGCATTTCCAGGTTTCATTTGCATACATCACATTAGCTGGAGCCAGACAGAGGCCTTCTTTTTGTCTATCGTGACATAAGCACCTGAATTTCACTCAGGACCAACCTGAACCAATCACCCAAGTCAAATGAATGTCATGTCCTGATTGACTTTAAGCTAAATGACTGTTCCTTCCTCAACCATCAGAATGAGATTAACAGATGGATGGACACCAGTTAGCGTCCACACCTAGAACAGGAAGTGGGGCCCATTCCATTCCAATCACGTGCTTGCTGCACAATGGGAGAAGACATTCCCAGAGGAAGTCCTAGTTGCTCTAAGGAAGGGCAAGGACAGGATACTTTGTAGGCCACCAACAAATATCTATTTCCACTTGAACATGTATTTCTGTCCCCACCATGGAGAAAAATAAGAACTTTTCTATAAAGTTAAAAATATTAGCCAAAGTAGTAAAGAAAAGAATGTTAATAAACTTCATTTCACATGTTTAACAATAGCAAAAATAAAATAGAATTTGAGTCACAA
>NW_005347843.1:0-594 GCF_000412655.1 Myotis brandtii | reverse complement strand
TGTTTGTGTTTTTCTTATCTCAACTTGACCCCTTGGGGAGTCCAAGGAGTCCACATCTTGGATTTCAGGGTGAATCTAAGAAATGGATGTCTCTTTCTCAGGGACTGTTGGGTGACACCTGGCACAGATAGTAGATAAGGAAGTGGAGAATGTGGCACGTCCTTAAATTGTCTTCTGAGGTGAGATCCGAGCCTAAATTTCTCATGACTGGGCTCTGACAAGCCCCTCCCATTGCCTTTGCTTCTTTCACTGTCATTAGGGTTTGCAGGATTGAGGTTAGGCCTGGAATCCCCAGTGTTCCTCTCAGCTGGAGTTCTGGGCTGCTGGTGCTGTTTCCACCTGCCAGCATGATCCTCCTCCTTCCCGGCATGTGGGAACCTGGCTCAGAGGACACTAGAACCACCCCTGTTGCAGGTTTTCTTCTGAAAATACGGCTTATTCTCATAAATCCTTTAAGACCTACTTCCTTTCTCTGGATTTCGTTTATAACAACTCTAAAACACAGAGGGACATTTCTGAAAGAAAAAATAATGACCAATAATCTCTTCATCTGACTCAATAATTTGCCTATTTTGTCTTCATTCCTTTTATGTT
>NW_005347842.1:0-212 GCF_000412655.1 Myotis brandtii | reverse complement strand
GCCAGCAGAGGGGAGGGGCCACATGGTTGGCTGGCCAGCCCCACCCCCTAATCAGGCCAGTTTGCTGGCCACAGTGGATATCATAGCAACCAGTCGTTACGGTCATTGTGGCCATTATGGTTGCTTGCTTTTCATATATATAGATAGTAAAATGTTAACAAAAGTGCAAGACTTGTACAATGACAACTATAAAACATTGCTGAAAAAATTAA
>NW_005347841.1:0-663 GCF_000412655.1 Myotis brandtii | reverse complement strand
AAACATCTATGTAAGAGAGAAACATTGATTGGTTGCCCTCCATATGCTCCTCGTCTAGGGATCAAACCCACAACGCATGTACATGCTCTGACCAGGAATGGAACCGGCAATCTTTTGGTGCATGAGACAATGTTCAACCAACTGAGCCACTCCAGCCAGGCGACAAATATATTATGTTAATGATACATGTGAATATAGAATTCTCAGAAACAGAATTTCCATTCTCCCTTCTGTTCTTCACAGGTATTATAACAGAACCTATACAAATCAAAAGGACATCTTTCAAGTAGTATTTCTCTAAGTTTACAGGAAGACCAGCTGGTTCGTGTACAATTATTGCCTATTTTCTCAGCACAAGCCATTTTAAAGAAGCCCTAGGATATTTCTATGTACTCGCAGAGAATAGATATCTGATTTTGTTAAACAGTGTTCACAGAGCAAACTTGCACATAAATTCATTCCAACAGGGTCTATGCAAATGAATGCAAAAGAAGGGGAGAATGTCAAGAAACAAAGAAACAAGTCACTACTTCTCAATTTCACCAAGACTTCTTCTCCAGAATCCAGCTGATGATAAAAAATGAGGATCAGAATTATTGTGGCACAGACAAGTTGCCTTGTGTGTGGGGAGGAGAAAAGCAAAAACACAAAGAAAAGAATCAC
>NW_005347840.1:0-246 GCF_000412655.1 Myotis brandtii | reverse complement strand
CATTTTTTGGGGACACTGATCAGGTGGCACAGTGGTTTGTCCGGGCATCGCTGCTCTTGAGCAGGCTGACTAGGGTCATCAAAAACACCAGGTCAGGTGTTAGGATTTTCCCAGGGAACCTCGGTCTCTGGGGTGCCAGCCAGTGCCCCCTCACCGGCACCTCCCCCTCAGCTGGGCCAGGCCTGCGCCTCCCCCATCAGGCCTCAGCGTGGGTTGCTGTGGGGTAAAATGGGCCAATGCAGGCCA
>NW_005347839.1:0-1019 GCF_000412655.1 Myotis brandtii | reverse complement strand
TATAGAGAGCTAAATTGTAACATCATAGTTATATTCGGGAAATAAAAATTAAATACATTATGGACACAAAACTTGCAGGGTGGATAAAATGGGCACTACTGAGGCATGCTGCCACCTATAATTTAAAACGGGGCAACTGTCTTCTCTTTCCAAGCCCCCTACTTTCTGCCGGTACAAGACTGGCCTTAAGCACAGCAAGGCAGCGGTGTAGTTGCTTTATGGAAGGAGGGCAAGAAAGTCTTATCCCGAAATCTCTCCAGCGCTAAGGCTTAATAGCCTGCCATTACTAATTGTATAACAAATCATTCCAGTTAAATTGTGAGTCTTTGGGTCCCTTCATGTCAAATGCAAGCATCCCTGGGAGATGACAACATTGCAGCTTTCTCTTCCTAAAATGAGCATCAATCAGAAAGCTTTTGTCTGGATTGGGCACAATGGTGGGCAAGAAATGAAGCTCATGAAATGGCCATTAAAAGAAATGGACTACTTGTTCTGTGTTTTTAGTTCTGGCCAAACATGTGCCATAGTTCTAATGAAAGGCTTTTGTGTGAAATGTACTTCCTTAGTTTTAAAATGTCCCACATCCCCTACATAAATTGGCCTTGTCAGCAACAGACTCACTAATAATACATTCTTGTGCCAACACTGCCTCAACCAGCACTAAGAATAGCAAGCCAGTCTCCTTGTCGTCAGCCTCTTTCCCTTCTGTTTCTTCTCAACGAAGCTTTGTTCATTCCTAACCCTGAGAGAGGCTTACTGCTCCCTGGGACATTTGGTGAGGATGCTCATTCTGCTAGTGTCAAAAGACCTACAGTTTTAAAGTCTTCCTATTTCCCCCCTAATTATAGCTATATTAACTTAGTCTGCTTATTCCATAGCAAAGATGAGCAAGTGAGAAGGTAGGGAAATCATACTATTCACTAAGAAAAAAAAATCTCCCTCTGATTTACTTAAGACTTTCATAGATTTTTATGAATATGATTTATAACAACATTCAAATATTTCTGGGTAAATTTCAT
>NW_005347838.1:0-246 GCF_000412655.1 Myotis brandtii | reverse complement strand
ATGCTCATAAACATTCTACAACACACAGGATGCCCCCACAACAAAAAAATTATCCAGTCCAAATGTCAGTCATGCTAATGTTGAGAACTCTTGGATATTTTAAATCAGGGTCTCTACTTATTTGGCACAGATTACCAGTGATGCTTTTACTTTTAATGCTTAGCACTCTTCTAGTTCTTAAAGTCTGTGTTTGTATTACAGAAAATGCATTTGACTCTTTAACCTAACAAAATATAGTAGAAGGCA
>NW_005347837.1:0-236 GCF_000412655.1 Myotis brandtii | reverse complement strand
AACTCTAACCTTGGATTAAAGTTGTTGGTACTGGAAAAAAAAATAAAATAAAATATGGGTTCCATAGAAACCACTGTTGAGTTTTGGAGGGCTATCACAATTACAAAAAAAAAAATTAAAATCATTCATTGGAAACAATCATAACAGAACAAGCACATCTTTTGGAATTACTTAAAAAAGCAGTGGTTAAAATAAAATATTGCCTGTTACTTGGGAAATATATTATGGGCTATTTT
>NW_005347836.1:0-399 GCF_000412655.1 Myotis brandtii | reverse complement strand
CCTTATTCCATACAACGGAATATTATTCAGCAACAAAAAGGAATGAAGTTTTGATACATACTACACCTTGGATAAACGTTGAAAATGTGTTAAGAGGAATAAGTGAGAAACAAAAGGACATACATTTTATGATTCTATTGATATGAAATGGCCAGAATAGGCACACTCTGTGGAGAGACAGAAAAGTAGATTGGTGGCTGTCCAGAGGTGGGGGTGGGAGTGGCTGCTAATGCGTATGAGGTTTCTTTTTGAGAGGACAAAACTGTCCTAAAATTAGATTGTACTGATTGTACACTTTAAATGGGCAAATTATATGTTACATGAATTACATATAATTGTCTTTAAACAATGATCTTGTTCAGGATCCTGAGTTGAAAAAGGAACATGTAAATAAATATT
>NW_005347835.1:0-243 GCF_000412655.1 Myotis brandtii | reverse complement strand
AAACATTGACCTACATACCTAACTGCTGAGGAGCCCATATAGAACCCCTGACCCTTCCTCTTTCACTGGAAGTCATAATGTGAACCAACACCTGAAACATGGAGCTATTCCTGGGTGAACAGAGGAAAGGTTTTCTAATGAAAGAGAATTACTATGGAAAGAGAAAAGAAGGTCAAATCAACTTTTTTAAAAAAGTATTTTATTGCTTTTTTTATAGAGAGGAAGGGAGAGGGATAAAGAGTT
>NW_005347834.1:0-236 GCF_000412655.1 Myotis brandtii | reverse complement strand
TTTATCACCCCTACACTGTCCACCTCTCACAACCCCTTTACCCCGGCAATGATCACTAATCATGTGTCCATGAGTTTTTTCTCATTTTTTCTTTTTTGCTCCATCCCTCCATCCAGCTCGTCCTCCTTCCCTCCTCCCCACTAGCTGTCAGCTTGCTCTCTATCCATGATTTTGTCTCTTATTTTGTTGTTTGGACTCCACATATGAGTAAAATCATATGGTACTTGTCTCAGACT
>NW_005347833.1:0-313 GCF_000412655.1 Myotis brandtii | reverse complement strand
GATGCTCTATCCACTGAGCCAAACCGGTCAGGACTGTATTGCCCCACTCTTAAAATGCCTTCTGTTTAACACTTTGATCACCTGTATCCACATCACTTCCTCCCACCTGATGTAATCGACCCTGACTTTGATGTCTTGCATCCCTTGCTTTATTTTTAATACTACTTTGATTACACGTGTAGCCCTAGTGTATCTTTAAATGTAACATGGAAATGTTTTACTGTTTTAAAACAATGTGTACGATATGATAGCTGAGTTTAAGAGGTGCAATATTATTCTAGCTGGTTTGGCTCAGGGGATAGAGCGTCAGCCT
>NW_005347832.1:0-891 GCF_000412655.1 Myotis brandtii | reverse complement strand
TAAAATCTGTTCCATTAAAAGGATCACCTCCAATGCCTGAAAAGATCAATGAATATCAACAGCATGAGAATTAGGTTGAGAAATGTTGTTTCGATTTTTTCTCTATCTTGTCTACCCCGCTCACCAATATTTTCAAAGGTATCATTTCTCTTGCACTAAACATTTTTTTAAGAAATCACAAATTGGTGCACTTAGTTGTTTTTAATATTACATGAACCCTAAATGGTGGTTGGATTCTGATACAAAGAAAAACCTCTTTTTGTTTTAGCTCCTTTATCAATCCTCTTTCCTCCCACAAATTTATGCTTAGATAACTGTTTAAAAATGAGCATTTTAAAGAAAATGTATGTTTGTGTTACAAGCAAGAATGTCTTCTCTCATTAAACATTTAACAAATTTCTTTGCACAAAGGAACTATAAGTGAGGCACGTTTCAGAGAACACTCACAAGTGTTGAGATACAAGGCCCCGTGAAGGACGGGGTGAAGGGTGCCCTGGCGCCTTTCCTTCCCTCAGCTCCAGGGTGGGTGATGACAGAGATACACGGAGGGGCTCGACTCCACGTACGTGACATTTGAAGAACAAGTACTTGGATAGAATTAAAGGCAATGTTCCTTACAGACTAGATGCCACATTTTTTTAAAGTTATAAACTCACTGAAAGGCAGGACTGATTTCCTACCTTTAGTGCATCTCTGAAGAATGGAGTTCAGGAAAGGAAGCAGCATTTACTGAGTGACAACATGTGTCAACTACTGTGCCTCAGTACACGTCAGACCTGCCATCTCCTAATACTTCCAACCTCTCTGTGACATAGGCCCTGTTAGTCTCAACTTGCAAATTAAAACAGAAGGTTAAGATGGAATTGGCAACTGTTTCAAAACCTTTCTTTT
>NW_005347831.1:0-238 GCF_000412655.1 Myotis brandtii | reverse complement strand
GGTGGCAATTTTGAATTCTTATCCCTGACCTAACCTTCTTACAGTACGACCTCCATGAAGGCAAGCATTTGTCTTGTTCATTCTTAGTTCACTCATAGACTTTGCTTGTGTCTATGCACCTAAGATAGCACCGCATGGTAACCGGTCGAACGGTCATTTCAGTCATCATGGTCACTGCCTTTATATATATATATAGATGAGATATAAAGTGTTAAACACCTGAGAGATAGCCAGAGAG
>NW_005347830.1:0-245 GCF_000412655.1 Myotis brandtii | reverse complement strand
TTCTAATTTCATTCCACTGTGATCTGAGAAGATTCTTAATATGATTTCAATCTTCCTGAACTTGTAGGGACTTGTTTTGTGTCCTAACATGTGGTCTATCTTTGTGTATGCCCTATGGACACTTGAGAAGAATGTATATTCTGCAGCTTTGTGGTTAAATCCTATATAATAAATGTGTAATATGCAAATCAGCCAAATGGTGAAACAGCCAGTCACTATGATGTGCACTGACCAGTAGGGGGCAG
>NW_005347829.1:0-260 GCF_000412655.1 Myotis brandtii | reverse complement strand
GAAAACCTGAATAGGCTGATAACTACCAAAGAAATTGGAGCAGCTATAAAAAGTCTTCCAGCAAACAAAAGCCCTGGTCCAGACGGCTTTACAGGGGAGTTCTACCAAGCATTCAAAGAATAACTGAAACCTATCCTCCTCAGACTGTTTCAAAAAATTTAAGAGGAAAGCACACTTCCAAACTCTTTCTATGAATCCAGCATTACTCTAATTGCAAAACCATATAAAAACACCACAAAAAAAGAGAACTACAGGCCAAT
>NW_005347828.1:0-1028 GCF_000412655.1 Myotis brandtii | reverse complement strand
CCCCCCCGCTTTTTTAAGTAAAATATCTCTACTTCTATTACATAGTCATTAGTACCTTATTCTGAGCTCTCCACAAGGAACCTGACTAGACTAAGCCAATGATGGCAAACCTATTCCTCTTGACAAAAAATGATTGGTTCAGTTATCCAGGCATAAGGCAGATGATCCATTCAGGGGACAATTTTTATTGCATAGTTGAAGGAGATATTTCTTCTTCTCTCATAGTATAACGAATTATACTATATTGCCTTAATTGCAATGGCTACCATCTTTTGACCAGGAAGAACAAAGCCAACATATAAAGGAGGGCAGAACTGAACAAACCACAGAAGAATGAAACTGAAATCCCGATTGACTGGAAATTTTCTTAGGTAAGCTAAACTTTTCTTAGTGTTTAGTCTATTTTAAGTCAGGGTTACTATAATTCGCAGCTTAAGCCATATAAATGATACAAACCTGAATGTGAAATGTAGAGCTGAGGGAAGATTTGGTTTAGTTGGGTATTATTGCCTTTTAATATGGAAGAAATGTAAACATATTAAGAAGTCAATAAAAGAACTCAAGGAGCAAGAGAAGATAGAAATATAACTTTAAAAGAAAAAAAAAAAAGATGGAGCAAGGCCCTTGAGAAAATGGCAAGATCCTTGAGAAACATTATGTAGGAAAAATAGCACTTCATCAACTTTCCAAATAAGGAAAGTTGGAAGAGTTGAAATAGATGGAGGTATCCATGCAGGTCTGGTGGTAAGTTGATTACATTTATTCAAGGTGATTTTTCATATTTGGGAAGAAGTAGGTAAATTGATGAATGTGAGTAAAATGATATATGGTGACTGTGTAATTAGTTATGAAGAGCAGACAAATTTTAATATTATTGGACAGAGAAGAGGGAGATGACTAAAAGGATTAAAAAAAGACTTGCTGAGAAACACTGTAAATATGACACTGGAGACCATTAGTTAATATTTATTCTCACATTTCCAGTTTCATAATTTATGGGTAGATAGCTAAGTTGATGCAGTTGGACC
>NW_005347827.1:0-251 GCF_000412655.1 Myotis brandtii | reverse complement strand
AAAAATCATTTTTTCTTGGAACAAAAATGGTTAAACACTTGGGTTTTCTAAAGAGACTTGTATAAATACAAAGCTACAAAGATACACAAAGCTGAAGTGTCTGGAATCATTTTTCTCCCTGAAGTCTTCAGCAAGATCACCAAATGCTCAAAAATTCTTTGACCTTTTCAACCAGACTATCGTGTTTGTCTTTAAATTCTTCATTAACATCCAATATTAAGATAGGCACTTCTTGTAGATAATCAAAGTTG
>NW_005347826.1:0-1241 GCF_000412655.1 Myotis brandtii | reverse complement strand
AGATGCTTAGGTGGGGCATGGCCAAGAAAAGGTTGGAAGCCACTGGATTAACTGAACACCCAAGCTAGTCCATAACTTGAACCTAGACCTGTTTCAGAGCAAAGCTAAACCACTTCCAACTTTAAATGACAACGACAAGAGCAGAAAGGTCAGAAAGAGAGGGAAAGTATTCTGGCCAACATTTGATCACCATACAAAGGTCTTATATTCATGCTACTTATAAAAGTAGAAGTATGGACAATCTAGTCTTCATAGTTACGGTATTTCTTGGGATTGTAGGAGTTGGAGATCTTTGCTTTCAAAGACATCCGCTTAGTCTGGACCACTTTTATTTGTTTGCAGAGGCAGATAGAAATTGCATATTTTTGAGAAATTCCAAAGGTAGTGAATTTTTTCCCCAGTCATTTTAAAAACCACTATATTCGTGGGACTACATAGCATACGGTGCATATAGATGAATAAATAACACAACAACTTTTATTCACAATTCTTGTAATCCGACCTTCATTTGGTGACCCAATTAACTGCTCTTGACACTGTCTATAAAAATAAATATTTTCTTCATAAACATTCCAACTATTCAAACTTTTCTGAAATTCAGGCTATCTGAAGGGAATGGGGAAAGAAGAAATGGCATGTATATTATGTTTAACAATGTCTTTTTTGAGAATTGTTTTACCTTTTAGTAAAATTAAAAGGTTTTTGTTACTTTTTTAAAAAGCTAAGATAATGATTCTTCAATGAGTGCTTAACATTGAGTCTTTAAGTACATCATAAAATTTGACTTCACGTGTACTTTTGAGTGGAAGCTAAGCTTTCTTTTCAGGTCCTCCTCTGCACTTATACTATTTTGAAATAAAATGAGGGAGGAGGGGAAAAGTGAACAACTTTTTTCATTAGGAAATAAACAACACCTTTTAAGGCCATGTATTTTGAAACACTTTCTTTAGACTCTTCAGGACTTTTATGTAGGTGATCCCCTCTATGGGGCACTAAACAATAAGTTGAATAGTGTAACTTCAAATGGTATACTTGAAAAATTTATATTAAAATACATCAAATAGATCTGTTTTGAAACAGCAATGTGGCTGTTACTTCTGTAACTTCAGAAATTCTTGACAAAAGGCTTCTGATATCCTTTCTATCTCAAGTCTTATGATTGCCACTGTCATCTCAGATACTCCTAATCAATATCACCACCGTCTCTCAGATCTAAATATCCCCCCCCCCCCCCCCCCCCC
>NW_005347825.1:0-1771 GCF_000412655.1 Myotis brandtii | reverse complement strand
TCAATAAAATATATTTTTAAAAAATAAAATAAAATAATGTTATCAGACTAGATAATCTCGAAGGTCCCTGTATTCTAATAGTATTTGCTTCTATGAATGAGAGGTGGACAAGTTATTTCAACAGTTCTTGAAAAGTAACAATTTAGGAAGCAATGTTCAATGATCATCAGGTTGGGTTTAACCAACCATAGCTCTATAATTCCAACACTGGGTGTGTACAGCAGAATCAGGAATTCTGACCCATGGACCACACTTTGAGAAACATATCCTCTCCTTTAAATGCTGATATTGAATGTGGTGATTCACCTGAGTAATACCTGCTTCCAGTGGGTGTAGCTGGAGCATTCATTAGTCATCTTAGTTCTAGATAAAAATATTAATGGCTTTATTTAAGACCTTTCAATATTTTTGTGTTGCAATGAAGTACACAAATTTTCTATTTCTAACAAGGACTTTATTGGAAAACATACTGAATAATAACCATCTGAAAAGCATAAATGAACTACTAAAAGAGTAGAAATTGAGAAATTAGAACATTACATAATGTAAATGCCATCCTTCAGGTGCTCATTCAGGACCATTGGCCCCCGAATGTTTGTGCCTTATCACTCTCTCCAGTTATTAGAGAAGTTCTTTCCCTTTTCTTGTTCACTCCTTCAAAGATTATCTCAGAGTTGAGGTGTTTTGAACCCAGACAATAGTCTTCTTTTAGTTCCCAGAGCTCTTGAGCACTGAACAACTAGGTTTGCCTTCCTCGAACACCTGGAGCACTGGTGGTGGAGGGAGGAGAAGGTTAGTGCACAGGTGGTTTCTCAGAGTGCCAGCTAGAGTAGACTTTCCCACATGAACCATTGTTCAATTATCATTACTTTGTCTCAATTCCCTTTTTGTTCCTTTTCCTCCTCCCATGGCTTTTTTGATCTTTATGGGTATCTAAAGTGCCCCAAAGTATGAGTCTCGCGATCATGTCCCCTGTGTGATATATCAAGACTGATTCCAGTAGTTTCTGGACAGTAGGCAAGTTCCGCTTAAAACCAAAAAGTGCAATCTATTTTTGATACGAAGAGATAATGTCTGAAAGCCTGGGGATAACAGTTAAGCCCACTGAAAATCAATAAAAAAGCCCTTTAAAGGCCACCATTCTCTTTCATGACATTTTTCTTAATGCTGGATGTCCCATACCACCAGGCAATCAGGTAACAGGATTGATTTTTATATAACTGCTTCAGAAACATGCAACCATTATAGGGAAGGTGGCAGGGCTAAGGAGAAAGGCAAAAGTGAACTTCTATGCCTTCTCCCTAGCAAAACCTCGCAATTATTTTGCAGGAAATAACTTCCTCATGTGGAGCATTAGGGAACAGGGTTTTTCGGCCACTACATGTGAGTGCTGGACACCCAACTCTGACATCCCATGAACCTTCCCAACTCTTCCACTAATTTGCACTAACAGGTGCCCTCACTTAACCTCTTGGTGAGTATAAAATGAAAGTAGAGATACCTGCCCATCATAAGTCAGCATCATGCTCCAGGCATATCTACCAGTGATTTAATATAATAAAGCAGTTAAGTGCTTCCATAATTATAGAAAAATTTTAAATGAGAGTTATTAAGCTCAAGGGAATTTATAAAATCCCACCTCCCCCCAAAAACCCACAAATTTTAATCCTATGCAGAGATAGGTATGGCCAAGCGTTCTCCCCAGTCAAGCAGAACAGAGGAAGGGCAAGCTGTTCACCTTCCACCTGACAGACTGGCCCTACATCAATTC
>NW_005347824.1:0-523 GCF_000412655.1 Myotis brandtii | reverse complement strand
CAGTTACACCAGTAATTTTTCAAGTGGCTCTTAAGCCTCCTATGTCCAATGGTCACATGTAGGACAGGCCAGATTTAAAACACCTACTCATTACAGAAATTTCTACTGGACAGAAACTTCTCTCTTAGAGAACACCAAACTCCTATCTTTTATAAAACAACTGGAGAAAGAAGACACTTAAGGTTAAATAACAGTTGAAGTGCTATCACAAGGTCATGCTTATTTGGTTGTCAAAGGGATGAGATTGATGCTTTTGCTCTAAGTTTACCTAAAGTGGTATCTGTAATCAGAAGTTCAGATATCATGGACAAGCCTGCATTTGAAGTGGGCATCAAAGAAAATTTAGATTTGGAATAGTAGAGAATAAGGTGAAGTTTTGACACTTCAGGCCCAAGGATATAAAGGGGAGACTCACACTAAATATAAAGGAAGTATACTTGTCACATGCTTATATTATGAATATCTTTGTTCAGTCCACAATGTCTTTCTTTCTTTCTTCTTTTTTATTTTATTCTTTATTGAT
>NW_005347823.1:0-292 GCF_000412655.1 Myotis brandtii | reverse complement strand
GCATATTATGCTTTTATTATTATAGATTTATTTGTTTATTCATTATTTTTGCTAATCCTCATCTGAGGATACTTTTCCATTGAGTTTTTTTAGAGAGAATATAAGGGAGAGGGAGAGACAGAGAAAGAGAAACATTGATGTGAGAGAGACACATGAAGTGGATGCCTTCAGCATACATTCTGACTGGGGTCAGGGATCGAGCCTGCAACCTATGTATGTGCCCTTGACCAGAATGGAATCTGGGATCCTTCAGTTTGAGGGTCAAACTTGCTAGGGCACATTATCTTTTTAT
>NW_005347822.1:0-260 GCF_000412655.1 Myotis brandtii | reverse complement strand
AGACCATCAAACCTGAGGGAAGATAGGGGAGGGTGGTGGTGAGGGGGAGGGACCAACCAAAAGACTTGTATGCATGCATATAAACCTAACCAATGGACACAGACACCAGGCGGGTGAGGGCATGAATGGGGAGGGGGGTGGGCAATGGGGTGATAAGTACACATATATAATACCTTAATCAATAAAGAAAAAACAAATTCCAAAATAAAATAAAAATAAATTGATTAATGGAATTATTTATATTCTGGTGATCTTTACGC
>NW_005347821.1:0-445 GCF_000412655.1 Myotis brandtii | reverse complement strand
GCCCATGATCGTGATTTGAAAGCCGGACCACAGGCAAAGCGGCATCCTGGGACCCAGAAGCTGTATTGCCGGTGGACCGTGATCATCACTTGAAAGCCGGGCAAAGGAAGGCTGCACCCGGAGACCCAGGAACCGCCTTGCCTGTGGCCCATTTTCGTGATTTTAAAGTCGGAACACAGGCCAGGTGGCACCATGGGACCCAGGAGCCGCCTTGCCTGCGGACCCTGATCATGATTTGAAAGCCTGGACGCAGGCAAGGCATCTTCTCGGGACCCAGGAGCCTCCTTGACTGTGGCCCATGATCGTGACTTGAAAGCCATTGATTGAGACCAGAAAGCCCAACCACAGGCAAAGCGGCACCCCCCAACCCAGGATCCGCATTGCCTGCGGAATATGATAGTGATTTGTATGCCGGGCCGCAGGCAAGGCGACACCTCGGGACCCA
>NW_005347820.1:0-832 GCF_000412655.1 Myotis brandtii | reverse complement strand
TGTTTCTAACTCTCTATCCTCCCTTCCTCTCTGTAAAGAATCAATAAAACACATTTTAAAAAAAATAAAAATAAAAATAAATGTCACAAGTATAGAATGTTCTTTGTTCCCAGTGCCTACAACACTGACAGCTGCTCATAGCAGGCACCTAATAACTGTTCAATGATCCAACATCTCATGTCCAATTTGCATATATAAATTGTCTTTTCTAACATTAACCTGAATAACCTGGAACTTGAAGGAAATCCTTTTGTCCAAGAGTTTTAAATTTAGCACTATTCATAGAGCACTCATTTATTTGAATGTGCTTACAATGCATTCCTCTTTGTGCTAGAAACGGAAACAGCCATTCCTTGTTCTATACGCCCTCCCTGCCCTCCACCAGGTGAGTCCAGTTCTAAGGCAGAACGGCCTTGGGAGGCAGGGTTTTAGGTAACCTGCGTATCTCTCTGTACCTGCCCATGGTCTTGGGTGCTTGGCACCGGCTGCTCCCTCCACCCTGGGGCATTAGGCCCTCTTCCCGGGCTTGTCCAACTCTCCAAGTCCAAGTGAGGGAGCGTCCCTTTTGGAGAGTTCTTCCAGTGTACTCCGTCCGCAGACACCTGCAAATTCTGATTCTTCTCTGCTCTTGTAGTGCTGTGTTCTCTCCCTTTTCACATTGTTTTATTCTTGCTTGTCTAATTTTTCTGTAGAAAAATATTGTTGGGCTCATTTTTGTGGGACTTTTTTCTTGTATCTCAACAACCGGCCAATACTGGGAACAGCGTAAGTGCTGCTGGAGGCAGGAAGCGCCCCGTTGTTGGGCTCAGACGGCAGGTGGATAATATAACTG
>NW_005347819.1:0-800 GCF_000412655.1 Myotis brandtii | reverse complement strand
CTGGCTCTCTGGCAGGCTTAAAACCCATTATCTCATTATCTCATTTAAACCTCTCAGCATCACTCTGTCAGCGAATGAAGAAGCTCAGGATTCAGGAATTTAGTCATAAATGTAGGCAAGTGTCAGAGCAGGTCCAGTGCTCATGTTTCCCACAGTGACACCTAGGCCCTAACCACTACTCTCTCACCCGTCAATGATGAAGTCATTTTAGTGCACTCTGTCTTTAAGAAGAGTTAATACCTGCTGTTTCATAAGCTGAGATATACATTGCCTATAATAGTGGAGTTGTGATATAACTTGCCATATATCCCACTGCAGGTAAGAATAAACATATCATGAGCAAATGTGAGGATGTAGTAGGAAGGATGGCTGTACATGTGCTGATTTATTTAAACATTTCTTTCATTATATATTTAATACTGGAAGGTGTGCAGGTTACACACTGGTGACCTTACTAGCCAGAAGTCCGCCGAGGAAAGGCATTCGTTGTTAGATGCCACACTTTCCATTTCGAGCATGTAAGAAGCACTGCGCTTGGTGCATTGAAGATCGATTGATCTCAGCAAGCAGAAAGCATTGTTAAATTGGTCAGTCCTCCTCTCTGGCTCTCGCTTTTTTCTGAGAGTGGAACAAGAGAAAGCCTTACTCTCTATTGTCTCACAGTCTTGTACCGTGGGGATACAATTTCTGCAAATAAAAACCAAGAACAATCTGAGTTGTGGTTTCCACGTGTAATTACATTATAGCTGTTTCACTTTGCCCTATAGTTACATTTGCACTTTGCGATGAAAGTATTAGTG
>NW_005347818.1:0-241 GCF_000412655.1 Myotis brandtii | reverse complement strand
CGTCCCAGCGGTTTAACCCACACTACGGACGGACGGACGGATGGACTGTGGGTGGGGCAGAGACGTCTCCCTGCCTTCCCAGGTCTGAAGGAGCCTTCCTGGAAGGTTCCGGAGAGGCAATCTCTGACGTGGCCACGTTTTAGGGACAGAGACGCTGGTGGGCGGGCGGCCACATGGAACGGGCACAGGGGCGGTGCGGGACTTACCGCTGATACTGCCAAACTGGGAAAAGTTGCCGAGC
>NW_005347817.1:0-215 GCF_000412655.1 Myotis brandtii | reverse complement strand
AGTACCAAATACTATCCTATATAATAAAAGGCTAATACGGAAATAGACCAAACAGCAGAACAACTGGAACAACCGAACAACTGAACAACTAGACACTATGACGTGTGCCGACCACCAAGGGACATGCGCGGAACATGGCGGGCGTTGGTCGCAGCAGAATGGTGGAGCAGGTGAGCTCGGGCACCAGACCAAGGCGGGGCACTGGTTGCTGTCAT
>NW_005347816.1:0-859 GCF_000412655.1 Myotis brandtii | reverse complement strand
CAGAATATTTTCATCTTCCCAAACTGAAACTCTGCACTCTGCACTCTGCACTCATGTGTCTGGTTTGGGCTCTGCCCAATGGTTGGAAGAGACAGAAGCCCTGCACTCTACAACTCCTTCTTCTCTGCTTCCTCCATCCCTGGCAACCATCGTTCTAGTTTCTGTTTCAGTAAATTTGACTACTCTGGGTACCACATGTAAGTGGAATCATATAGTATATATCTTGTTGTGTCTGGCTTATTTCATGTAGCACAATGTCTTCAAGATTCATCCATGTTGCAGCATGTATCAGAATTTCCTTCCTTTCTGAGACTGAATAATATTTGTTTGTATGGATATACCCCATTTAGTTTCTCTTTTCATCTGGTGGTGGATACCTTTTGGCAATTGTGAATTATCCTGCTATGAACATGGGTGTGCAAATATTTCTTTGTGACTTGCTTTCATTTCTTTGGGGTATATACCCAAAAGTGGATTTGCTAGGTCATATGGAAATTCTACATTTAATTTTTTGAGCACCTGCCATACTGTTTTTCACAGCGGTTGCCCCATCTTACATTTCCACCAGCAGGACACAAGGTTCAAATTTCTTCACATCCTCACCAACACGTGTTATTTTCTGTTTCCCCAGCAATTTTTAACCTCACTACAGCTCCTAATCTCTCTCTACTTATGCTGGTGAAACGTAGAAAAGTTCAATCTTCCAACGTATTTTTCCTCCAGAACTCCTCATTTCTGTATGGTCCCTAGTTCTCAGATGTTTTACATCCTGTAAAATAAAATCCAGATGACTTCATACATCCTGCCTCATCTTGTTTGGCGCTGGCCCAGAGCTGGTAGGAGGTTACTTTGACCTGCA
>NW_005347815.1:0-225 GCF_000412655.1 Myotis brandtii | reverse complement strand
ATTTGCATGTTTGTCTTTTATTAGTGTAGATGTTTGCTGGAGCCCGGCCCACGTGGCTCAGTGGCTGAGCGTCGATCTATGAACCAGGAGATCACAATTTGATTCCAGGTCAGGGCACATGGCAGGGTCACAGGCTTCATCTCCAATTGTGGGGGTGGGAGTGGGGGAAGGGGTGTGCAGGAGGCAGGTGATCAATGATTTTCTGTCATCATTGATGTTTCTATC
>NW_005347814.1:0-242 GCF_000412655.1 Myotis brandtii | reverse complement strand
TAGCTGTTGTAAATTGTGCTGCTGTGAACATAGGGGTTCATACATTCTTTCTGGTGTTTTGAGATTCTTAGGATATATTCCTAGAAGTGGGGTCATTGGGTCAAATGATAGTTTTCCATATTTATTTTTTTGTGGAAACTCCATACTGTTTTCCACAGCGGTTACACCAATCTGCATTCCCACCAGGAGTGCATTAGGTTGCCCTATTCTCCACATCCTCACCAGCACTTGTCATTTGTTGA
>NW_005347812.1:0-246 GCF_000412655.1 Myotis brandtii | reverse complement strand
TGAAATCAATAAAAATACATTTAAAAAATAAAATAAACAAAACAAAACAACACAAAGCAAAGCTCATCTCACAAGTGTTCTCCAGCCACATGCTGGTCCCTCTGCTAAACCCAGGCTTTCTTACAGAATACCTGCTTACTTAGGACAAACCAGCGGACTGGATGACAGCCATGAAGGACTACAAAAATCAGGAGAAAATTCATAAGAATTAGAACCTTACAAAATGATAGGACTTGAGCTAGGAGA
>NW_005347811.1:0-225 GCF_000412655.1 Myotis brandtii | reverse complement strand
GAGTTGACAGAGTAATTTGAGTGAACGAGCTCCTTAAGCAGCTCGGTCTCTGAACGAATTAAATTCGTAAGTCAAGGCCCCACTGTACCACCGAGCTGTCAACCAAATCCTGCCAGGCCAGTCCGGTTGCCTCATTTAAGCCAAATGTAGGCTCGTCCTCGGTTCCCACCAGGGCAGAGGCCTCTCCGCAGGGCTCAGTGTGGGTTGGAAGGCAGGGCATGGGGT
>NW_005347810.1:0-367 GCF_000412655.1 Myotis brandtii | reverse complement strand
GCCCCCAGCAGGGACCCCCACCCCATCAGGGGGCTAGCCAGCCTGCAAACTGCCTCAGGCCCCTCGCCCAAGCTTCTTGCCTCCCAGTGGGGACCCCCCACCCCGATGGGGGTGTGGATGGCCTGCAAACAGCCCTCAGCCCTTTGCCCAAGCCGGCCTGCCCCCAGCGGGGACCCCCACCCCGATGGGGGTGTGGCCAGCCTACAAACAGCCCTCAGCCCCTCACCCAGGCCGGCCTGCCCCCAGCAGAGACCCCCACCCCGATGGGGGTGTGGTCAGCCAGCAAACGGCCATCAGCCCCTTGTCCAGGCCCACCCCGCCCCCAGTGGAGACCCTCACCCCAATGGGGGCATGGCCAGCCTGCAAA
>NW_005347809.1:0-204 GCF_000412655.1 Myotis brandtii | reverse complement strand
AGAGTGCACTTTTCAAAGGAGAGATTTATTTCCTACCCTCAAGGAGGGTCAATGTGCCCTTTGTGCATTGCATATATGCTTGTCAAATAATTTTAACTCAAAGTAATCAATATGACAATGGGGATATTTTGGAATGGCCTGTCCTGGCCCCCAGCACTCACTTCTAATATATACAACAATTATTTATTTAAATGTTTATTTTTT
>NW_005347808.1:0-243 GCF_000412655.1 Myotis brandtii | reverse complement strand
TAAAAATGGCGAAAAACAAGTACCTATCAATAATAACGCTAAATGTAAATGGACTAAATGCCCCAATCAAAAGACATAGGGTAGCTGAGAGGATAAGAAAACATGACCATATATCTTTTGTCTACAGGGAATCCGTCTTAGAACAAAGGACTCACAAAAACTGTTGGTTAAGGGATGGAAAAAGATTTTTCAGGCGAATAGAAATGAAAAAAAAAGCTGAAGTAGCAATACTTACATCTGACA
>NW_005347807.1:0-218 GCF_000412655.1 Myotis brandtii | reverse complement strand
TATTTTGGATTAGTTGTTATTTGTAGTTTGCATTCATTTCTGGGTATTTGTTGTTTGCATTTTTTGGATTATTTATTGTTTTATTGGAGATTTCTCACCATATACATATATTCCCTCCTCCTTTTTTCTTCTCTTTCTTTTTGCTCTTAATTTTTTTCTTTTCTCAATATCACTTTTGCACTCTTTTCTATCCCCTAACTCTCTTTTTTCTGGTGGTC
>NW_005347806.1:0-572 GCF_000412655.1 Myotis brandtii | reverse complement strand
GGAGCTGGATTGCAGAAGGCCCTGGCCCTGTGGGAGCTGGGGGACTGTGAAGGCTTTAGTGAACCATTTGGGTGCCACTCTCAACGCTGGGTTTATACTTTATCTTTCCCGTCTAGTGGCTGAGCAGGCGGAATCCATTGACAATCCATTGCATGAAGCTGCAAAAAGAGGTAGGTGTGATTCTTTTCGACTGAGATATGCTAAACAGTGACACACAGAGATTTTAATTATACAGTTTGGTGACTTTTGACAAATGTGTACAGCCATGTAACCAATACCAAGATCAAGATCCAAGATCTAGAATGTTTCTGTCATCCCAGAAAGTTCCCATTCTAGTTAAATCCCTGTCTCCCCCAGAGGCAGTCTCTGTTCTGCCTTCTGTCATCCTAGAGAGATACGTGTAATTTTGATTTTAAATTGTCAGTCACTCACACTTTCGAGTGCCTTATATACCCCGTGCTCAGTGGCAAGTGGAAAGGAATGGTCTGTGACTCCCAGAGGTTAAAGTCTGGAAAGAGAGAGAGGTGTGTGACAGAACAAGATGGTGTGATATGTACGGCAATGGAAGCGTG
>NW_005347805.1:0-898 GCF_000412655.1 Myotis brandtii | reverse complement strand
CCGGGCCTCTAGTATTTAAAATAAAATTGCTGAATCATTGGCCAGCTATATATTTAATCCTTTAAGAAATCACCAAAAGTTCTTCAAGATGGTTTATTATTTTATGTTCCCAACAGCAATAAATATTTTTATGCTTGCCAGTTTTTTTTTCTTCTTTAATTGTTAGTACTTCCATGAGGCTAAGAAATCTCCCTGGAGGTTACACACATTTGGCTATGTTATTTTCAGGAGCTCTATACTGTTAGCTTTATTTAGGTTCATTAGGAATAATTTTTTGCCTCTGAAGTAAAAGTGTAAGATTCTTTCTTTTTTTTTTTTTCCTATAGAGATATCCAGGTGTTCCAGATCTATTTTTTGTAAAGAATCTTCTTTTATTGTTGGCTTTCCTTAGCAACTTTTATAAAAAATCTTGTGTACACTTGAGTCTATTTCTGTATTCCACATTGTGTGCCACTGATATATTTTCACTTACCCCAATATGCTGTATCTCTATTACTGTAGCTCTAAGTCAATTACTTTAATCTTCTTTGTTTAAATTTAGGACTATTTTGGCTATTACAGAATATTTGGGTTTTAAGTTAACTTAAAATTAATTTGTCAATTTCTGCAAAGAAACTTGCTGAATTTTGAGTGAAATTGTGTTCAATCATTTTGGGGAAAAATAGACAATGATATTCAGTCTTCCAATCTATGATCATTATATAGCTGCCCATTTATGTAGGTTCTACCTTCATCTCTCTTATCAGTATGGTAAGAGGGCACATGCTTGCCTTATTTCTTATACAGACCATTCCCAGGTTACATCAGACTCCATGTACGTCGTTTTGTGGTTATGTCACCATATCCCATTTATTTATATATAAAAAAAAGGTCTGTCATTTCGACATATGTACATATG
>NW_005347804.1:0-220 GCF_000412655.1 Myotis brandtii | reverse complement strand
TGTTCTTGTGTGATTGCTTTTAATTTTGTGTGTGTGTTTTTTCCCATTGCCTCAAAAGAAAAACTAAGATTAATATGGGAAACGATGCCTCCCAGACTGACAAGCCCCAGGACAACCAGTCTCCTATTTAGTACTAACAGTTAAGAATTCCCATAGGCTTCACGTACAATTCACTGTAGAGCCTAAACTTGTATCTACAGAAATGGGGAGATTTAACCAA
>NW_005347803.1:0-235 GCF_000412655.1 Myotis brandtii | reverse complement strand
GGCCAATCGCCAACGGCCCCTTCCCCCAGCCAGCCCAACCCTGATTGGGCCCTGATCGGGGTGGGCTGGCTGGCCAACCTCCCGCCATCTCCTCCTCCCTGATTGGGGCTGGGCCGGCCAGACCCCACCTGTGAGTTAATTTTTGCACTGGGCCTCTAGTATAACAATGAAAGCAAAAAGATTGGGTAGGTGAGAAAAAAATTATACTGTTGTAATGATCTTTGTAAAGTAATAT
>NW_005347802.1:0-311 GCF_000412655.1 Myotis brandtii | reverse complement strand
ATATATAAAAGCCTAAGCAACCGAATGACCAAACAACCGAATGACCGAACAACCGGTAAACCGGTCGCTATGATGTGCACTGACCACCAGGGGGCAGGTGCTCAATGCAGGAGCTGCCTTCTGGTGGTCAGTACACTCTCACAGCCAAACTCCTGCGGTCCACCAATCTCTGTAGTCCCTCCCCCAGGCGCTGCTCCCCCACCCCCAACACCCCAACATCAGCCCCGATTGCCAGCCAGGCCGAGGGACCCCACCCATGCAAGAATTCATTCATCAGGCCTCTAGTGTTAAATAACTGTAATAGAAGGCAT
>NW_005347801.1:0-479 GCF_000412655.1 Myotis brandtii | reverse complement strand
TGTTGCAAATGGTAAGAGTTCTTTCTTTTTTACATCATCTTCTTATAAGGACACCGGTCCTAAGGGACTAAGGGCTCACCCTACAGCCATATGACATCACCTTAACTAATGACATCTCCAACATGCAATTTCAAAATAAGGTCACATTCTGAGGAACTGGGTTAGGATGCAAAATATCTTTTGGGAGAGACAATATTTAACTCATAACCATGTCCACAGACTCAAAAAATCAGGAATCGCTTCTTAAAGCATTCTTTAATGTAGTTTTGAAGTACAGTGAGAACAAACGTGTTAAAGTTCCTTGTTTTTCTCTACTTTTATTTTTCTTTTCACCACATTCTTTTCTCCCCCTCTATTATGTCTAGATCTTGAAGTCACATTGCCATGGGCACTATTCTGCATGCTTTGGAGATTTTCCTTCATGTAAGAATTTAAGTTTATGGTATCTTCACCTCTGGTCAAGATGGAATTCCAGGGAC
>NW_005347800.1:0-417 GCF_000412655.1 Myotis brandtii | reverse complement strand
ATTAAACACTGTTGCTCTCCTGGGCCTCTCCTTCTCCGGCCTCCAGTTCAGGAAATCCACCAGTTCTCCTCCCTCACTGCCTCTGAGGCCCTTCTCCTCGCTGCTGCAGGAGATCCTGCCCATGGTTCTCTCAAGTACATAAGCACCCCCTGTACACTCCTCTAGTTCACTCTACTCCGGGGCTGCAAGGCTTCTTGGTGTAAATGAGCTTAGATGTGCCTGCATTCTTAATGTGCCACCCTGAGTGTGGCCTGACCCACACATGACTAGCCAGCAACCTTTTTGGGTGCCTCGCTGGCATGTGAGGTGGACCATGTCAAAAGCCATCTACTGAGTGCTTACATCTACACACAAATCTAAAATTCTATAACTTGTGTGGAGGGGGGGGTAAGAGATCAACCAAAGAACTTGTATGCA
>NW_005347799.1:0-345 GCF_000412655.1 Myotis brandtii | reverse complement strand
AATTAATCTGTTCCAGATCCCCAAATGATACCCTGTTTTAACCTTTCTTATATGCAGTGTACGTCTAATGTACTGTTTACTCTATAAACAAACACATCCTTTGTTAAATTTATTGAACCACCCCGTACTGGCCTTAAAGGAATCACTTTCAGCATTCCTTCTAGGGGTCAGTATGCCTCATCTTTGTTCACATATCACTGCCTCCAAAATAGCTGTGACTGGCTAACTGCTTTTCCTTTACCTAAAGCAACAACAGTTTTTCTCCCTCTTCAGTGGCATATGCTCATTGTTTCTTTCAAACCCTTAGGAACATTAGCACTCTTGATGGCCTCTTTATGTTTTAAA
>NW_005347798.1:0-584 GCF_000412655.1 Myotis brandtii | reverse complement strand
CCTGGCAGCCAAAAGGTAGCCAGAGAGCCACAAGTCAAGACCGTGGCACTGGTGGCACCCTTGGCCACTACTTAAACACACAGGTCTAAAAATCAATTGTTGACACAGTTACAAAACAATGCAAAAACCACGATTCTTTAAAGCAAAAGGAAAAAACAAAAACCAATATTGTAATAATCACTTATCAATATTAAACAGGGCCAAAATTTTGATAGTTTAACGCAGCGATTTTCAACAAGCGTGCCACAAGAATTTTAAAAGCATCAATACCTGACTACTTAGTCGGGGCACTGACCTCCTTTCCCATAGATTGTCAAAGAGATGACAGCAGCCAATACAACAATAATTGTCCAGTGTGAATGAACCAAAATTATACCAGATCAGCAAAAAACAGAACATATTTTTTGGTGTGCCACAGAATTTCAGTAATTAGTTCAGGTGTGCCATGAAATAAAAAAGGTTGGAAATTGCTTGTCTAACAGGCAAATCTGGGACGAAGAGAGCATATGTGAGTATCTGATAGCATTTTTCTTCTGTAAGTATGTATGACATTAGGTAATTTTTCCTTATTGATTTTGATAATA
>NW_005347797.1:0-752 GCF_000412655.1 Myotis brandtii | reverse complement strand
CCTCTCCCTTCCTCTCTGCAAAAAAATCAATAAAAATCTATTTTAAAAAAGAAAAAGAAGATCTTTGAGCCACTTTTTGAGCAGTCAGTCCTGTTCGGCAACTCTCCGCTATACACATGCGACCCCTTCACCTTCCTGCAGACCACAGCAGTCCTTTCATTCTTGGTCTATTAACATAAAGTCAAATGCACATCTCAAGCAGCATACTCATTACAAGGGATCTATTGATTCAGAGCTTTTAGTTATCGCTGAACTTTTTAAAAAAACTTTATATCATTTCCTTACTTCACTTGGTGCTTTATTGCTTATAAAAATAACAGCATGAATGGCTAAACACTCAAAATTAGTTTTGATTTGTATTTGTGAGAGCTTTTTGTGCAGAAACTTTGCATCTGAAGGGAAATGTTTGCTTTTATCCTTGGTCTTCCTTACCTGTCCTAATCTGCACCCTCCCAGTCAGCTTTCTCTCACTTCCTTTTCTCTACTTATAGCCTCATTGAAACGTTCTTTAATATGACCTTTTCTCCTTTTGATTCAAACTGGCCTCGTCCAGCACCCTGCCTCCTGCCCCCTCCTCCCTTGCATGTCCACTCCCTTAATTATCAAGCCCTCAAGACAATGGTCTGCAATCAAATAATCCTAGGGACAAAGCCTCAGGTCTGTTGACCACAGAGACAGAGTTTCGGTCTAACTAGAAATAACTCCTAGGCCTCAGTTGTGTGTCTGTTCAAAGGCACATATTAAGTTTGCAG
>NW_005347796.1:0-804 GCF_000412655.1 Myotis brandtii | reverse complement strand
CTTGTTCTTTAATAAATTTCCACTTTTGCTGTACCACGCCCTGTCCGTGGATTCATTCTTCGACTCCAGTGGACAAAGAATCCGGGTTCCAGTCCAAAAATTCCGTTTCAGTGTGACTTTGGCATTATCCCCAGATGAGCATTTGCAGTCATATTAGTGCATTCTTGTCAAGAGCACCGATTGACAGAGGATCTTTATACCCGAGTTACAGTGTTTGTAACGTTCCGCATGCCTTCCTTTTAAAACCAAGTTCAGAGCTTCGAAATGAAGTGGCCCAGGGCTCTCACCTTCTGAGCAGACTTGCGTGCACTGTTACCAATCCAACACGTAGCGTCGTCCTTGATGAACTGCGGGAAGCTCTCCCCATAGAGTGATCTCCCTCGGGAAGAAGCCCAGGGGAAGATGAGAGGATGTAGCTTGTAGGCACCCTGGGTCTTCAGGAAGGTGTTGCTTTCTTTGGTCTGGTTTCACAGCACCTCCTGAACTGTCAGTGGAACTTGTGGGGTCCGTGCCGGTCAGGTGGGGAGCGGACCAGAAAGTCGTGCGTCCTTTTTGCCCATGGCCACAGCAATGCTCTGTCCTTTGGATGAAAAGGGGCTAAGCTGCCTGGTTCAGGGAAGGCCTGTGTGGAGGCCTTGAAAACTCAGAGACCTAGAGTGACCACAAAGGCTGGTCTGAAATTAGAACTGCTAAAATTAAAACACAGTTTACAGTGGCAGTTGATGGTATCTTCCCTGACAAAGGCCAATGTTGACCTTAACAGAGCCTGTTGTCTTTTTGCATCTACGATAACATATCGTTGGA
>NW_005347795.1:0-233 GCF_000412655.1 Myotis brandtii | reverse complement strand
GAGAAATGACAAGGGTACTGACGCCCTGACGAGTGAGCAGTTCAGCGGAGGAATTTACTGAGAAGCTCCAAGGGAACCTGGCCTTAAAGAACCCTGACTTCAAAGACGCCATCAAGGCTTCACTTAGGCATGATGCTAACCTGCCATGGTGTTCTCTTCAAAAGGAGACGTACAACAGCCACATTTAACTTGCTCACTCAAACATTTATTCCTTATCAGACAAACAAAAAACA
>NW_005347794.1:0-591 GCF_000412655.1 Myotis brandtii | reverse complement strand
AAAAAATCTTTATAGGTTTGAATGTGTCTGATGTTAGCACAGCCATGATAAGACCATAATTTTAGTTTAAATTGTTCAGGAAACTTATTGAATTAAGTCTGTAATAAGTGTTCAAATGTTTATGAAAAATGTTCTCCAGATGTGGTTTATTAGAATTTTATTGTGTTTCATAAAGGCAGCATTAACTCCCATACAAGTGGTGAGAAGTGTCCCTCTCTTCTTGCCAAAGCCCTTCTGATATTAAAATAGTCTGTCTACCAAGGTAAAGGGCAAAGCTGATTCTAACTCCCCACGCCTTTCACCTGGTAAAAGCATTCCCATTCAGGTGAATGGCAGAAACTGGCTAGCTACTAAGCAGACCATTTCCTCTTCTCTCTGGGCACACACAGCTAGACTACCTCCCGCCCTCCCTACAGGTAGGTACCACATGGCAGTTCTAGCCAGTGGAATGTCACACGGGCCGGGAACCTGGTCAGCCCCAGACCTGGCCCATCAAAACCTCCACGCCTTGCCCAGGGCACAGACTGAACACGGAGGCCCCCAAGGCTATAGGGAAGGGCAGAACCAGCCACGGAGCAGAAATCTGTTTAG
>NW_005347793.1:0-305 GCF_000412655.1 Myotis brandtii | reverse complement strand
ACCTGTTGAAGGCTGCTGCCCCAATCACCCTTCAGGAGCAGGGGTTGGTGGAGAAGCCCTCAGGGGTGATCACGGCCAGCAGCCACCACTCTGGGCTCTGGCAGTGGGTGTGAGCAGGGCCGGAGCCAGCAGCAGGTGCAGGAGCAAAGAACTTTCAGTAACCACAAGAGGCTCGCCCTGATGACAACGGCTGGCGCCCCACCTTGGTCTGGCACCCCCACTCACCTGCTCCACCATCCCGCCACAGCCGACACCCACCATGTTTTACGCACACCCCCTGGTGGTCAGAGCACATCATAGCAACT
>NW_005347792.1:0-2221 GCF_000412655.1 Myotis brandtii | reverse complement strand
TGAGCAGCGCTGTCGGCAGGCAGGAAGGCAGTTGACTGTGATGCGTTCGTGCGGCTTCTGACCCGCCACGGCCAGTTCACAAGCCGGCGCAGGGTCGGTTCCAGCGGGGAGCATTCCTCACAGGGAAAGGACGTAGGATCCCAAACCTACTAAGTGTCAAGAATCCTCTGACGGTAACGTGCTCACTCAGGCCTTTCTAAGGCGCCATCAGACGAATGTGCACTCAGCTCCCTGGTAGGAAAAATTCGGTCTTTTTGCAGATGGGAAACTTAGAAATAGGGTGTTTTTTGTCTCCGTATCCTCATGTAAGTCTGGACTCTTAGCAACTGGGCAGAACTAAGGGTGGCAGCTTCCTAGGACCCATGTAGCAGGTGAGACAGGTCGGACTGCTTCCGCCTGTTAACGACAATCCGCCAGCCTAGGGCGTGTGTCAGCGTTCATCCGACAGCCCTGCGGGCGACGGGAAAACGAGGCTGGTGGAAACAACACCGCTGGATAGTTGAGGTGCATCATACTCGGTCCAAGAGAACCAGGCACTCTGGTTTCCACACCGGGCAAAGCACCAACATGTCACGGGTCCCACCTTCCTCCTCAGAGGGTGGCTCGGTTGCCATGACAACAGAGGCCCGCCGGCTTCCTGTGAATTTGTTTCCACAGGGGCAACGGCATAAATGGATGTGTCCATAAAACTCTTTCTCATTAAGAAGATGACTTAATGTGGTTTCCCTTCCGTTCCTGCTCCACTGAGTAAGCGCTGCTCTCCCCGCGCTGTCTGGCCGGCAGGCAGCTTTTTCCAGGGCTCGTCAGCAAACCACGCCTCATGGAGCAGACTGGGTCGTAATTTAATTCGAGTGCATTTCAGGTTCTTAATTGGGGCTGTTCTGATAAGTTAGCAATGAAATACAGAAGTTTTACTTAAATCTAATTGCAAATGAGGATGAATACACTGGAGAACCGGCATGATCTAGGGCCTGGGTAGGCAAATTGGAGTCCGCTGGGCAAATTCTGGCTGCTGCCTGTTTGTGTAATTTAAGGTCTTACTGGGACGTAGACACGCTCCTTCACTCATTCGTTCGCATGGGACAACAGGGACAGTGCTTGGTTTGCAAAACCCCCCAGATTTATTACCTGTCCTTTCATGTTTACCTACCTTCTAGCCAGGAGAAAGAGCACAGAACTGAAAGAGCCGAGTTCTGGATTCAGAGCCCAGGGAGGAGGGCTGGTTTAGACGCATCACTGAGCCCCCCTGGCCTCAGTCTCCTCCTCTGTAAAGTGGGCGGCCTCGTTAACTTATCTCCAACTTCCTCTCAGATACTAAAAGCTCCCTCACCCTGTGCTGTGGGTTAAAGATGACACCCCGGGTGGAGCAGCTCTTCGCACAGGGGCACGGTCCTCTGCAGGGAGATGCACGGCCCTGTTTCAAGGACGGATACAGAGGACACGCACTCCGGTCTTCCTCCCCCGGCACGGCCATGCCCCTGTGCAGTGGCAGGCAGTGGAGCTAGTTCTCTAGGCCTCTGTGTCTCCACCTGCACCAAAGGCAGGTCTGACCTTCCTAAGGACCCTCCTACGCTGACCGTCTGGTTCCGAGGAACTCCCCCCTCCCCCGGCAGGTGCCAGCGGGAGAATGAGGGGTGCACCCCTATGAAGTGCTGGTCACCTGTGAACCCCACTCCAGGAGAAAACACAGGTGTTGCCATCATTGTCCCTGGGCCCCGTGCCTCCAGGTCAGAGCTGTGGATTGGATCGCCCAACCTGAAAGAGAAGTCCTGTTAGAACTTCCAGTCATGAGATTAGATACGAGACCCAAAAGGAACCAAGGTCCCGCCTTCAGGAGTGAGGACGACCCTTGGGGTTTCCCCCTTTGACTCTGCAGGGTCAGGAGAAAAGATCTGGCCTCGTCCACCAGTCTTTGCACCACTGACCCCTCTCGCCCTGGAGTTCCCACATCAGGAATCTGTCCTGGGGAGACCAGGGGTGTGCAGGGAGACAAGGGTGTCCATGTTCATCGGCAACAGTGTGATCGAAAACAGGAAAACCGGGGACAAGCGAGCTGTCCAACAGGAGGGGAATGGTTCAGTCAGCCGCAGGGAGCCCACAGCAGGGCACGTGCAGTCACGAGAGTGTTCATACATAAAAAGCCCACGTCACCTGAAGGGGAAAAGGGGCCACACACAACATATCTATCCTATATATATGTCAGAGAAGGAAACATGAAAAC
>NW_005347791.1:0-913 GCF_000412655.1 Myotis brandtii | reverse complement strand
TGCCAGACTCTGAGTTGGTACATACCTTTCTGCAGAAATAAAAATATTTGCCTTGCAAAAGAAAAAAAAATTGGCTCTTCTCACTCCTCCAACTTTTTTCTTTCTCTTTTTAAATCATCCTTGAAAACCTTTCTTTGCTTTTATTAGTATTTTCATTTCCTACTCGCTCCTGGCTCACTCTAACCCAAGTTCCACTCACCCAGATCAGCCTTCTGGCATTGCCACCATTTCCCTCAAACTTCTTCCTGGTCCTGGAGAGATGCCTCTCATATGGTTTTGAATTTTTATCAGGGTCCCCAAATCTCTGTATTAGTAGGAATCAGCCATCCTGTTGCTTGAGGGCTAATACTGCACTGGTCCCTTATTTTATTTTTTTAAGTTTTTATTTCAGAGAGAAAGGGAAAAGGAGAGAGAGATAGAAACATCAATGATAAGAGAGAATCATTGATCAGCTGCCTCCTGCAAGCAACACACTGGGGACTAAGCCCACAACCTGGGTATGTGCCCTGACCAGGAATCGGACTCTGACCTCCTGGTTCATAGTCAATGCTCGACTACTGAGCCACGCCAGCTGGCCCTGGTCCCTTATTTTCAATAGCACAGTAGTTCATACATAAAAGTTACTTGACAATATTTTTATCATTTTTATTAGATTGCTTTTTACATTATCTTGGAGGAGTTTATATAGACTTCAGGTTGGATACTAATGAGCCCTTTATTGCATGGGTACAAATTTAAATTCCCATGTACACCCTGATCACAGCAAAATCCTGTTAGCATACTTGGATATGTGCAAGTAAGGAAGTGAAACCAAACATATGTCTGACCACATTATGTGCAAGGTGTATGTGAGCCCAAGCGTAAGTGAATAAGAGTATGAGCTTTACCTATTCCTGAAATCACCGAAGATTAC
>NW_005347790.1:0-1420 GCF_000412655.1 Myotis brandtii | reverse complement strand
GGGAGGAAGGGAGGGAGGGAGGGAGGAAGTCCCACCACCTAGATCTATGAACTCTTCAAAATGGTTTGCAAATTCTGAGCACTTGTCCAATTCTCAAAGGGGCATGTAACTCAGGAGAGGCCTTGTGACAGGGGTAGAGTGAGCTTTACCACAGCAAGTAGGTGGAGGGCGGCGGTTCTGAGCTCACAGACGGCTCCTCAGAGGACCTTCTGTGGGGCCTGACATTTCGTGTCCGAATGTGCAATTCCTTGGCCCCAGCACATAGTGGAATGTGTTTGCTCTGATGAGGTATTTGCTGGAGCTTGTTGGCCTTCTGATCTCATGCACACTGCCAGTTTGTTTTGAGAGCTGCAGTTTGGAGAAACAGTCACAGGATTTAGGAACCAAATGAAATGGCGAGAGGCAGTGGAAGTAGAGGTGGAGGCAGGAGGCAGCTCCCCGCCCTGCCAGGAGGTGAGGGGCCATCTCCTGGCCGAGTGTAGAGGAAGAGGGAGAGAGAAAAAATGGATATAGCCCTAAAGGGAATCGGAAAGGACTAAAGCCTCCCTCGCTTTCCCTTCACTGAGCCCAACTTGATGTTTCTGCTGTCCAGCTCCTGTCCATGTGCGGCTCCATTTAGTGACACTGCTCATTATGTGCACATACTTTTCCAGCCTCTTTTCATGTCATATTGGGACATTTTCATATTCGTAATTTTATTCAGTTGTACTCCTTGCATAAAATAACATTCAATAATATATGGATAATGAGAGTCTTTCCCGTTGGCATAGAATAATTTCTAAGAGAAGGATTAATTGATCAAAGTGCTTTTAATATTCCCATATGATTTCCCCAAGTGTGAAACGACTTAGTTAATGATGGCATTATCTGCGTAGGTGTGAAAGTATAGCTCTAAACACAATCGTGTCATCATTACATGGTGTTGTTGCCTGGTTTTCTAATTTACCCCGTTGAACAAGTGTTTCACTGCATGCATACGAGTATGCGGTACTGACAAGGTTCATGACTTTTCATGTCCTTGTGTAACTGTTTAGATTCTTCTTGGTGATATTTCTCTGTGGCTTTTGTGTATTTAGCTCTGGTCTTTGAGAAACATACACACACACATTCTTATGCTGGTTGGATCACCTTATGCCACCGATTTCTTCATCCATAGTCCTTTATATCCTCAACTTGCTTTGATTCTAAAAAACAGAAACTTAACTTTTTAAGCTTAACATTGTGATTTTTAGCAAATATCTCCTCTTGCTTCAACCTTAGAACCTCATGAAGACACCAGAGAAAAAATAGTAAATGAAGAAAATGGCAAACTTTTGGGGGGAGGGGGTAAGATAAATAACTCCCTCTGACCTTACCCGGACCTTAGCACGTCCCAGCCTCATAGTGAGCCGGGGTTCGGGGACTGTGTTTCTCCCCATTT
>NW_005347789.1:0-837 GCF_000412655.1 Myotis brandtii | reverse complement strand
GAATTTCATGCACCGGGCCTCTAGTATTTAATAATTGGCTCTCTGCTCAACAGCAGAAACACAACCTGGTAGGAAATACTTGCTGATTGCTGATTTCCATGGTGTAAATTTCTCACCATGGTCAGTTTTATGTGACACCCTGAGCGTGGGGTTGACAGGAGACACTGGCTCCTCTGGGTCCTGCTCACCACTGGAGGAGGAGTATGTCTGGGCAGGGCAATGGCGAATGCAAGAAAAAGTCACTCTGCTCTGTCCCCACACGACGTCATGTGTGTGACGTCCTTGCATGGAACCCAGAATTTACTTCCCCCTCTTACAGATGGGGAGACGGAGGCTCAGAGGGTTAACTGATGCATCTGTATTGTAAGCAGCAGCAGCATGGATTCAAAGGCCATGGCCTCTCTACTCACCTTACTGGGCTGTCCACAGTCAAGGGGTGAGTTTCATAAGGCACCTTAGAATAACGGGGCTGGCTCATGCTGCCAGGACAGTATGGGCGAGAGGCATTATCGGGGACAGCTTTGCTAATGAAGTTACCTAAGTGGCCATCCAGAGAATGAGTAGAGGTGTGTGGCCAGGTGGACCCAGTGCTGAAGGGTGAGTTACACCTCCTTTCTCATCCTTGTCTGTATAATGGGGCCCTGAAAGTCGACTTCAAGGGCCTGTTAAGAGGATTCAATGAGAGGATTCAATGCTCTAAGCACACATCTCACACATGATGCACATCAGTGCTGACTCTCAGCAGCCTTTTCCTCTTGAGTTCGTTATGCTGGGACTGACTAGGGCTGCGTTTGTCAAACGCAATGTGCACACGAACCACCTGGGGATCTGGGTAAG
>NW_005347788.1:0-572 GCF_000412655.1 Myotis brandtii | reverse complement strand
ATATTTTATCATTCTGTAAGTCACAATTCCAACCAATCCAGGCCTTACAAGGCTACAATCAAGATGTCAACCTTGCTATGTTCCTTCAGGAGGTGCCAGAAAAAATGTATTCCCTTGCCTTTTCAGTTTACAGAGGGTGTCCGCATGCCTTGGCTCCTGGGCCCTTTCCTCCAGCAGTCAGGCATCACATGGCATCACTATGACATTGAGTCTTCTTATTCCTTACGATTTAATCATCCTGTGGTTGCCACTAGGTCCACCAGTTAATATAGGGTAATCTCCCTATTTTAACATTAGTTGATTGACAGCATTCATTCCATCTACAACATTAATTCCCTCTTTTTCATGTAACCTAACATATTCATAGTTTTTAGGGACTAGGATATAGACATCTTTGGGGATGGAGCATTATTCAGTCCATCACAGCCAACAGCCATAAAAACCCTGTGAAAATTGTGTCTAACTAGGTTATCACAGTATCAATTCTATAATAAAAATGATAAATTCTATTTGCCTAAAAATGCTGAAAACTAGCATAAAGATGATGAGTTTTCTGTCCATGAGTTGAAGCA
>NW_005347787.1:0-220 GCF_000412655.1 Myotis brandtii | reverse complement strand
CTTTCTCTCATAAGTTATAGGGTCCCTCATCTTTGTTTTTCTCCCCTACATATGGCTCAAATATTCTGATTTCTCTAAAGCTGACTTATTCTGTTTCTCTGTAGTTCCATAACTTGAAAATGACTGGCATTCTATTGTATTGCCATCAATCTTGACTTATGAATTTTCACATTAAATCTTTACCTTCATTCATTTGATTTAACCTCTCAGTGCTCCCATC
>NW_005347786.1:0-459 GCF_000412655.1 Myotis brandtii | reverse complement strand
GGCAGGGAAGAGAGCATACACAGATTGTTCCTGTGTCATCGGAATCGGGTGTTGTGTTATTGTCTGAATCAGATGTCTGTCACAGCGTGACTTACTGATTGATGGCTTTGTCTGTTGCAGGGGAGCTACCCAGTTTGGGAAGATTTCATAAACAAAGCGGGGAAACTGCAGTCCCAGCTTCGGTAAGTAGAAGCAGGTCTTCCCAGGAAAATGGCAACGTCCATAGACAAAGGAGGGAATGGGATGGCCCCACGATGCACATATAAAATTAAACTCATCTGCTCTGCCTCCTCCACAGGAACTGTGAGAGTTAAACGGGGTGTTATATGTAAAGTAATAATGGGCAGCATTCATAGAGCACTCACTATGTGTCAGGCATGTGTTAACTTAATTAAATCTTAGAACCCCAAGGGCTAAGCACAGCTGTTATCCCCATTATACTGACGAGGAAACCGAGGC
>NW_005347785.1:0-227 GCF_000412655.1 Myotis brandtii | reverse complement strand
GTATGTCTTATCTGTTGTTTGGGGATGCTAGTGTATTATGTATGTATGTGTGTGTGTGTGTATTTCAACCATCAGCGCTTAAGAAAAATTCATCTCTACCAAGCATACTTATGCTGTCAGGAGAGAGAATGCTATAAAGTGAGAGCCCATGGGAGACTCTGGGCAGTGAGTTGTTAAGGTTGGGTATCAGAACATATGCAAGTTTAGTAGTTCATATACACTCTGAT
>NW_005347784.1:0-848 GCF_000412655.1 Myotis brandtii | reverse complement strand
GGTGGAAAGTATATCTTTTATAATTTTTATTAGCACATGTTTGTTTATTAAAAACTTTAGGGATATGTATAACAGAGTTTCTTTGAAGTCCAGTACGGTCTGGCCAAACTGCCTTCTACAACGTGACCAGAAAGCCTACAGCAAAGGCAGGGATGTTATGAAATCACTTTAATTCAGTTCTCTCATCATCACCAGCCGCCAGGCAGACCTTGGAAGGTACCATGCTCCATGTTACAATACTGGGCTTGTAATTGCTTGTATTAAAATATACATCCGTGTCAGTATTTGCTGCCCTCATGTCTTACAACAGGTTTAAAAAAATTATAAATATTTACACCCTTGTCCCCACCCCGACATAAAAACTCATGGGTCCAGGCCCTAAGAAGAGGCGCCAGCCTGCACAGGGAAGCCCCTTTGAACCCCTGTGTGCAGGACCACACCAGGTAAAGGGGACAGTTAGTGCTTGAGGGCTGTTGTTTCACTTTAAGGAGTTCCAGCATTAGGGGCAGACGAAAATCTGAAAACCTTGGTCCAAAATTTGCAGGAATAAAGAAACCCTGCATGTTTAAGAGCGCTTGTCCTCCCAGATAGAGCACAGGGTAGGTGTAAGGCATCCTCAGGCCTGGGCTTGCTAGGAGGAACCCAGGCTCCTCAGTGGCCCCCACAGTGTCTGCCCTGGAAACTAGATCCTGTCCTGTCAAGGAATAAAACAAAAAGTGCAGTATAAAGGTCATACAAGGAGGAAATTGACTACACTCATACCATTTTTATCAGCTTGCTATATAAACTGTTACTTAAAAGATGTCTTTTGCCTGGAAATGGAACTCCCATTTGACCCTGTGATCCCA
>NW_005347783.1:0-713 GCF_000412655.1 Myotis brandtii | reverse complement strand
CCAATTGATGATTCCCTTCTCACATCAATGTTTTTCTTTCTCCTTCCTTCCACTCTCTCTCTAAAAATCAGTAGAAATATGAAAATGAAAATATCATGCTTAATAAATGTGAATTACATGATTTAAAAAATTACATAGAATGCTTTCTAATCTCCAGGAAACTATGCTCAACTTTACGTTGCTCACAATGGCAGTCCCTTTCACACCCAAGACCACCTCCTTCTTTTGTGTTTACATGTAAAAAGAATTGGCTTCAGTGTTCTTAATAGTTTTCTCTGTGCCTGTTCTGGTGGAAAGGTATGGTGGGTAGTATTCTTCACAAGGTCACACAATGAACTTGGCTTTCTTTTCTTACTGCACCTCCTGTCTTACAATTGCTAAGAAGGTGGCATTACCCATGCAGATGCCTCCTTCAACATGCCTAACCAAGTCAGGAAGCCTCTCGCCTGTCTTCTTAGAGTCTGGCCTAAGAAACGTAGCTTCTTACCAAACTCTCCAAACCCGTAATTGTCATGAGTGCTTCCTTGTGTTCATGGCACTGTTTTTAAACTTGCAGAATAAAACAAATGTATGCAGTATTAATTCTTTTCTCTTGACTCCTGGGAAAATCAGGAAGGCTCAAAACTTTGGTTAAAGAGGAAGAATAGACCTGCCTCTAAGCCCTTTCTCTACAGTGCTTTATTATAAACTAGAGGCCCGGTGCACAAAAATTT
>NW_005347782.1:0-692 GCF_000412655.1 Myotis brandtii | reverse complement strand
TTTTTTTGATAAAAGTACACTAGAACATGGGCTCTTTGAGAGTAAGAATGTGGCTTGTCCATTTCTGTTTCTCCAGTGCCCAGAACGATGCTCAATCAGTGTTTATTTACTGAAGGGTTCATAGCTCACATTTTCATGGTAAGACAGAGTTAAGTGAGAGGCTCAAATTTTATCCTAATTAAAGATAACTTGGGAAAAACTACTTTCAATAATCTGTCTATACCTCATAGAGTTTCTTTTGCTAAAAAATAAAAGTCTGACAGTGGTTCTCAACTTTAGCTGAGGTTTGGGATTGCAAGGGAAGTTTTAAAATTGCAGAAACCTGGATCTTACCCCTAAGGATTCTATTTAATTGGTCTGGGATATAGTCTGGCATTGAGATTTTTCAAACCTCTCCAGAAGATTCTAATGAATAATCAAGGCTGAGAACCACCAGAAAAAGAAATAGTGAGAGAACAGTGTTACTGTCATGGTTGCCAGATAAAATAGAGGATTCCCAGTTAAATAGAAATTTCATGTAGCCAACAAATAATTTTCTAGTATAAGTCCATCTAAAATATTGCATGGAACATACTTATGCTAATAATTATATATTATCTGAAATTCAAATTTAACTGGGTGCCCTATATTTTTATTTGTGGAATCTGGCAACTCTAGTTACTATAAATTATTCCTCAGAGGCTAACCTTGTT
>NW_005347781.1:0-562 GCF_000412655.1 Myotis brandtii | reverse complement strand
GTTGAATAAGAGTGGTGAAAGCGTATATCCCTGCCTTGTTCCTGATCTTAAGGGAAATGCTTGTAGTTTAGTTGTGTGGCACAGGATAGGTTTAATGAGTACTTATTATATAAATGAAGAATGGTATGGGAGGTATTGAGATAAATCTAACTTTTCCCTCATTAAACTTATCTGGCAATAAAATAATTTAAAATATTTATGCAAAAAGTAAACAGTGTTATTTAAATAATAGGTTCTCTATGTTATTTAAAAATAAAGCCAGCATTTTTGCTTTACTTCAGGGCAGTGAAACATTACACAATACATTATAAAATCATGTGAATCAATACACTAAATATATATTTTCAATTCATACGAGGAAAAAAACCTAACTGAATTGTAAAAAAGTAAATAAAGTGCTGTTAGGCTGTCATAGTTGTTTAACATGTAGAAAGTAAACTTATGGCACTGAAGTTTGGGGATGAATGGGCATATAACATTCATTGTGATTTGAATTAAAGAGATAGGCTGTTTAAAAGCTCAAGGGAGCCCTAGCCGGTTTGGCTCAGCGGATAGAGCGTCA
>NW_005347780.1:0-227 GCF_000412655.1 Myotis brandtii | reverse complement strand
AGCTGCTGTGATGTGCACTGGCCATTTACAGAGAAACTGAACCTCGAACCTGGTGCCCACAAAGATACACTTGGCTTCCCCCAAGTGGGACACAGGGCCCATCGCCACACCGGAGTGACAGCCCACCAAATCGCAGCCAACGCGTCCGAGACCCCATGCCACAAAATGTGGCCCATGGCCCAGCACAACTCAGAAATGGTGGCTGTGGGTGCTGGGTAATGATGTCA
>NW_005347779.1:0-277 GCF_000412655.1 Myotis brandtii | reverse complement strand
AGCCTGGCCTGTGCCCTGTCACAGTGCAGGAGCCCTGGATCCATTGCACCAGAGAGGTAGGCCCCGCCCCTGTCCCCGCCCACCCTCGCCTGCTGCCCACGCAGCCTGCTGATTGGTCGATACTGTGACGACGTCCTGACCAATTTGCATATGACCCTATTATTTGCATAGATATTCTAAAAACTAACAGTGTTTTATGCGTGTGTCCCTTCAAAGACGCCTTATTGGATATTTGCTGTTCAAGCAGTTTGGCTCAGTGGATAGAGCGTCGGCCTGC
>NW_005347778.1:0-2500 GCF_000412655.1 Myotis brandtii | reverse complement strand
CGACCCACAGGTTGAGAACCGCTGCTCTAGGGACTCTAGTAATCATGTGATTTGTTTTAATACTGTGATATCGTGTAATACTGCAATACTGCAGGGATTGATGTTTGATTTTTGCCACAGAAGGATACCAGCGAAAATGTAAACACTCTTTTATTTGCTTCCCCCAAACTACCAAGATGACCATGTGTGATCAATTATCTTCGTCGAGTTACAGCCTTTCTAGAAAATCAGGGGCATGCCCTCTCCCGGGCTTAACTCATTCATCCAAAATGGTCCTCACAGCTCACTGCTGCTTTGTCCTGCAAAGTCTCCTCTCAGCGGTGTGGCGCTGATGTGGTGGAGAAAGAATTTCACATTTTCCAAATCAGGAGAAGCAGGTCTGTGGAAGGAAATAAATGAACCAGGTCCGTGTAAGAAGCAGGCTGTGTCCGTGCAAGTGCAAAATGATGGACTTCAGGTGTGACCTTCCAAGGATGGTGCAGGGGTTCGCCCAGGAGCAGGCTCAGCTGGAGCTCGTCCTGCCCCGTGAGTGAGTCAGCAGGCAATTAGGTAAGTTGGCAAGCTTTTGGCTTCCTTGGCTAGAGCCTCCAGCCTCCAGGAGTTAACCTGCAGCACTGCTCGGAGGAGCAGGGGCCGAGCGAGGATCCAAAAGTGTCGGGCGCCCTGGCTTGCCGGAGGAACGACAGGCGGTTTTATGAGCAGCTGCGGCAGCAGGCCTGGGTACGTAGCTCTGCTTTGATTGCTAGTGTTCTGTTTTCTCCCGAGAGAACAAAGCAATGGCTGTTCGTGTTTGCAAACAAGATCCCCCGCCCCGCCCAGACACCGAGAAGGAGCCGATGTGTATTAGCCTGCTGTTTATGATGAAAATAAGGACTAAGGATGGAGGGGGGAGTAGGTTCTTCATAGTCATTCCTGTTTCTGATGGCAAGGGCAGGTTTTCTTAATTCTGTCTGAACTCCAGTGCTGTATGTCAGGTCGTTTGAATGTCACGGTTACAGTGGAATCCAAGAGGTATATTTTGGCTGCTCTTTCTGGCAATCTGCACATCTATGTTCAGAGAGACAGATTTGCTTCACAGCGTTGTTTGCTGAGTTAGTGAGGTCAAGTGGCAGAAATCTATTTTCCTGGCTTGTTTTGGAAAGCAAGAGTCTTCTTAGGCTTAAAGAGAAAATTTCTCCAAATTTACCACATGTCTGAGTAAACGCAGCAGCATCGTGGATCTAGTCTTTCTCTTTCTGACAATTTGATGGCTTTAGTCTCAGGTGTAGGCAGCGTGACCTGAAATGACCTCTAGCATCCCAGTTCTGTTTTTGAGTCTACTTGCCCGGATCACATGGGACTACCCTGCACTTGGGATAGCTATCTCTACCGACTGATTAAAAAATATCTGAGATGCAGAGGAGAGGAGGACTACCTCCAAAGACTTGGATCTGCTGCAGTTCCCAAGGACAGTGGGACTTAAGTCAGGTTTGTCTGGGTCTCAGTCCTTCCCACTCTGGCGCTGCAGCATTCTCCACGCAGCTAACGGACCCCGAGGACATTTCCCTGGGTAGCACTCCTGCAGATTTAAAATATGGAATGCAACTTAACAAGTCACTGCTTTCCAGCTCAGTGATCAAAACTGGTCTGAAACTGGCTTGGAATCACCCGGACTATTTCCTTCCCAATGACCATAGCTTCTCTTAGGTTCGCCCAAATTTCTACCCAATGGGAGACTTCGTTTTGTAAATAAGTTTCTCTTTGAAAAACAAAACAAAACAAAAAACAAGCACTACCTTAAAACTTGGGCAGGTTTATCTTAAAACTTGGGCAGGTTCACGAATACCTTCATAATATTAATATCTTCCCATTTAATACTTCCTTCAAACCCCTCTCCCTGGAGTCATAGAGTTTTTTCAGAATCCAGGGAAGGTGGTGAGAATCAGGAATTTGGGGCCTGGGCTCTGAAGGCAGAGGGTTGGTGAGCAGAGCCTGAATGGGTGCCGCAGTAGTGGTCAGGGGGGCCAGAGGGGGAACAGCGAGCCCCTGAGAAGGGGGCAGCTGGGATGTGAGGGCAGGACCTAGAAGGCATTGTACTCGGCAGTGCAGGTGAAAGTGCCCGCAGACTGCCAGGGCACATGGCATAGCTAGCATTACAGGGAATTAATTTTCAGCCCCTCAACTTTAATTTGAACTGCTTTCCAACACTTTCCTTTGCACGAGAACTCATCTGAGTTCTGCTTCAGGAAGGAAAGACAAACTTCTCACTGAGCTGGGCACACCATGTCACATGGCGCGTAGAGATCTCCTGGCCACATGCGAAGGCAAAGGGCCGAGCTCAGAACACAGTGCTCCGGAGGGAGAGCCAGGCAAACGGAGATGGACCACGTCTCACTTCACCTCGGCTTCCCACGCCTGCCAAGGGCTCTGAGTCTTGTCCACCTGCCTTCGAACTACCACGGAGTGAGAGCTTATCATGAGGACAGGGTGTGTGTGGGAATACACTTATTGGGAAGAAAAG
>NW_005347777.1:0-240 GCF_000412655.1 Myotis brandtii | reverse complement strand
CTCCACCCCAAGCCAAGTCTCCGTCCATCACCATTTACCACTTTGGTGACAAGGCTCTGTCAGTGCAGGTCCATCAGTTGTAACAAACGTACTGCCCAGTGGGGAGTGTAGGGGGAGTTGAGGGTGTGAGGGTGTGGGTAGTGGGGAGGCTGTGAGTGTGGACGAGCAGGGGTCTAGGGCCATGATGGCGAAACTATGACACACCTGTCAGAGGTGACACACGAACTCACTTTGGGTGAC
>NW_005347776.1:0-849 GCF_000412655.1 Myotis brandtii | reverse complement strand
GAGCCACACTCAAGGGGCCAAAGAGCCACATGTGGAGAAAGGCAGGGCCCGAAGTGCTCATGTTGAACTATTATCAGCTCAGATGATAGCCACCGATTTTAAGCATACATCTAGCTGGAAAGAAAGTAAATGGAAAAATTAAATCCATAATCTATATCGCAACCAATTTATGAATTTCTAGCTTCTCACTTATAAAATTGAAGGCCTTGTTTAACCCTAAGTGGATGTGTCCCATCATCTCTTTTCATTCAAATGATAAACAACATCCTGAATACTTTTTGCACTGAGTCAGTCAAGGCTTTGGGAGACACAGAATAAATCATGCTTGCCCACATGTAAGTTCTGTTTAGTAGAAAAGACAAGACACACTAAAGCAACCGGAACAGAGAGATGCAATACAGCGAGGGAGTTGGAGCCCTCCAGGTGCACTGGGTCCAGATGAAAGAAATCACACTGATATTCGGAGTACCAGTTTGATGTCTTCAGCATCTGCTTCTAGTCCCCCAGGGGATCCTTCTCACGCAGAAAAACACATCTGAGACAGAACTTGAAAAAATGGGTCAAACTACACACGTAAAAGGCGGAGCAATGGCAACATAAGCAAAATCGGAGAGCTAGGAGGGGGCAAGGCAGGCCTGTTTGGAGAATAGACAGAACTTCTCCACGGGCTGACGGTTCAGGTGGGGAAAGACACCCCGAGAGGGAGAGGCAGGGAGAGTCGGCCGAGCGCACGGACAGGAGCCGAGCGGAGGTGGCTCCCTCCTCCGTCCTCGTCCTCGTCCTCGTTCCAGCAGATAAACGTGCGGGAAAGTCCACCTTCGCAAGGAAGAGATGCCGGAGACACGGGTC
>NW_005347775.1:0-229 GCF_000412655.1 Myotis brandtii | reverse complement strand
TGACAAGTGCTGGTGAGGATATGGAGAAAAGGAACCCTTTTACACTACTGGTGGGAATGCAGACTGGTGCAGCCTCTGTGAAAAACAGTATGGCGTTTCCTCAAAAAATTTAAAACGGAACTTCCTTTTGACCCAGTGATCCCACTTCTAGTAATATATCCTAAGTAATCAGAAACACCAGTCAGAAGGGAGATATGCACCCCTATGTTCATAGCAGTGCAATTTACAA
>NW_005347774.1:0-1704 GCF_000412655.1 Myotis brandtii | reverse complement strand
AGTTGAGTTTTCTGCCACTAGGTGTTCATGCAGTTGAATTTTATGATTTAGTCAATTTTTGAGAACTCTTCAGAATTTTAGATATAACCTCATGGAGATCCTAGGGAAAATTCTGATACTAGTAGAGCGTCTTTAGCTCTCATTTATTCTTCCCATATTTTGTTTACTTTTTGTTTTCTTTCTTAATCCTCTAACTGGATATCCCTTATTAAAAATGTAGTGCTCTAAATCTTGGCTCAATGATAATTTATTTGCTTATATAAGTAGAAAATCCTGTGAGAATGGGAGCTTTAGGGTTGGTTTGATCCAAATATTAATGACTTGGATCATATTAAGATGGCAGTCCCATGCCTCTGGGTCTCTCAGTGCTGTCCTCTGCACATTCACCTTCCCTGGGCTGGTTTATCGTATGATTACAACAAGGGTGTCAGATATAGAGTCCACACTGTAGTTCTTGCATAGATCTAGGGGAAGATGGAATTTCCTCTCCCAACCATGAAATAATCATCCGGAATCTTACTTTGGCAAGAGAAATTCGGTACCCACCCACTCATAAACCATTAACTATGTCAGAGGAATCCCATGTTCTGATTGGCTGAGGCCTTAGTTATGTTATCATACCTGAATCAATAAATGACCCAAATGGATTAATTTCATTAGTCCAACTTTGAAGATGGAGTGGGGAAGGCAATCTTTCTCATACCACTTAGCTGCTATACAATGAAGGAGGGTTGGAAGAGATACTTTTCTTATAGTTGTCCTTATCAGTAAGAACCCTCTGTTTTCCCATCATTAAATTATCATATTCTTTTATATAATCATTTGGTATAATCTCAAGATTTCCAAAGCATCAATGTTATTAATTTGATAAGCCAAATTGTTTCATTTTTTTTAAAGAAAATATATGACTCGTTGGAGCCAATGGGTTAATTTAATTGTACTAGAAAATTAGAGCAATTTCAGGCATAGTAGATAAGACCGACTCTGTGAAAGATTAGCAGATAGCTTATTTGGGTGCCACAAATGAGATAGTTCTTGACAAATGACTTAACATTTAAAAAATTTTGCATTTTTAAAGGCTAGAGGAAGAATGGTTGTATAAATCAATGAAGGACTGTTCCTGGCTCTGATTAGGGTACTTTTGGGCAAGAGGAGTCATTGATAAACTAGAATAAAATGACTCATATTTTTATGTATTGGGAGACTCTTAACATGCACATTATTGATCTTGGGTGAGTGATTTTACTCTGTATTTGAAAGTCAAATTGGGGGCCTCTTTTTTTGCAAGTTTGTTTGACACAATAGATATTGAGTTTTTTAGGCTCCTTTGGGTCCAACCCTCTCATAAAATTATTTACTGTAATGGCTCCTTTGGAGCAGTGACAGGACTTGATATAAATGCTGGTAAAGAACAGTTGGCTTTCCTGATAACATTTCCAGAGATGGCAAATAGAAGTTCAAGGGATAGTAAGGATTTTTAAGACAAGGCACTGTTTTTCAGATGACAAGACCACATGTCATGGAAGAACCAATGAGAGTTATTGATTCAGAATACATGTTATTCTTAGGGTCTGAGGGATTTTATACACATGGATTTTTTGGGGTACAATGTATTTTATATAGATTGGAACTTATATACAAAAGTATATTGAAAATGTAGTATACAGAGTTATATGAATATTTTCATTTTATGTACAAGGTATA
>NW_005347773.1:0-252 GCF_000412655.1 Myotis brandtii | reverse complement strand
ATAAAGCTGAGTTGGCTTATCTTGTCCACACTTCTCTCTACTTGTTCCCTCCAGATCTTGACCTCTGGCTCTGCCAACCCCCTGGTTTACAAACTTATATTGGATGTTTTGGAATATGAAATATTATTTCTCCTTCCAAGACAGTGTAAGTTTGCATAACGAAACCAACACATACAAACTCTGTTTACATATTCAAATGAGAGGACTTGATTTTTAAAATATTATTTCAAAGGGGATTAGATTTTTATCTTT
>NW_005347772.1:0-233 GCF_000412655.1 Myotis brandtii | reverse complement strand
TTATTCTAAATTAAGGGCTCTAATTTTCTCCAAAGGAACCTATTTAATTTAGGAAGCCATAGAAGATTGCTAGTGATTCTTATTCTTTATTTAAATTTTAAAAAACTGAAAAAACAAAATATTGATAAAATAATACAAGGTTCTATGAGGAAGTTAGTTTTTAAATGTTATTTTTTTGTTTTTGAAAAAGTCTACGACAGTAATAATAATCAGCAAGCATCAAACAAATTTTG
>NW_005347771.1:0-795 GCF_000412655.1 Myotis brandtii | reverse complement strand
GAGTGGAAGGGAAGGGGAGAGACAGAGAAACATTGATTGGTTGCCGCCTGCAACTGCCCTTACTGGGGCCAGGAATCAAGCCTGTAACCGAGGTATGTACCCGTGACTGGAATTGAAGCCAGGACCTTTAGTTCTCGGGTCGATACTCTATCCACTGAGCCAAACCACCTAGGACCATGAAAACCAGTTTTGACTCTTCCTACCTCCATTAAAAAAAGTGAACTGGGTAGAAGATCTCAGAGAGCTTTTGGGCACCTTTCGCATGGGACTTGCATGATGCAATTTGATTTTCACACCTGTGCTCACCACCTGAAAAGGAGCTAACCCTGGAACACAGGAGACAGAGAGAGGCCCTCATCCCTGGAGGGAAGCATCTGTCCCATGGAGGTGACCCAGCCCCCAGCTCTAAATCCTCTCCTATCCATGCCCCAGGGATAGTCACCCCCATATTCCACCCAATTGCTGCACAGTCAGAGCACACTTAAAAAACAATTATAGCCCAGGTGGCTCAATTGGTTGGAGCATCACCCTGTACACCCAAAGGTTGCAGGTTCGATCCCAGGTCAGAGCACATACCTGGGTTGTGGCTTTGATCCCCAGTTGGAGCGCATGCAGGAGGCAATCCATTGATGTTTCTCTCTCACATCGATATTTCTCTTTTTCTCTCCTTTTCTCTCTGTATAAAAATAAATAAATACATAAATTATTGAATAAATACATAAATTAAACATCTCCTTGGGTGAGGATTTAAAAAAAATTTTTTTAAACAAAACCCATGGGAATAAGAGAAGAGCC
>NW_005347770.1:0-320 GCF_000412655.1 Myotis brandtii | reverse complement strand
GCTGGGACCGTTTTCGTTTTGTGCCGCCCAGGCTCCCGCCGCCTGCCGCCCCTCACGCCTGTCACCCCTCCGGCCTGCCACCCAGTCAGCACCTTCCTTCACGCCTCAGCCGACAGACGTGGGGCTGCGTTGGCCTTGGGGCACCGGGTGTTCACGCTGCTGCGAGCCTCGCGCCTGAGCTGTCCAACCACCTGTTGCTCCTTTGGGTGCACACCTAGGACACGGCTTCCTTTTCGTTGTTGCTGTTACTCCTCACCAGAGGATTTTTTTTCCATTGATTTTATTTTATTTTATTTAAAAAAATATATATTTTATTGACA
>NW_005347769.1:0-305 GCF_000412655.1 Myotis brandtii | reverse complement strand
CAGAGGCCCCACTTCTCAGTGTCCCAGCAATTGCTGCCAGTACCTCCAAGAGAAAGCTGCCCTTGAGTTCCAACTGATGCCAGACAGTCCCGCTTCTCCCATATGAGTCTAGGTCCCCTGAGACTTGCCCAGAACTAGAGCTCAGAGCCTGAGACTCCCTCCCGATTGAATAAGTCAACCGTGCCCTCAGCCGCCAGCCGTCTCCGCATGCTCCTCTGTACCTTAGTATTTTACTTCCACACGACACCTCCTCTGAGTCTCGGTATGTTTTTCTCTTTCTAGTTGTAGAATTTCCACTCAGCCAG
>NW_005347768.1:0-569 GCF_000412655.1 Myotis brandtii | reverse complement strand
AAAAAAAAAGTATAGAGTTCCCACATACGATTTCTCCTAGTATTTACATCTTGTATTAATTAGTGTGATATATTTGTTACAATCGTGTTGTACATTCTATAGGTCTTGACAGAGGTATGACCTGTGTCCAAAATTCCTGCATCCAATGATTCACTCCATGTCCAGCCCCTCTCCGTCTCTGTTGGATGGGGTGGGGCAGAAGCTTACAGAATAGTTTCACTGCCCTACGTAAAGTCCCTTGTGTTCTCCCTCGTCATCCCTCCCTCCCCTACGCCCGGGCAACCACTGCTCTTTGTACTGTCTGCACAGTTTGCCTTTTCCAGAATGTCCTACTGGAATCATAGAGTATACAGCTGAAATGGAGAAACCCAGGGCCCTCTTGTGCCGGGAGAGCCCCAGTTCTTCCTCAGGGCGGGTCTTTATCCTGTGTCTCCTTCACTACTCACAAAGCACTCCACTTCCGGCCACTAAATGTGCGAGGGTTTTCCCCACACCAAGCAATCCTCTGCGATACCGGCTTGGTTTCCTACAATTTTTTTTTCCCCAAATATATTTTATTGATTTTTTAC
>NW_005347767.1:0-1734 GCF_000412655.1 Myotis brandtii | reverse complement strand
AAAAAATCAACCATTTTCAATTTCTTGTCTTTCACCATTTTGGTTATATACTTGTTTTTTTGCAGGGAGGACTGGCTGACCTCTTCACCCTACCATGGCCAGATGTCCATCCCTCCTAATACCCCTTTGTTTATTCTTGAATGACTGAAATATTTGAAATCCACAAATAAAGGATGAAGGCAGAAGTAAAATTACTTCCAGGTAAAACTAATGTTTCAAGGAAAAAAATTAAGAGTGAAAACACTTTAAAAAATGGAAATCTATTCCTCAAGTAGCAACTCTATGGAGAACTGATTTCAACCATCAGTACTTTTCAACATGGGAGCGACAATTGGTGAGTGTGATCCTGAAGAGCGCCACGGGTTGAATGCATACATCCAGACTATTCGAGCACTGAGCCTACATGTGCGAGGCATGCCAAATGCTTTAGGGAGATGACTTTGAAATGATTCCAAAAATGTTCAAAGACTACACATTCCATATACGTTTTCAAAAATAAAAAATTACTTCATTAGTCTAGAATGTGTAACTTTATCACCATCACCCCATTTTTTATTAATGGAGAGGGCCTGGAACTGCCTTTTAGACAGGGATGAATGTGTTAACTCACAGATGACACCGTGGTGCTTTAAATATGCTTAAATGGACAGAGCTGCTTGGAAACCTAAAGCAAAGCTGTGTTACTTTGCTTCCAATTCTTTTCTTTAAAAGAAATCATGTTTGCCTTCCCCATCTGGAATGGGCCTTGCCCTTTGGGAAATGAATTCATTCAAGAATATACATTGACTCACCATTGTTAGAGGAAAACTTCTCACAGTGTTAGTCCTTCCACATTTAAATGCCTTATATTTTACAAAAAATAATTACATTTTTAACAGCCCAAGGAAAACTAGGAAACAACTTCACCAATCTCTTTCATTAAGTTCACAAATATTTTCAATCACTGAGATTTAATTTTTGAGGGTCAGAAATAGTTCACTGAAGTCAAAGAATGTTAGAGCTGAAAAGGGGAGTAACTCTTGTAAAAACAGCCACAGCTGAAAGTGATCACAGTTAAAATATCATCGTAATGCGAATTATTAATTTCTTAACCCCAGAAGGGCTAAAAGTTTGATGCACAGTAGTAGCCAAGGCAGAAAACAAACTAAGGGGTCAAACATCTGCCTTAAGTGATCCATTTATTAACATTCTTGAATTTTTCTTTATCTCCAAAGGAAATACTGGTGTGTTTATAAAGGATTATTACTTTACTGGATGTATTAAATTATGACAATAACATGCTGTAAAACCTTCCATCATATCATATCATATATTCACATGACCTAAACCCCAAGGACAGGAAAACAAGTTCAGATGAGTAACATTTTGTGTTCCATTAGAATTGGTTGGGGCAAGGACTGCTGGACATTAACTTTGCTAGCTCGCTTCCTCCTAAGGTGCTCAAATGTTACTTCCTTTAACCACCACACCCTCCTCCCATCTGCCTGCCAGGGCCAACCCAGGGCTCCCCAGCACCTCTCACTGCTCCAGCAATGTGGACACGAGTCTCTCTCTCCCACTAGACTGAATTTCTCAAGCCTCAGACCCTCGTCGCACCCCTCATTTTTAGCCCATAAAGCTCCCTGCCCATCTCACATAAGAAATTCCCACAACTACTCGAATCCACTTGCTATCTGCATCCCCCCCTCTTCCATCCCGTCTGTGCCAGTAAAGGAGTCTTTCTATGCAAGGCCG
>NW_005347766.1:0-844 GCF_000412655.1 Myotis brandtii | reverse complement strand
AAAAAAACTCTGAATATCTGTCTACAAATTTCTTCTTTTAAAAGGACATTAGTCACGTGAGATTTAGACCCACCCGAGAAACCTCATTTTAACCTAATTATTGCTGTAAAGACCAAAAATCAGTCACACCTGAGGTATTGGGACTTAGGAGTTCTACATATGAACTTTTGGAGAGACATAATTCAGTCCATAACAATAGCTACATCAGTTTTCTAAATGCTTTAAATGTTGGTTAGATTTTATCCAGAAATTTGCAGAAGATTTTCTTTTCTCTGACAACAAAGCCTCTATGTTATTCGTTGAATGCTGAAGAAAATCACGTGATTCCTTTCCGTAAAGATCGCACTAATACAAATATATTTTTAAATGTTTGTTTAGGACAGCTGTGTTATGAAGGGAAAGCTTCTGTCACATTCTAACATCACATTTTCACTTACTCCTGTGGAACACCATATGCAACATTTTTGAAATACAGGCACGTTGTGCGGTAAAAAGTTACAGGAAGGCTGCTGGTTCTGTTGCCTGAAGAGAGCATTTATGCAGTTTATCTTCCTTCCTCTGGATACTTTATTTTGTGCATTAACAATTGCTAATTTGACAAGAACTGACAACTGCTTTTTTGCAGAATCACTTATGCTAGCTAATATACACACCACTAAAAACTCACATTAACATCTTACTAGAAGAACATGATATAAATGTCTAGACACATCACTTGATAATTTTTCTTGTATTTCACCTTTATTTGCCAGCAGCATTAAAATAGAATGATTGCGTATTTATTCCTTCCATCTGGGTGAAATGTACCTAAATTCTGAGACTAAGTGTCTTAGAATGTTAGTTA
>NW_005347765.1:0-606 GCF_000412655.1 Myotis brandtii | reverse complement strand
CTAAAAAATCAATAAAAACATACTAAAAAAAAAAAAATGATGTAACATGTCTCTTCCCTTCCATGCTAAAATGGGTCAAGAAACAAGAGCATAGAATTCTGGGCCAGGCAACATCAAAACATAGGACTTCTTTCTCCCCTCCATCTTTCAAACTTAATTTGTCATTCTTAGGTAAAATAAGCAACCAGAAAAATAATTAGGGTTGTTAACACATTAACTTGAGAAGGATGTAACATTCAACTTGTTGTTGATGCATCAACAGAATAGGAAAAGCTATTTCAATGTTTATAAGGGATTTCTGGAAGTCACCATGAATATTTCAATATTCATTTTTCAGTCTTCTGAGTCTCTAAGGAGGCTATACAGCATTGCAGAATAATCATCTGAGGAAACTATTGTTCTTATATCATCGGTCAACTACAGCCACTAAAGACATGAATATGAAAAGCAAACACTTATATCCCCCCAAAACGCTACAGGAGTGCTCATTTATGTCACTACAGCTGGAGTCCAGAGCTTGGTCAGTGTAGACTGTGAAAGCAGGACTTCCCATTAGTAAAATGCACAACCCACAGAGATATGACTATTACCCTATTTCCTTAGATT
>NW_005347764.1:0-701 GCF_000412655.1 Myotis brandtii | reverse complement strand
CTGTGTTATTGTTGGATGAATTAGAATTTAAACTCATCTATTCCTATTCCTACTAAATGCCATATTCTTAGTCTGGCTTATTCTTCCCACCTATCAAATCTTCTAACATTATAATTTTTAAAATATTCACTGTGATATGATGCAGATTTAATGAGCACAACACTTAGGACTTCATTCAGGTCAGTAATAAAAATGATGAAGCAGGCGGGCTAAGTGCATACTCCTAGGTAATTGATAAGTTACTACTATTACTGAGTAGTACTGCTACCTGCTACCATTCACACTTAGCAAACTCTTATCAAGTGCCACATAATCATCACAAAACCCACATGAGTTACATTCTATTATTACTCCTGATCTACAGAGGAGAAAAATGAGACTTAAAGAGATTAATAGACTTGCCAAGGTCACGTAGCTATTAATTAGCAGAGCTAGACTTTACCCAGAAATCTGTTAATTTGCCTTGTTTTGATTGCTTGTTTAACATCTCTACAAATTCAGATACATTCACTTATTCATTGAGAATTTATAGTATACCAGAGGCCCGGTGCACGAAATCTGTGAACGGGGGAGGAGGGTCGCTCAGCTCGGCCTGCACCCTCTCGTAATCGGGGACCCCTTGTGGGATGTCCAATTGCTGGTTTAGGTCCAATCCCACAGGGATTGGGATCGGGCCTAAACTGGCAGTCGGACATCCCTCT
>NW_005347763.1:0-221 GCF_000412655.1 Myotis brandtii | reverse complement strand
GACCACTGGCTCCTAACTGCTCACCTGCCTGCCTGTCGCCCCTAACCACTCTGCCTGCCAGCCTGATCATCCCCAACTGCCCCCCCTTCCAGTCTGATTGCCCCCAACTGCCCCCCCTTCCAGTCTGATCACTCCTAACTGCCCTTCCCTGCCAGCCTGATGACCCCCTACTGCCCCCGCCGCCAGCCTGATCACCCCAAACTGCCCCCCACCGCCGGCCT
>NW_005347762.1:0-233 GCF_000412655.1 Myotis brandtii | reverse complement strand
ACTCAGTCCACACCTTTGGGGACCCCTGGACCCGCTGTGGTCGGACCCCAACAGATTGGCTAATTAGATTCCTTACCTCTGCCTATCAAGAAACCCAGAAATCCATGTGAACTTATTAAAACATTTCTTGAGGAGAAACAAAAATAATACTATAGGAATTTAAAGATCTTAAATATATTTTTCTCTAAGGAAAAGACAGCCAACGATTTTCCTTTACAGTCTATGTGCTTACT
>NW_005347761.1:0-462 GCF_000412655.1 Myotis brandtii | reverse complement strand
TATAGGTTGATGCTCAACCACTGAGCCACACTGGCTGCTAGGCAACGGGTCCTTATCTTAATCTATCCACAGGGTGGACGTAGGTGTCTCCTTGTGTATGTGAAAAACAGACCTAATATGTGTTTTTCACTGTGTAAATATTTCCTCAATAAAAAAGAAAACATTGTGTGCATGTGTGATTCCAGTTACGAAGTTCACGAACAGGAAAACTAGGCTATGATGCAGATGTCAAGAGAGGTTGCCTTTGGGGAGGGAGGGGCTGGGACTAGGGTAAGGGTACCCGGGGCCGTGGTGTAAGAGTTCGTGGTTGGTTGGAGCTGTGGTCTCCGAGCTAGTTCAGCCGTGTGCTGAGGATTTGTGATTTCCCGCTTGGATGCTATGCTTTATTAAGAGATTATTCAAAATGTTACGTACAGTGTGGTCCCGGATTTTGGGTGAAAATATGTATGCAAAGAAAAAGAA
>NW_005347760.1:0-218 GCF_000412655.1 Myotis brandtii | reverse complement strand
CTTCTGCACAGCAAAAGAAACCATTAACAAAACAACATGAAAACTCTGCATGGGAGAACATATTTGCCAATGTGACATCTGATGATGGTTTAATCTCCAAAATTTATAGAGACTCATACAACTCAACAAAAGGAAAATAAATAATCTAATCAAAAAATAGGCAAAGGTCCTAAACAGACACTTTAAAAAAATATATTTTTATTGATTGCAGAGAGGAA
>NW_005347759.1:0-681 GCF_000412655.1 Myotis brandtii | reverse complement strand
AACCAACTGAGCCACACCAGCCAGGCATGTGCAAAGCGTTTTAAGGGATTGAAAGATGAGACTGTCATATGCTTTCCGCTGCAAGTAACAATGACAGAGACATATTATGAAGACATTATTAAATATAAAGACTTTTCTATTTTGCTAAAAAGAAATCCAGAGTAAGGCTAGTGGCTCACTGATGCCTTTTAGCTTTCTGCGTAGCCATCATCAATGGGTTGGCTTTTTTCTTCAGGATTACATATTAATATTCACAAGATGTCTGAGCTCTAGATATATTCTTATATAAACATATCCAATGGCAGATAAATGGGAGTTTTTCCTCATCTATCTTTTTTCATTGGGGAATAAAATTTATCTTAGAAGTCTCTGGGATATTTCTTTCATCTGCCACTAGCTCACATAAAGTTAGGTGCCTATGTCTTCACTAAAGGGAACCTGGGAAAATATCTGTCTTTTTAAATACATATTGTGGAAGTGTGTGTGTGTGTTGTTGTTGTTGATAGTGTCTGACACAAGGAATATGATAAAATCTCAGTCCTCTTTTAAGAAGCTTTGTGTCGCCTGTCTGGTGCTCAGTGGTTGAGCATTGACCTATGGATGTCATGGTTCAATTCCGGGTTAGGGCATATGCCTGGGTTGCTCCTGCAGGAGGCTGCTGATCAATGATTCTCTCTCATC
>NW_005347758.1:0-934 GCF_000412655.1 Myotis brandtii | reverse complement strand
TTTACTCTCACTTAGATCTTTATCAGTGAGTTTATTCTCTTTGTTTCAGATTCTCCCATTTTTTTGTCATCATACTGTCTCTACATTGTCAGAGTAAATAACTGTTATATATAATACTGTTCCCTTACAATCAACTTTGAGTAATAAATCTATAGCTGGTTATGTGTTTAATGCTCAACCCAGACCTTAGATCAGTGCCTCTCAGGTCTTTCTGGTTGCCTGGACTTTCTCCCTCATAGATTATTAAGGAAGGGCTTGTAGGAAGGATAAGTATTCCCTGGGTCTTTGCATATTCATAACAGATTGTTGACTTGAAGATCATTTTGACTGGATATAAAATCCTTGCCTTTGTTGCTTTCCCAAGTGTCACTCTTTTGACTTCTAGCAAAAAGCCTTGCTCGTGAAAAGTTTGATGACTCTAATTTTCTGTCTTTGATAGATGACTTGGTCATGTGGCCTATTCAGACAAAACAGCCAAAGGATTTTATTATTTTTTGTCTTCTTTCTAGGTTAGTTTCTCCAGGTGCATGGTGTCCTTTAAGCATATAGCTTCAAATTGTTTCCTACTTCTGGAAAGTGTGCTTGAGAAACTATTTGAAGTATTTGTTCTGTTTCATTGCTTTGGTTTTCTTTTTGAAGACTCATTGGAATGTCATGTTTGATTTTCTCTGCCTACCCTCTCTTCCAGAGGCTTTCTCTTGAATTCTTTCTCTTTCTTCATTTCCCTTTTATGTTTAAAACTTTCTTCCTTTCCATTTTCTAATACTCCATGCATTCTCTGTCTTGCTGATTACCTCTTATGTTCCTTGTTTAATCTTCGTTTCTAAACTTTTTTCCCTTTTACATAAAATTCTTTCTTAGTTCTGTTTCCTCTTTATTTAAATTCTTCTTTTCTCTCATCACTTTATTTCTGAGTGTTCCAATTAGATTTGTT
>NW_005347757.1:0-372 GCF_000412655.1 Myotis brandtii | reverse complement strand
TGGATGGCGGCTCAGCCCTGAGGGGGGCTGACCGTCACTCTCCTTTTCCCGCGTCCCCCTCACGGCCAAGGTCATGAGCCAGGCCCTCCGAGCCGCCTGCGCGTCCTCCCTCACCCCTGCCACGCGCGGCCTCATGAATCATCCGGCTTCCCCAGCACCAAACTGCCCGACTTCCGCAATTTTTCTTCATTCTCACTAACAATTTGGTAATGAAATATTGATTTTTAGTTAGATTCAAATAGATGTTATTAAGTTTGCATTGATGAATCGTCCCCTTCCTCGGGCTGGAAGTCCCTGAGTCGGGTTCTCACTGTGCTCCCACCTGGTGATGTATTAATCCGAGGCGCCGGCCGGCCGCAGGGCAGAGCCCGG
>NW_005347756.1:0-346 GCF_000412655.1 Myotis brandtii | reverse complement strand
ACACAGGCCGGCCGCTAGCCGGGGCCACACGCAGGCCGGCGGCAGACTGGGAGCCAATGGCCAGCACACAATTCGCTCTCAGCCATTTCTTAGATGATCTTGGGCTCCAGGGTCGCACAACCCGGGGTCCAGTCCCAACGCGACAACTGGCCGGTCGGTGACCTGGGGCCAAGGGCTTAACCTCCTTGGGCACCTACCTCCTCACGTGTGATGTGGAGACTGTGGGTCACCCAGGGCTCCGTGAAGTCGCGCGTGGGGGGCGCAGTTGGGGCAGCACCAGAGTGAAACCGTCACCTGCCAGGAGGTCACTGCTGAAGGTCCTGGCGCTGCCCCTGCTCCCGGGAGG
>NW_005347755.1:0-702 GCF_000412655.1 Myotis brandtii | reverse complement strand
GACCCGCTACAGGCCCGGCGAGCCTCAGACCTGAGACAGCGCGAGGCGAGGCCGGTGAGCGAAGGCAAAGACCTTGTTCCAGGGCTCTGCCAGACACACAGGCCCACATTCCGCTCTCTCCCAGAGGCGCGGTCCTTGCTCCCCAGCGCTCGGGAATGCAGGGAGTGCCTCAGCCCTTCCCCAGCGGGATTCCCAGAGGCCACCCTGCCAGGCCGTGCACGCCCCGGCCTTACCTGGTGGAAATACGGGATCAGAGAAGAAAATCTCGGCCGCGGACTGCAGCCGTACTACCCACTCCTGCCGCCGTTCCACCTCACATTCAAACCCGGCAAAATGGCGCGGCGGCGAGGCTGTGGACTGGGCGCATGCGTGAACAGGGTAGAGGCAGGGGGCGGGGCCAGGGGCGGGGCTCCGCCCACCCAAATTCGAAGGACCAATCTCTGATTTGCATGCCCGGGCTCTGTGTTTGCGCTGACGTCACAAGCGACAATACCCTTAGGTTCAGGCGGTTCTAACGAGCTTCACAATCCCCATTTTCCTGAAATAAGCACAAATTCAGTGAGTGGCTGCTGGATTGTGACCTATTTTGGTGTCAGGGCTTGATGTCAAGCACGAAGTAAGTCTTGAACGAACTGCCCAAAGTCATGTCCATAGCAACTCAGACATGTAGCTTGAAACAGAATAAACAAGATAATTTCATAT
>NW_005347754.1:0-234 GCF_000412655.1 Myotis brandtii | reverse complement strand
CAGCAGTCCCTGATTGCGAGAGGGATGTCCAACTGCCTGTCTAGGCCCGATCCCTGTAAACCGGCAGTAGGACATCCTTCGAGGGGTCCCAGATTGGTGCAGGTTGGGCTGAGAAACACCCCTTCCCCCATGGACTAATTTTGTGCACTGGGCCACTAGTTACAATATAAATATTAATATATTTATATTGCCATTTGAGATGGACTTGTTGAATTATAGGCTCTTAGCAGAAAA
>NW_005347753.1:0-236 GCF_000412655.1 Myotis brandtii | reverse complement strand
TGGGGAGTAGGAACTAACATTATATATCAAGACTCAGTGCGTGGTACACAGTAAATACTTAGTAAAAATTTGTTGAATAAATAAATGAGTGAATGAACAAACAAATTTGTGTGAGCCAAGATTATGTTCTATCAAGTACTAGAGGCTATTTCTCATTGCCTAAGGCCCCATTAAAGGTATGTGGAGACATGTCCCCATATTCCTCCTCTTAAGAGTTTGCTGGACCTTGGGAGGGA
>NW_005347752.1:0-768 GCF_000412655.1 Myotis brandtii | reverse complement strand
TGGATCAAAACTAACACATTAGATGGAAGCTCTTTCCTATGGAGAAGCTGGGCCAGGTGCCCTGAGGAACAAGCCTCATACTTGCATCCAGGGGGAGCCGCCCTGAGTGGCGATCTCTGGCCCACGCTGGCAAGGAAGCATCAGACTATGTTGCATCCATGACCTCCTCCCCCACCAGAGTGACAGCCCCAAGACCCAGGCCAGGCCTCAAATATAGCATCAGTTTCCTTGGTGGGTACTTCTGAGCTTGTTTTGTGCCAAGTTCTCCTTAAGTCTCAGCTCAGCTCGCATCCCCTGCCGGAAGCACCCCTCGAACTTCCCCGCCAGTGCACGTTAGGGGTTCCGGGGCCCCTCCACGGTTCATGCACCCCTTTCGTCATTCGACAAACACGCTGTGTTGTACTTTCTGAGCCGGTAGAGCTGCTGCCCTGACTCGGGCCGAGGCCGGAGGACCTGAGGGAGCCTATGGGAGCGAACCCGCAAATGCCCGGCCGGTGTGCGTCTCCTGCCCCTCGCTCCTTTATCAGGACCCTTGGGCCAGAAGCAGGCGCCACCCTTGTCCTCCGGAGCTCACATTTGGGGAGGAAGAGAGACATGTGAAAGACAGTTATACATATAATTAAAAGGCAATGCATAGGAGACTGTGTGAGAAGGGGCCTGGCAGGGGGCTCCTCTGGGTGCCCAGGAGGGTCTCCCCGAGGGTCTGATCTGTGAGCAGAGCTCTGGGGGGTGGGCAGGGGCTGGCTGGGCAAAGATGGGGGGCTGCTT
>NW_005347751.1:0-227 GCF_000412655.1 Myotis brandtii | reverse complement strand
GCTAAATGGGATGGTGTTTTTTGAGTGAAACAGTTTATATCCGACAGATTCATGTATATACTTCTAAGAAAACTGTATAATTGTGGTGAAACCCTTAAAATACACAATGATAGTCCTGGGAAATGATGAGGAGCGTGTAAGAAACACTTGCAATACACGTGAAAAGAGCCGTACTATCTTTATGGCCTATTTCAATCACAGAGATTTCAGGTAGAAACCTGTAAAAT
>NW_005347750.1:0-222 GCF_000412655.1 Myotis brandtii | reverse complement strand
GGTGGGAAGAGATTAAACAAAGATCTTACATGCATATGTGCATTACCTATGGACACAAACAATAAGGTGGTGAAGGCCTGGGGTGGGGCAGGAACTGGATTGAGGGGGACAATGGTGGAAAAAAGATGGCCATCTGTGATACTCTCAGCAATAAATATTTTTTTAAAAAGGAAAAGAAAAATAACATTTAATAAAAATGAAACTAAAACAAACCATGGTATA
>NW_005347749.1:0-1065 GCF_000412655.1 Myotis brandtii | reverse complement strand
GCTGAGGGACAACCCCCCCACCCCGTGCATGAATTTCATACATTGGGCCTCTAGTATTTTGATAATACTGGTAAATTTTGCATCTGCTTACATATGCTTCTGTGCTTCTTTTTATACCCAGAGCATTTATTACCGTTAGGAGCACAAACAATGTCACAGCAATAAATAGTAGTAGGCCTACTTAATTGGATAGTACATTATACTGAAGAAGCCATGGGCAAAAATTTAATCCCTTAAGCATGTCAGGTGAAGCCCCTTTAATTCATTATCACAGACTGAATATCCAAAATGGGTCACCTCCTTAAAAACTCACGCCAGAGCCTTGTGGCTTCAGCAGCATAATTTACTTTTATACAATAATTACAACAAAGGGAATCAGAGATGAACATGTGGCCAAATAATCAGCGTAATTCCACCATAGATGTAGGAGCAATATCTTAAAATAAGAATTATTTCAAGCAGATAGTTTGGTTCAGGAAATGATGTTGAAAAAATATAACACTGTTCTGAGTTGGTATATGTGATCTAAACTGTATCAAATATACTAGTAATTAAAAGGGTATTTCTATTACTAATCAGGGACAATATCATTTGCAACTCAATTAACTTATATATTTTAAGAAAAGTTCATGAGCAACAACAATTTGACCTCATAGCTGGAATTATTAACTTTTTGAATAAGCATGATTATGTGTAAAAATGTGTGTTGGTGAGTGGTCAGGTCTTAGTATTGGACTAATAAAAATACAACACTGAAAATAGCATTTTCTAGTTAACATTCTATGTAGTACACAGAACGGTAGATAATTCTGAAATAGTTCAGTATGTAGAACTGCACATTTATTTGGCTTCACCTCTTACAGACTGAGAGCTGCACTATCTAATATAGATCAATAGCCACAGGCCACAAGCGGGTATTAAAATTATATTTGAATAAATTAAAAATTTTAAAATCCATTTCTCAGTCTCACCAGCTACATTTTAAGTGCTCAATAGCGACCTGTGTCTAGAGGCTACAGCTTCAGACAGACCAGTTATAGACCATTTCCATCTTCCATTATCACT
>NW_005347748.1:0-266 GCF_000412655.1 Myotis brandtii | reverse complement strand
AAAGAACTCTCTATCCAATAATAGCAGAATGCACATTGCTTTCAAGCACACATGGAAAGCTCACCAAGATAACTATATTCTATACCATAAAAAAATTTCAAAGACTTGAAATCATACAAAGAATATTTTCTGACCACCATGAAATTAAATTAGAAACCAGGAATGAACAGATATAAGGAAACCTCCAAATATTCCAAAATTTAGTAGCATTTCTAAATAAACCATGAATCAAAGAGGAAATTAGAAAATATTACCAAAAAAATAAA
>NW_005347747.1:0-227 GCF_000412655.1 Myotis brandtii | reverse complement strand
TGCCCCTTTGAAGGTGTACTGCTTACATAAACTACAGGGCCATCTCCACAGGTTCAAAGAAAACAAGCCCCAAACTCCTGAGCAAGGTCCTGAGGGTACTCTTGGAGTGGTGTGAGCAGCTCTCAGAGTGTCAGGCCTTGCTAGCGATCACTCCTCTCCCATACTTCTCCCTTCTGGAGCAGAGCCTGAGTCTGCATGGGGTTCCACCCCAGCCTCTCCAGCAGCAG
>NW_005347746.1:0-266 GCF_000412655.1 Myotis brandtii | reverse complement strand
AAGAAATAAAATTAAATGTGATTTTTTAAAGGCAAGTTAGTATTTTTGCTGTTTTGTGTAGATACCCACAGTTTTTTAGAGCCTAGGCATTGACTTAATACACTTTTATTTAATTGGCTTTTCCCCCAGGAACGGAAAGGTTCAGTTCCCTGGAGAACCAGCACCTTCCGAGGCTTCCTTCATTCAGTAGAGCCCGAGCTGCACTTGTGACTGCGCCCCCAGCGGATGCGCCCCCGGATGGAGACCCTGGGCCCTGGGCCGCCGCC
>NW_005347745.1:0-240 GCF_000412655.1 Myotis brandtii | reverse complement strand
CCTATGAACCAGGAGGTCAGGGTTCGATTCCGGGTCAAGGGCACACGTCCGGGTTGCCGGCTTGATCCCCAGTGGGGGGCGTGCAGGAGGCAGCTGATAAATGATTTCCTCTCGTCATTGATTTTCTCTCTCTCCCTCTCTGAAATAAGAAATATATCAAAAAATAAATAAATACCCGGCCAGCGTGGTCAGTGGTTGAAGGCCGACCTATGAACCAGAAGGTCAGGGTTCAATTCCCAG
>NW_005347744.1:0-1602 GCF_000412655.1 Myotis brandtii | reverse complement strand
CCAATAGGGAAGCTCCCAAACATGTCTGAACTTTCCGTTTTTCTCCTGCAAGAACTTCTCGCCTTACTACTAAATGGCTCCATACAGTGTGTAAGTTGGCAAATAGCAAAGCACTAAGGCTATCTCTGAAGTGGTTTTTTTAAGTTTCATGGGAATGATAGGAGTTCCCCAGTCCCTCATGCAGCGGAAGGCCTACTCTGCTGCTAGTGCAAAGAGAAGACGCAGGTTAAACAGTGATAACAAGTCTAAAAAGCTAGGTTGCCATCCTGTGTTAAGTAACATGGTTGGTGGTAACCAATTTTCTTTACAAGATAAAAACCACTTTATACACTGCAGGCAACAGGGCACATTCCACCAGTGCCTTAGGGCACATTCTACACATTTTTGAATAGGCATTATCCTGTGCCCTCTCCCAACCTTATTAATTGTCTCTATGGAGTTTTAAAAAAGAAAAGTACTGTTCAAGGTAAGACAGGAGCAAGGGTGACTCACCAAAAGCAAGTCAGGAAACGTGTACCAGAAAAAGCCTATGCAGAGAAAAGGGACCAGGGTGTCTTATTCACTCCAGACGCAAAACTCAAACTGTGAATTCAAACAGGTTAAGGCTTAAGCTGTTCTGCTGCCTGGAGAAGTGGCTCATTTTTAGGGAGTAATCAGCCATCAGCGAATTATCACATACCACTAAATAATCATTGATTTTCCATTTTATAATTCCCAATCAGTTAAATGTCATTTACTGGAAGAGGCGCCATTCCTATGTAAATTCTATGTGATAGCCCTTGCACACACACAAAAACGCCAATTAAGTCTAGAAAAGTAATTCAAAACAGTGGTTCCATAGCTTAGAGATCAAAAACAGTTTTTAGGCAACATGCCATCATATTCCAAATTCACCAGCTTAAATGAAATAAGGAAGCAAACCTTTAACTAATTAACTAATATACACAGAAAAGAAAAAGAAACAAAACAAGCCTAAAGAGTTAATAATTAAAATCCAAAAGATGTTGTTTGTTCTGATTATCAAGATAAAATCTCAAGTTATCATATTTATGTTTAGGCATAGTGAGGGCTTATGCCAAGTATTACAAATTCTCACCTATTAAAAGGCCCACATCCTTTTTCTTCTAAAATCCTTTGTCCAGTTAGTGTTTTAATGTCTGTGCTTGAAAACTATCTAAAACTTGTTTTTATTCCTTACGTAAGACATTTTGCTATTCTAACAAATTAGGTAAGTCAAACATGGGAGACCAAGAAAGTGGAGAATTTGTCAGCTTTTACCTGAAGGCCTTCAATAGCCAATCGCAGCATGCTGGGTGTCAGTTTAGAGGCTTGCTTGAAGGTGAAGTTACTCCAGTCTATGATCAAAACAAATCCATTTACTTGAAGCTCAGGATCTTCAATCATGGCTTCTAAAGACAGCAAGATGGCACGTAAAATGTCCACCAGTGTGTACCTATAAGCAACAGGAAAGTCCTCATTACATCTGATAACCACTGTGGAAAGATTTTAGCACACGAAAAACTACTCTGAAAATACCTAAGAAATCTTAAGGAGATGATTTTGTCCAAAAGTATTATTTTAAGAGCAACTTGTTTTGCGGCA
>NW_005347743.1:0-1985 GCF_000412655.1 Myotis brandtii | reverse complement strand
TCTTCTCATATTTTTTAATTTCTTTATAAGACTGTAAACAAAGTAAGAAAATAATAAAATCTAATATTTTCTTTCTTCTCCCCCCATCACAATGCAGAGACCCTTTTCCATATGGACAAGCCTGCTTCCTCCTTGGTTTCTCCCAGACTCGGTGAATATCTAACACCATTCACCAAGTCACCTAGATGGAATCACCTGAGACTGATCCCTCTCCCTAGTCCTGTGTATTTCTAAGTAGTTCACTTTATACACTCCTCAACATCATTCATAACCAGCTCACCCCTGCTGCCACCGTCCCAGTGTACAGACCCTAATAATCTTACGTCCGGACTATTTCATTTACCTCCTGCTTCTGATCTCACCTCCTTCATTAATTCAATAAATGTTTTGAGATCCTACCTTAAACTGTGTTGGGTGTTCATCATGTTGAGCAAGATTGATATGATCAGTACCCTAATGCAGTTTAGAAGGGGAGAGAAATGTGAATCAAAAGATCACAAAAATATGTAAGCACAGAATCTCAGCTGCCACAGTAATTTTTCCAAATGCAGGTTTTTCCCCTATAGTGCTTAAAACCCTTCAGTAACTTCTGTTTCCTTTGAATTAAAAATCCTAAACCTAGTGAGGCATGCCAGGTCCTCAGCTCTCTGTTCCCTAAAAAGTCCACTCCAGTTCTTTCCTACAATCCTTTCCTACAATCTCTCCTCTCTCCCTCAACCCCATAACAATTCCCCATGTCAGATCATACCTCAGCTGCCTGCTTTTGCTTATACTCTTTCTTCTGCTTGCTGCTTGAATATTCTTTTCCTTCCACTCCTCCTCTTTGGGAACCTCATCCTCTCTGCTAGGCTAAAACTGGTTAATATTCCCAGACTCAACTCAAATATCAACTCTGTTTATAAAAAATATTCTGGCCCTTCTTGTACTTTCTTGTTTCTCCACATGTGACATGATCTACCATCATGTCACTCTGTACCTTATAGATTTGAGTCTTAACCTTGCTCACTTCATTACCCTTACACATTATTATGAGCATCTATCTTATTCACTAGATTAGAAATGCCTGGAGGTCACAGACCCTGTTTCATTCCTCATCTCTGAATCCTCAGGGCCAACTCTCATTGCTGGCACATGGTAAAATAGTTAATTGCAAATGAATATGTGAATGCGTAAATATAGATTTATTTAGATATATTGAGTGCTTGTTTAGTGACTGTTCTAAATGTTTTACATGTTTTTAAACATGTCAGCAATCTGAAAGGAAGGCACTATTATTTTTTTCATTTACAGATGGGGTAATCAAGTTAAAAAATTTGGCTAATAAGTTTACTCAAGTTATAAGACATGGTTGAGAGAATGAATGATTGAATGGGTGGATTCACAAAATTTAAAATAACTATATGAAATTCAGTTGTCCTTACTTTGTCACCATGGAGAGAATGATTTGTAGTTGTGACTGTTGGACTCTAACTGACTAGAAATATGAGTAAGGCCTTTGGTCTTAATTCATATGAGAGGATTGTGGCACACCTCTCAGAGGTTTGTGGTAAGGAATGAATGAGATAACTCCTATAAAGTACTTAACATAGTGTCAGGCACATAGTAAGTGCTAAATAAATGATAGCAACTGCTCTTATCTTTAATCACACTAGGAATTCTTTTTTTCCTTTTTCTTATTTTTCAAAATATTATTGAAAATTTTAAGTAGACAGAAGAGTACAGAAAATAACACAAACCTCCATGTACTTAACACCTATATTTAACGTAAATTAACAAAGTTGAAATCCCTTTTACAGATAAAGTCATAACATCATAACATTTTACAGTTACAGTTAAGGTCTCTTCCAATGACTCCCTTCCTGGAGGTAAGGACTATATTGTCATTTGAGCTTACTCTTCCTCCTCACTACTTTTTATACTTTTATTCCATTTGTAATTTATTTAAAAACAATGTATACAATTGCTTTGTATGATATTAAAATTTG
>NW_005347742.1:0-301 GCF_000412655.1 Myotis brandtii | reverse complement strand
TATTATCTATACTAATAATAGCCTAGGTGGTTGCCACACTGTCATGTCGTCACAAGATGGCCGTCACAAGATGGCCATCACAAGATGGCCATGCCAGGTGGCCGCTCTGCGCAGTGAGGCCTGGGGGTCCCGCGGCTCCGCTCAGCATGGAGGAGGCTGGTCCCGGCGGAGGAGGTGGGTCATGGCAGGGGAGGGCAGTTGGGGGCTATCAGGCTGTCAGGGAAGTCAGTTGTGGGCAATCAGGCTGGCAGGGGCGGGCAGTTCTGGGTGATCAGGCCGGCAGGGGAGGGCAGTTGTGGGC
>NW_005347741.1:0-229 GCF_000412655.1 Myotis brandtii | reverse complement strand
ACCATGTTTCTCTTTTATTAGTGTAGATTATACTTTACCTAAAAGTATATCCTTTATTTATGTCTTTTCTTGTTTATTGTGTTTTCCCCACTAGACTATAAGCTCTGCGAGTGCAGAGAATTTGTCTCATTGACTTACTGCTATACCCCCCATGTAAGTGTTCAATAATACTTGTAAAATAAATGGAAGGGGCCTGTCTATTCAAAGAATTTACTGAGCATTCTAATAT
>NW_005347740.1:0-240 GCF_000412655.1 Myotis brandtii | reverse complement strand
GCTGTAGGTTTGTCATATATGGCCTTTATCATGTTGATATATGCTCCTTCTATTCTCACTTTGCTGAGAGTTTTTATCAAAAATGGGTGTTAGATTTTGTCAAATGGTTTCTCTGCATCTTTTGATAAGATCATGTGATATTTGTTTTTCAATTTGTGTGATGTATCACTTTATTGATTTGCGAAATTGTACCAGCCTTGCAACCCTGTAATAAATCCCACTTGATCATGGTGTATGATC
>NW_005347739.1:0-539 GCF_000412655.1 Myotis brandtii | reverse complement strand
GAGCGGGGAAGGAAGGGGGGCACAGGCAGCTGGCGCCCGGAGCTTCTCTGCTTCCCCGGCTGGTGCCCGGGGCCTCCCTGCTGAAGCGGCTCTGGGTCCTTGCATCTGTGACTCCAGCCTGGGGCCCGAGCTCCCGGGACACTCTCCTCTGCTTTATGTACTTCTGCCCGGCGTCCTGGGCACGGAGCCCGGCGCGGTGGCAGGGTGGCTGCTCGTCACCAAGGACTGTCTCAGGCCCGGCTCCTGGCGGGGCATGAAACAACCCCTGCATTATTAATAACCGTCTCCTCGTCCCTGTGCCCAATTAGGAAGGGAATTTATGAATTGGGTTGCAGTCTCTAGGGCAGGGCAGCCACGGCTGTGCCCGATGCCAGGGAGAGAGGTGGGTGGAGGCCGGGCAGAGGCGAGACCGGCAGGCCTGCCGGGTGGAATTAATTCCGAGTCTGGTGGTGACTGCAGGACACGCCTCCCCTTGTTCACGGCCCAGCAGCCCTCTGTGGGCTCCTCAAGGCCAGGACACAGCACTGCTCTCCTGGTGG
>NW_005347738.1:0-282 GCF_000412655.1 Myotis brandtii | reverse complement strand
CGCTCTATCCACTGAGCCAAACCGGTTTTGGCACTCTTTTAAAAAATACATATTTTTATTGCTTTCAGAGAAAAATGGAGAGGGAAAGAGAGACAGAAATATCAATGATGAGAGAGAATCATTGATTGGTTGCCTCCTGCACGCACCCTACAGGACCCAGGCATTGGTCCTTGACCAGAATCAAACCGGGGACCATTTAGTCTGCAGGCCGGCCCTCAATCCATTGAGCCCAACGAGCTGGGGCTCAATTTGTTCCTTGAGAGCAAGAATCTAACACAGAAA
>NW_005347737.1:0-410 GCF_000412655.1 Myotis brandtii | reverse complement strand
TCCATTTTCTTCGTGTACACTCTTCCCAGAATTATCAGCATCTTCCATCTCCGACTGTTCCTGCAGATGCGGAGCCTCGGAGGCGGCAGCGGCGGCCATCTGGAACCGCCTGACTCCTCCGAGGCGAGTGTCGGGGAGGAAGAGGAAGCAGAGCCCGCGGCCGTGTGCTAAGCGCGCAGAGCACCGTGGAGCTCTGAGTCCGCTCTAAGAATCCAGATATATAAGTGCATGGGGAAAGGGCGGGCGAGTGAGCGTGATGACGCAACTTCCCCAGACTTGATGACGCAACTTCCCCGGAGGGGGTGGGGCGCGAGGAGCGGCGGGAGGCGCCTGCTGAGGGTTCAAGGCCGAGTGACAGGCATGCGCTCTCTTGTCTTTCTTTTTTAAAAAAACATATTTTTATTGATTTC
>NW_005347736.1:0-722 GCF_000412655.1 Myotis brandtii | reverse complement strand
GGTGCCGGCAGCAGGGGGAAGGAAGGCCTCTTCTTGCACAAATTTTGTGCATCGGGCCTCTAGTATAAGATAACCAAAAATGTCTTGAGACATAGGAAAATTATTACACTGTGATTGTTAAGTGAAAAAAAGCAAAGGTTTTGAGGAATAAGACAATCCACGTAAAATGATTAGTATAGTGTTTCACATGGTCAGCGTGTAAGACATTTAAGTCATTACCACTTTGACCTCTCCCATGTCCCCAGATCAAATACCATCTCCCTTATGAGGCCTTACCCAGTTGTCCCATCCAGAGAGAGTCTCCCCTTACAGTGCCATATTCAACCTGCCTTTGGCACTTACCACTGTATACCTTGAATTATAATCATTTATGTCATGTTTTGTGTCACAAATATTCATTCCCCTTCTTGTTTTACTTCAATTAACTTGAGTTGGCCCTGCAACTTGAAAGGGAGCTTAACTAATAAAGAATGGTGCATTCATATGATGGAATATAATAGAATTAAAAAATGTCTTAGGACATACAGAGAATGTTATATTGTAACTGTTAAGTGAAAAAAGTGACATGGAAAACTGTTAGTGCAGTATTTCTACAAGCAATAAAAGAGACCCCCTCCCCCCCAATAAATTTTTTTTTGAAAAAACACTGCTAGGAATATATTGAATAATAACTGGATATTACTTGGGCATAAGTTTGTAGCTGATTTTTTAATTGCTTCCAT
>NW_005347735.1:0-337 GCF_000412655.1 Myotis brandtii | reverse complement strand
CATCCCCATCACTGTTTTGTAACTGCCAGTTTGTATACTTCTTAATCCCTTCATCATTTTCACCCAGCCTCCCAAACCCCCACACATCTGGTGACCATTAGTTTATCCTCCGTATCCATGAATTTGTGTTTTTTTTTGTTGTTGTTTACTTTGTTTTTTAGATCCCATATATAAGTGAAATCATATTGTATTTGTCTTTCTCTATATGATTTCACTTAGTATAATATCGTCTAGGTCCATCCATGCTGTTCAAATTATGAGATTTCATCCTTTTTTGTGGCCAAGTAATATTCCCCTATTTGTATGTACCCCTTCTTCTTCATCCAATCACATATTG
>NW_005347734.1:0-879 GCF_000412655.1 Myotis brandtii | reverse complement strand
CTTTTCTGGTCCTCACAGGCTGGCTGTACCTGCTCCCCTGCCCCAGCTCACCTCAAGGCCCCCTCACTGGACCCCATTGCTCACCTCATGTTTGGCTTCACCCCAGGTCTCACTACCAGGCCCCACTGCTTGCGTGGACGCACTTCAACTTATGTCTGCCTCACTGCTCACCTGAGGTGTGGACTGAGGACTGTGGGTCCTCCTGGCCCAGCTTCCCATCTCAGGTCCTCAAGAATACCTAAATATTAACTTCGAATGAAAAACAGAGCTATCAAATGAACCCAGATATTAATTTCATCCAGAGTACCATTTCCCTGGACTATGGTAGAGAATTTTTTTTTCATGTAATTAGGACATGATCAAAGATTATTTTACATTAAAGAATTTGATGAGGTTTAGGAGATACGTCGATCTGATTAACAGTGGAAAGCGTGCTAGTATGTGAGTCAGAATACCTGTGCTTTATTTCTAGATCTCCAATTACTGGCTGTGTGACCTTGTGCAAATTACTTAAATTGTCTGGCTAAGTGGAAAGAAGATACTAACACTTTTTTTAGGGTTATTTTGAGGATTGGATAAATATTATAAGTGAAGTGCTGGCACACTGCCTGGTGTGGATTAAGTATTCAATAAATATTTGTTGAACTTGAACTCTGTAGGAAGTTGCTCTCAGAAAGTTATCTCCAAGAATATTTGAGAGTGATTCACACTAAGATGCAATAGATAATAAGATGCAATAGCCACACGATTTATTGTTGATGGTCTTCTAAGAGTATTTGCAATTTTAGGAGGGGGGGGGGGTTCTTTAAAATGCCAAATCATGCCCTGGCCGGTTTGGCTCGCTGGATAGAGCGTCAGCCTGCGGACTGAAGGGTCCCA
>NW_005347733.1:0-1143 GCF_000412655.1 Myotis brandtii | reverse complement strand
CGCCAGGCCAAGGCGGGTGCGGGCAGGGGGCGGGGCCACAAAGCTGGCAGCCGAGGGGAAAGAAGACCTACCCTTGCAAGGATTTCATGCGTCGGGCCTCTAGTTATCAAATAACACGAGAGGGTCCTTGCATGGATAAGAGTGTGGCAAGACCAGAAAAATCTGATTGCCCCAATTCTCCAGACACCAATGCCAACCATCCAAATCAACCCACACCATCTGAGACCCAGAGTGATTTATCTAAAGTCAGCTAACTCACAAGGGGTAAAACCAGATATTTCTCTAAAATGTTTATTTTCTCACTCAAAATTCTCCAGTTCCAATATTCTCTTTCATGAAATGCAATTTCCAGGTAATCCGATTGTTTTTGTTCTAGGAATCATCACTTTGTAGCCACCCTAAAAAGCAAGGCATCTGCTTGGGATGCAGCTGGAATCTTCTTAATCAGTGAGGCAGCTCCCTGGGGCTGAGTAACTGTCCTCCAACCCAATGAGGTCAAGGGCAGAGCTGCTGCAACTCTACTTTGCTTGCAAAGAGCTGGGAGGTTTCTGAGGCAGGCCCTGTGCGTCTAAGAGGCGCTGGTCCCCAGCCATAGCCCTCAGCATCTCTCCCATGCACAGAGGCCTGTGTGGACAAGATGAAATTTGCTAAAGTAGAGAGACTTGCTTGCAAAGTTGACCTTAGGTAGGCATCTTGCAATGTGGCTGGGAAACAGCTCCTAATATTGACATTAAACTTTCTACAACTGATAAGGAGAGCTCACGGTGCCCCAGCGGTTTGTACAAACAGTGTGGTTTCTGCTTTCTTTCTGAGAGACTGGAATTTGAGTATGTAATAAGCAGAGGGTGCCTATGTGACCCCCACACCGTCCCCTGAATAAAAACCTTGGGTGCTGAATGTCTACTGAGCTTCCCCAGCAGACAGCACTCCCCACGTTGTCACCGCTTGTTCCTGGGGAAAGGAAGTGTGTCCCGTGAGACTCCACCGGGAGAGGACTCTTGGAAGCTTACGTCTGCTTTCCTCCAGACTTCCCTCCGTGCACGTTTTCCTTTTGTCAATGTGCTTTGTGTCCTGTCACTGTAATAAATCTTAGTCATGACTACAGTGATTTGCTGAGCCGTGTGAGTTCTGGCCAATCCCGGA
>NW_005347732.1:0-821 GCF_000412655.1 Myotis brandtii | reverse complement strand
AGAGGAACAACTGTAATAATCTGAACAATAAAGACTTGTGTTTTTTTTTTTAAAAAGAAACTTTAATATATTAGATCAAAGGACTCTTTGTATGACAATTAAAACTGTGAATATAATACTTTAGTATTTTATCACCAAGTTTTTAATACTAAAAATTCACTTTTATATTTTAAATGATTCTAGGTTATACAATATAGATGTGATAATTTATCACTAGATTTAATGTTAGCAATTTGTTTGACAATACGGGCAGGATGTAATCTATCTTATTCAACACTATATTCCTCTGCCTAGTACAATGTTGGTTACATAGTATGTACCTTATAAAAATTTATGGAATGTACCTTATATTTCTTCATGAACAAATTTTAAATTTTACACTAATATATATTAATACCTGAATACTACATGATCATATAAACAAAGGTAAATCGTATTCCTTCTAAAATTAGATCTGCTAAGTGATTTCTCTACGAAGTTCTCTTATCCTTTATTATAATTATTTAGTCAATAAATATCTAGTGGTACTTGTTAATATAGAGTACCATCTATAGATATAAAAGGCTAATATGCAAAGTGTTCCCACAGGAGTTTGACCGGGAGACCGGGAGTTCTATCGCTCACTATGACATGCGCTGACTACCAGGGGGTGGCGTGGAACAAAGGAAGGCCCCAGCTGGCAGCCAGAAGAAAGTCCCAGGCTGGCAGCTGGAAGGCCCCATCGACCCTGATAGCCAGCCAGGGCTAGGGACCCTACCTACACATGAATTTTGTGCACCGAGCTTCTAGTATTATATATTGGCATCCAAGTAGGGATATAG
>NW_005347731.1:0-773 GCF_000412655.1 Myotis brandtii | reverse complement strand
AAAGGCCATCTTGCCAGTGATCCCTTTAAGCCTTTTTAATTACAAAATTCTTTTTTATGGTGTCACCGACCTCGCCTTAGCAGAGTTCATTTCAGAAATGTGCTGAAGTGGGTCCCAGCACTGACAACTAAGGCTGAGAAATGGTTTCAGTATCACGACTCTACATTCTTCTCCTGTCTGTGCGGCTCAGGGATTCATCCTGTGTGAATCATGCCTGCCCTTTGTGCATGCATGAATAAGAGATTTTAGACACGGAGACATGGCACAGGCGCCAGCCCTTCCTGGGAAAATAAGACCTAGACCCCAAATCAGGGTGAGTGCCCGGACTGTCCCCGGTACCAACTAATTTCCAAATGTGAATAAAGATACAATGCTTAGTGAGCTCTCCAATTCTCCTATTGGACCCTAACCTTTAACAAGACAAAATGTCACATATAATGGATCCTAAAATTAATGGCACATTTTGCTTTTCAGTTGATCAGATCAGCTAAGAATGAGGTCAGTCTCCTACCTCCTCAAGATAAGAGGTTGTCATTGTTTGAGTCCACTTAATAGCACCACACACATTAGGCTTCAGAAAATATCTGATAACTTACCAGTAGAAGCTCAGAATCTGAATCAAAAATAAACCTGTGATGTTATTCAGCCTCATCCTCCTTTAAAAAATTGATTTTTAGAGAGAGAGAGAGGAAAAGAGAGGAACATCAACTTGTTGTTCCATTTCTTTTTGCATTCATTGGTTGATTTTTATATGTGCCCTGACCGGGGATCAA
>NW_005347730.1:0-797 GCF_000412655.1 Myotis brandtii | reverse complement strand
TAATAACACATCTCCCTTGTCTTACCAGCACTCCAAAGTTTCCTTTCAAATAAAGGTGAAGTGAACATTCCTAATGAAGCACACTAGGCTCTGTGGAACTCAGCAACTAGAATGGCAACTTAGGTCATACAAGAGCCCAAAGGAGATAGTGGAAAATCATTTGTATTGATTTTCTATTAGTCAAGTGAATTGCAAAAATACCCATAGATGCAATTTAGAGAAAAAAAATAAAAAGGGGAAAGGATTGCCCTGCTTACCATAGTGCTGGCATTGGAAGAACATCTTCATTAGGACCTTGTGCATAAGAAAGGAACTTGAATTAGGCAGTCTACTAAGTTCTAGCCTGATGGAATTCTCTGGCTTTGTGACCTTGAGCAGGTATATCTTTCGTTGAGTCTTTAGTTCCTCCACCTGATAATGAGCGTCTCGGGCTAAGGTGCTTCTCAAAGCATAACACGAGTGTAAATCATCTAGCAATCCTACTAAAATGCAGATCTGATTTTGTAAATCTGGATTTTGTGAGCCCTCAGATTCTGCAGTTCTACCAAGCTCCTCAAAGCTGTTGCTGCTGCTGATGGTCCTTTACTCATTGAGAAGCAGGGGACCAGATAATTTTTAAGGTCCTTTTAGGCTATGAACACTTCATGATTCAAATAGTCCCCAGTACTAGGTTGGAAACAGAACAGGAAGACCTGTCTAGATGGTATACCATCTATATTAAAACTCCCTTTTGTTTTAGAAAGGTTTAAGAATAGAATTACTAAGTCTAGGCTTAAGCAAGAAGATGGGAACTGATG
>NW_005347729.1:0-878 GCF_000412655.1 Myotis brandtii | reverse complement strand
ATTTTATTGTATGAAAATTATACCCAACAGAACAAAAGTAGTTTTTAGAAAGACCAAATACTTAGTGTTACCCACACAAGTTACTCTAGACTTTATGTTGGGGCTTTCGTGTTAAATGAGTTAGGAGGGGCCTGCTATTGAAAACATACCTCCTCTCCTTTCCAGAAGGAGAGTAATATTCTTACAAATACTTTCACTTATGTATGATGTAAGACTTAACCAGTATCTTGTTTCTACATAGGTAATTTTAATAAGTCATTTAATACAATCCCCTTTATTTCCTATGAACTCAAGTCAACTTGTTTTAAGAAAAATATTCTTTACAAACTATGAGATAGGTTTTCAAAGTTCTCTTAAAGTATTCCCTATAGATTTCTTGGCTTACATTTAATTTGAAAGCTGTTAAATAATTTATTATCAATAAAAATCTTGTGTATTTAGTTGGTAAGCCTTTTGAACACATTCACAAGTATATAAGGGACATGACCTTTGCAAAACAAACTATTGTCCTCAAGAGCTTTTGATCAAATGGTACACTGTAGCCATAACAGCTGCCATTTAAACATCTTATGATAAAAGGTCAGGCACTTATTGAAATACATGTGACTGATGGGAAAAAGTAACAAGCAAGAAAATGCATTTCTCTTTCCTTCTTGGAAACTTTTTACTTTTATAGAAAGCCACACACAAAAATGAGTTTAATTCCACTTGTGTTTATGTTACAATTTTCTTTTTCTTTCTTTCGTTTTTTTTTAAAGTTATAGTCTGTAATCATTTACCAAGCAGTTCTCTGTGGATGTAAAAATCCAGATGCCTGGAAGATTGGTTGAAAAGTCCAGATGCATCCATCATTTGAACACTCCATAGGAATTTTGAAT
>NW_005347728.1:0-252 GCF_000412655.1 Myotis brandtii | reverse complement strand
TGGTGTATATGTCTGTTCTTGTGCCTGTACCAGGCACTTTTGAGAACAATGACTTTGTAATATAGCTTGATATCTGGTATGGTGATCCCTCCAATTTTGTTCTTTTTCCTCAGGATTGCTGTGGCTATTTGATGTCTTTTTTTATTTCATATGAATTTTTGGAGAGTTTATTGTAAGTGTGAAATATGCCGTTGGTATTTTAATGCTGATTGCAGAGAATCTATAGATTTCTTTGGGTAGTATGGACATTTT
>NW_005347727.1:0-898 GCF_000412655.1 Myotis brandtii | reverse complement strand
ATGCATGTACATGTCCATATATGTATATATATTAGTATACATAATGTATATGAATGTATCAAGGAGAGAATATGAAGTACTAAGATGTGAATGTTGTTTATATGTTGCACTCAAGAATTCTCAATGAATAGGTGACATTTGAATAGAAAGTCTTAAACATTTAGTATCCAAAACAAAATGTGCTTTTACACCAGTGTTCTGCAGCTCATAAACAGCCTCATCTGTCAATAGTGCTTTAAGACCAGAATGTTAGGAATCTCTTTTAACATCTGACTTCCTCTTGCTCCCTATAGACAATCATTTGACAAATTCTGTTGTCTCTGCCTTGAAAAAATATATCAAATCTAAACAATGTTATAACCCTCCCCTTTTAATCCTAGTCTGAGCCACCATCAGCTCTCAGACTTCTGCAGTAGTTTCAACTGACGGTCCACGTGTTTCCTCTTGCCCCTCTACAATGCATTTTCAGCAAATTATGTCATTTCCTTGCTGTAAGTCCACCAATTATTTCCAACCCTATTTAATTCTCTACGTGATTGCTCCATTGAGTACTTTTCTAAACTATAACTTCTTGTCATGTTTCTTATTCCCTTTACTCTTCACACCATGCTGGTGTCCTCAGTGTTCATCAAACACATTAACTTGTTCCCACCTCAGGACTCTTGGCCTCCCTGTTTCTTGTGCCTAGAATTTTATTCCCAAGGCCTTCACATAGCACAGCCCCTTTCTTCAAGGCTCAAGTCAGTCCCCCCTCCTCAGAGAGGACTTCCTTATTTAGCCCATAGCAGCACACGATGTCACTGTTTACTTTCTCGATTTGCTTCACCGCTTTTTTTTCCTCCTTAGGTAGAGTCGCCGACATTCTACTTATGAATTCATTCATGTATTGTCCATATTT
>NW_005347726.1:0-2134 GCF_000412655.1 Myotis brandtii | reverse complement strand
ATGTCAATATCCATATAAGAAGGTTTTACTTACAATGGCAGAAATTAGATGCTACTTTATTAGGTTGAGTCAGAGATGTTTAGAAGAAACTAACAGGGTTATAATGCACCTTCACATGACCACTGTCTAGTGTAGTGCCTGGCAAATAGTAGTGTTTCAGTAAATATTTGCTGAACTGAATTACATTAGTGTGCTAAACTATCATTGCTTGCTTTAGTTAACAAGATCAGAGTCAAGGGCTCTCAACTGCTTAACATGCAAATGCCCTAGTCCCCCATTTCCATGGAAAAATATATTTTTAGCTTCCAAGCTATTTGATGCTGTGAAGTTGCTGAGGGATTAAATATTCATTCACTATAGGGGTTTTTTTTTAAAGTTTTTTTTTTTAATTTCATTCTTTTTTCTTTAAGAAACGGGGTGAGGGGGCATTTCACCACACTCATGCCTTTCGGGAGCGGCCTGGGGTCTGTAGGATGTGGTCTGAATGTTGAATGCATTTCCATCGAGGGCACCGTCGGTGCTCCTGTTCTCAGGTAGCAGCAATGACTCACGTTGATTGCACAGGTGGTTTATAAAGTGACCATTTCACACGCACAGGTGAAATGAACACCTTTGTCTCTCTGCCCCCAGTTTGTACCTGTGTTTCTGGAAACTCTGTGAAGCTGACCTAGTGTGTCTGGCAGCTCTTCCCGTGTCTCCTTGGTGCTTATCCCGCAGCAGCCAGAGTTTCAGGACCCATAACCGTTTGTGACTCTGTCTGGGAGATTTCCACCCCAACCCTGAGCGCAGTCAGCGGGCTGCCACTGCCGATTGCGGGCACTTTATGGCTCTGCCAGGTCATATTTGAGTCTGTGCTTTATAGCGTTTCTGATGCCCGGTCTGCTTACAGTCATGCCCAGCTCGCCCCAGAATGCTTGATGAGGTGTCACACGGTCCTCTCTAGTTCAAATGCATTCACTGCAAAACGTTTGGGCCGGCACGTGATGCTGATGGCCTGGGACAGTGAATTGTTGTGAGCAGGAGTTGACTGTTTGGGCTCATCACTTAATGTGGAATTTGCTTTAGAAATGATTCTGAATTTAAAAAGCTAGTAAGTACACAGGATGTCTTTGGCAAGTCCTGCATTTACAGCTATTGGTGTAGCAACAGACCTCTGATATATCCTCAAGCATGCAAAGATAAATAAAAAGGGACTGTGGCTATGATTCAACCTTGCGGGGAAGATGTGTGTAGGAGTGCATCCCCAGAGGTAGGTAGGGGGAGAGTCAGGTTTGTATGTGTGAAGAGCTGGGACCTTCTTTTAGGGAATAAGTTTACTGCAGTGTTTAGCTGTCAGTTAGGAAGTACTTAAAATGTCAGCCTCCAAATCAGGATTCCCAGGACCCAGGCAGCCCTACCAGCTTTTCCCTTCCTCTCATCATAGGGTCACTGAAATGCAAACACATTGAAACTTACAACATTAAATTTAGGCAAAACACTTGCCAACCAGGCTTTCAGTTTGATCTAGAAAGTGGCTCTCACTAACATTAAAGTTTGGCCAGCTCACCAGTGTAGGCAATATCACTTGTTCTAATTGGTGATGTTTATCAAATGGCACCTAATTTGGTTTCTATGATTGACGTTCAGTCAGTTGACATATCAGGATATCCAATTGTTTCTAAGAAAAAGGTTTATAGTATCATGTATATAAATAGTGTATGATTATACAAGGATATACAGGGTATCCCCCCAATATGTACACTTTGAATAATAATCAATTCGAATGGGTTCAATCTAAAATGAAAGAAACATCGATTGAGCTGTTGAAGTGTATACATTTTTGGGAACACCCCATACATCAAGTAAAAGTAGAAATAATCAATAACCTATTCCTATCAATTTTATTATGAATGAAGACTAGTTGTTGGTATTAAAAGTAGCATTTATTGAAGTACAATGTTTTCTTGATCGATAGGGAATGCCTTCTAATTTAAAACTCCAAACAGGATTCCTTTTCCATCACTCCAGGGTGAAGGGTGCACAGACTTTTTAAAGCAGATACCTGCCTCATTGCTTTTAAATCATGACTATTAAGAACTCTGCTTAAGAAACCCAAAGCACCAACCAGAAAGAATGTGTGCACCCCTATGTTCAT
>NW_005347725.1:0-221 GCF_000412655.1 Myotis brandtii | reverse complement strand
TCATTGTATGGCCTGTGTCCCTCAGAACAGCACTGGCGTGTATATATAATGCTTTCCATTGTTTTCTAACTCAGTCACCTCAAGGGCGGACTGTGCTTCACTCCTTTGTTGAATGCCCTGCAGCACCCCGCACAATGCTAGGTGAGGAGGGACACCCACTATCAATTGATGAGAAAGAGCTCTGGATTCTATTGTTCTCAGTGCCTCTGCCTGCTTCCTGT
>NW_005347724.1:0-235 GCF_000412655.1 Myotis brandtii | reverse complement strand
CCACACCCTCAAAGATGGCAGCGTCCACAGCCACAAGGTGGTCAGCAGGGGAGGGCAGTTAGGGGCAACCAGGCCTGCAGGGGAGGGCAGTTGTGGGCGACTGGGCCTTCAGGGGAAGGCAATTGGGAGGGACTGGGCCTGTAGGGTAGGGCAGTTGAGGGTGACCAGGACGGCAGGGGAGGGAAGTTGGGGGCGACTGGGCCAGCAGGGGAGGGCCGTTGGGGGCAACCAGGCC
>NW_005347723.1:0-383 GCF_000412655.1 Myotis brandtii | reverse complement strand
TGTTGACTAATGAGTTTGCCGACCACTGCCCTAGTTTTTTCCTAGAATCATTGTTAAGAGATGTAATTGTCTCATACTTCAACAGTGGGTCTGTGTATTCTGCTTGCTCCCAGGTAAGATCATGGACAAAGTGATCAGGTTCATATATCAAGACATTGTCATGTATGTCCAAGTTCATTATAACAAGCCAGGCAAACTAGGAAAGGCTTGGATACACTCTTAGATCTCTGAGTAGGAGGGGAACAAAGGTTGATGGAAGACCTGGATGTGATTGTTGAGGGAAGCTTCATTCTGGAATAAATACACGGATCTATATGCAACCAAAACCCAAGGTTCTGCTACCTAACAAACTCATGAGACAGGGGCTGGTGAAAAAGCAAAGA
>NW_005347722.1:0-231 GCF_000412655.1 Myotis brandtii | reverse complement strand
CAGCATCTGACATTGTCCTGCACTAGAGACTGGGAGTTGCAGCAGATCTACCTAATACATATAGACACAAACCCAGGCTGCCAAAATGGGGATACAAAAAAACAAGCCCAAAATAAAAGAACAAAAGAATTTTCCAGAAGAAGAGCTAAATGAAACAGAGGTAAGAAATTTATCATATATAGAGTCCAGAATAATAATGGCAAGGATGCTCAATAGCATGAGAAAAGATAT
>NW_005347721.1:0-511 GCF_000412655.1 Myotis brandtii | reverse complement strand
CAACTAAAAGAGAAGGAACAAGGATTTTAGGTTAGGGTTATCTGATTCTAGAGCCCGTGCACTTAACTTTTCACTACATTACGTATGCTATTGTCGAAAACTCCAGTTTTTCTGATTTATAATTAACTATGGATAATTATTGCTCATTATTGCTTCAGATATGCTTTTTGGTATCAACATTAGAGTGCTTGATTTAAATAAAATTAAATATTCAAGTATTAAAGAAAATGTTGTGTTGTTTTAACACAGATTATAATCTGGAGCAAAATTTAAAAAACAAATACTAGGTACAGCCTGACCATGCAACCCTCATCAGTAAATGTTCTAATATTTCTATGACTATTTTTGGTGTTGAAAATCTAACCTTTCCCAAACACCATGCTTTAAAGATCTTACTTGGAATCCATGAATAATTTGAACAATTAGTATTTTTGCTAGAAATTTGAAGGCCAGTAGTTTATCCTTATGATAGTCATGCTTAACCCAGTAAGAATGGCAGTACTAACAAAAA
>NW_005347720.1:0-228 GCF_000412655.1 Myotis brandtii | reverse complement strand
CCAGGCGCTAGCATCCCCCTCGCTCTGTCCTGTCCCAGGCGCTAGCATCCCCCTCTCTCTGTCCTGTCCCAAGTGCTAGCATCCCCTGGCTCCCATTCCTTACTGCCATGACGCTGGACGCGTTAGAGTCCCTGCTCTGTGAAAGCCGTCCATCCCACTTCCCCCTGAGCCCTGTAGGGCCGGGACTTGGCCTCCCTTGCTCTCCGTTGAGCCGGTAACAGTGACTGA
>NW_005347719.1:0-480 GCF_000412655.1 Myotis brandtii | reverse complement strand
AAAAAAAACTATGAACAAATTCCTATGCACACTGCGGAGGCAAAAACACCCTTTCGGCGGGCCGCATGTGGCCCGCGGGCCGTAGTTTGAGGACGCCTGCTTTAGGACATTAACAGAGATGTCAAGGTCTTACCTACAGATGCTACAAGTGCAAAAATTTTCAGCATCACATCACAGAAGTCTCTGAGCCTCATCAAGGAACCCCCACTCCTGATAGAAGGCAATGGCCATGTCCACAAAGTTCATATCCTGTCGTAATGGGGACAGTTCAGTTCTTGAGCAGCTTCTCTCCTAGGATTTTATTTGCGTCATACTCCCCACCCTCCACATCCAGTGGCTCCCTCTAGTCCCCACATCAGAAAAGATACCAGGATTTGATCTCATCAAAGTCACTTTCTTCTTATATTTCATCCTTTGCCCCACCCCCAGTTTGCTAAAGCCATCACTTTGCAGTACCTGCTCCACATAATTCTTTGAAAC
>NW_005347718.1:0-671 GCF_000412655.1 Myotis brandtii | reverse complement strand
CTTCTATGGGCCCCAAACCCCAGCCCCAGTGCAGGCGAATCTGAGGGCCTGGGAGGCCGGGGAGGCCTGGGAGCCCTGCTCCTGGAGGCAGGAGCCAGCTGCTCCTGAGAGCAAGGGCCTCAGGTGACACGGGTTCAGTGACCTGGGTGGGAACAGGATGAAAACTAGAGGGGCAGCGGCCTCACCCCTTGCTCGTGTCTCCCTCCAGTGTCCCTGTCGCTGGTGACTCACAGGCCTGGCCGGCCGCGCCCCTGGACCTGGAGGGTGTCGGAGGCAGATGGCAACTGCTGCCCAGTACACCCGGAGGACAGGACCACTTTGCTCTGGTGGAGGCTGCCTGGAGTTTGGAGAGAAGGCAGCCAGGCCAGGCTGAGGACCGACATTCACTGAACGGCCTTCCCCAGGCCTCCAGGCCTCTGCTTCCAGAGGCAACAGTCAGCGAGCTCAGGCCTGGTTTGATCCCCCCACCCCCAGTATGGACTTGTGTGGCCAGGAGGAAACCCAGCCACTCAGCCCAGTTCTCTCCTCTTCTGTCAAGACAGAGGCTCGGGGTCTCGAGGCCTTTCCATAGCAGGCCAGAGGGAGGAGGTGGGGGAAGGGAGAGGAGGGGGAAAAGGGAGACGAGGTGGGGCAGGGAGAGAAGGTGGGGCAGGGAGAGGAGGTGGGTGGAG
>NW_005347717.1:0-411 GCF_000412655.1 Myotis brandtii | reverse complement strand
AGACAGACACAGGTGTGCACACACAGGTGTGCAGACAAACACAGGTGTGCAGACATGGGTGTGCACACACAGGTGTGCAGACAGACACAGGTGTGCAGACATGGGTGTGCAGACAGACACAGGTGTGCAGGCACGGGTGTGCAGACAGACACAGGTGTGCAGACCCAGGTGTGCAGACAGCACCGTGTCACCTCTGGCGTGGTTCCCTGTGGGGATGTGAGATGCGGATTGTCCTCACACTGAATTGGCTAAGACAGCCCCACTGTGGCCCAGGGTCAAATGCAAGATGCCCCCAAACCTACAGGGAGCCAAACCTTAGGGAGAACCTAAGGCCTTCGTGAGGGTCCCTGGGTCAGAGTTTTAGGTGGGGAACTTGACCCGGGAAAGATGCCTTAGAACGTGTGTGGTCTC
>NW_005347716.1:0-1299 GCF_000412655.1 Myotis brandtii | reverse complement strand
CACACACACACACAAACAAACACACAGACACTGTATGTATTTGTTTCATCAAATATATTAGTAGTAAATCTGATCTCAAGTTGAGACATAAATGGAAATACTTCATTTTATTTATATATTTTTGGATATTTCACTTATATGATAAATGAATGTTTTAAGAAAATTTTCAAAACTATTAAACTGTTCAATGGATACTGTTCTGTATTTGGGGGGCTTTATTGTTCTTATTCTTGTTATTGATAACAAAAAGAGAAGCCGTCTGATATTATAGCTTTTAAAATATTTTAGCATTGGCTAGATAAGCAGTTTTGGTATTACAATTTTTTTCTTTGCAGTAGGTTTGGTATTATATTTTTTCTTTTGCTTTTGTTCATGGGATTATAATATCATCTAAGTTCAAATGAAAAATCCTAAAGTTTAACTCTAGGAGGTGGTAAGGGTAATATTATAATCACTCTGAGCAATTGCTCTGGGATGAGACTGAATCAATGGTCTGAATCCTGGCTACACAAATTATTAGGTATGTTGATATTGGGATAATTATTTCCATGATTCCATTTTTCATCTGTTATAAAGTGAGTAACAACCATACCCATCTCCTAGGCTTGCTGCAAGGATTAAATAAGATGATGTATGCAAAGCACTTAGAAATATACCTGACACACAACAAGTGCTTCACACATAACAAATGATGATGATAATGATGATGCTGATGATTAGATAGTAACTTGAACACTGGCTTAGTATCAATTCTAGGAATGTCTTTATCAAAAGAGATATTAGTTAGAAATACCCAACAATAAATATATTACTTTACGGCTGCTCTAAGCTACAATAAAAATACAACTATTTCTACATATATCCAATAGTTTTGTTTCAGAAAATATTTTTATAAGGCTAATTTTAAACATGAAACCAAACTTTCCCACTAATTCCTAGTATGTACTCAGGCCTCATCTTCCCCATCTGGCCAGGTTCATCCATATCCCACCACCTTACAGGGAATTACTCCATTCCCACCTGCACCATGAGGAGTTCTACCTCAGCAGGAAATATATGACGCTTCTTGGCTGACACAGCTGCTCTGTTTTTCATTTTTCTCTCTGCTGCTTTATCCTGAGATCCAAAACCGCCTGGAAACCTGTGCTCCTGTGTCTCCCAACTGGCTCTTTTCCGATTTGTTCTACGTCCTAACTGCTTACTTGACTTCTGAATCTCAGGCGTTAGGATCTGACTATGCATACTTTAGCCTTAGTCTTTTTAGGCAGTCATGACTTTTGAACCTGCTGCTATGATCCA
>NW_005347715.1:0-372 GCF_000412655.1 Myotis brandtii | reverse complement strand
GGGGGGGGGCATTCCCTCAGTCCGGCCTGCACCCTCTCACAGTGTGGGAGCCCTCGGAGGATGTCCAACTGATGGCTTAGGCCTGCTCCCTGTGCGAAGTCGGACATCCTTAATGCTGCCACACTGGTGGGAGAGGCTCCCGCCACCGCCATTGCACTCACCAGTCGTGAGCCCAGTTCCTGGTTGAGCAGTGCTCACCCTGTGGGAGCACACTGACCACCAGGGGACAGCTCCTGCGCTGAGCATCTGCCCCCTGGTGATCAATGCACATCAGAGCGACTGGTCATTCTGCCATTCGGTTGATTTGCGTATTAGCCTTTTATTAATAGGATACTTTTAATCTCAGTTGTTGGAATGGTGATGTTTAGGATC
>NW_005347714.1:0-770 GCF_000412655.1 Myotis brandtii | reverse complement strand
ACACACACACACACACACACACACACACAAACTAACTCATTTCTATTCCTGTCTCCTCTCCAGTTCTGCTTTTTAACCCATTTCTGCCCCTTCCCTTTCTCTTTTGTAGTTCATGGCAAAACGACTTAGAGGCTATGAGGATACAGGGGCAGGAAGGAAAATATAAAAAGGGAATCGTCTGGGAAGATTCTTTGGGAAGGATTGACAAGGACATTTCTATACATTTTCAAAAAGGGACATGTTACAAACAATTATCAAGTGAAGAAAGTCCTATTATCCAGTTGGGCAAACAGAGATAGGATTATCAGTCACTGGGGTGATCCATTCATTTTCTTAAGGAGACACACAGTGTTTGCTCTTTAGCATCAACTGCAATTCCAGAGGTGCATTACAAAGGATCTCCCCCAAATTATTATCCTTTATTCAGCGGGAGTTTTTTATATTTTTCCTCTTCCTTGTGATTTCAGAATTTGTACTGGCTGCACGAGAGGGCTAAGCTACAACCTTTTCTTGGCTTAGAGACCTGCCACCCCACTGGCATTTTTATTGTAACAACAGTTACCTGGGGAGGTGACTCACTGGCAAGAACAAAATCAGTCTATCCTGTTATCCTCCCAATGTTTCCTTAACAGACTTCTTAGAACAGGACACATGCAATTCAGAGGGGGCTTGACTCTAGAATCTGGACATTCCGCAGCTGAATGCCTGAACGAGGAAGACTGGCACACTGAACCTCAAACATCTGGATCTCCTCCTTATAGATACAATTG
>NW_005347713.1:0-688 GCF_000412655.1 Myotis brandtii | reverse complement strand
AAAAAAAGGAGGAGGGTCATAAACTACTTACAATCATTCCTTTTAGAAGGAAAGAAATGCTGGTTTAAAGGCAAATTCTTTTTCCCAGGTTATGTCAGAGTTTGACAGCACTCCATATGACATACTAAAAGGCACCCGAGCACCTGAAGCAATAATGTGTCATTCAAAGCCAAGTCAATTTACTCACTGGCAAGATATGACTACTGTATCACAGAGAAAGGCGTCCCTCAATGTGTGGAAATAGAAAGGCAGGAAAGCCAAAGTCATTTGCTGCAAAGCGTGTGTTTCTGAAATAGGTGTGGATTCTGAAATAGACAGTCCTCTTTGGACTTAGGATATTCAAAGGTAGAAACAGCAGGACTTTTAAAATTCTTTTGTTATTTTACATAGTTCAATAAGAGAGTTCGTGAGACTGTCATCAACGTGGATGGACTGCATTAACTTGAGCCTAGGAATTACAAGTAATATCCCTTTACCTATTTACCTTAAGGCAAAGTGTTATTTACACCTTAATATGCAATTGTATCTATAAGGAGGAGATCCAGATGTTTGAGATTCAGTGTGCCAGTCTTCCTCGTTCGGGCATTCAGCTGTGGAATGTCCAGATTCTAGAGTCAAGCCCCCTTTGAATTGCATGTGTCCTGTTCTAACAAGTCTGTTAAGGAAACATTGGGAGGATAACAGGATA
>NW_005347712.1:0-325 GCF_000412655.1 Myotis brandtii | reverse complement strand
TCTGAAAGTCCCCAAAGATTTAAAACTTGCTGATTGCTAAATCATCTGATTCCACTTAGCCTCCAGACTGCATCTAAGATAAACAATGGCCTTTTAATATATCTGCACAATAAAGAGAAGGGAGAAAATGCTAACGGTGGGCTTCGTGTTCCTGTCCACACATCTAATGTAGATGATATTGACATGACAAAAAAGCTGTGCTAAATCAGCTAAGAAATAGGGAGCTAAAAGTCACCTCACTTCATTCCAGAATTACTTTTTATTTGTTTTGTTTTGTTTTTTTTCACTTTCTTTCCTGTCCCTAAATTATTGAAAAGTTGAGGTT
>NW_005347711.1:0-233 GCF_000412655.1 Myotis brandtii | reverse complement strand
ATAAAATAGGCAGGTTTAGGGAGATTTAGGAATAAAGCGGGTCCATGGGGGAGGAAGACATAGGTGAGGGCTTAGAGCTGCCAAAAGGCATACATTCACAGAGGGGGGAAAAGGGTGCCACAGAATAAGGGGAGAGGAAGACATCCATTCACGGAAGATAAGGAAAAGCCAAGGGTATGAGAAAAAAGGGGGTGGGGCAAACTTTCACAGAGGATAGAGAAATGCTGACAAAT
>NW_005347710.1:0-1030 GCF_000412655.1 Myotis brandtii | reverse complement strand
GGGAGGGGGCGCCCCCCTGGTCCTGAACTTTCTATGTAAACACGTGGTCCGGTGGGGACAGGGGCTCGGGTCCTTCGTGGGCGAGCTTTCCACCCTCCCCGGTTCTAGACTAGGCCCCGGAGCCGGCTCCGTCGCTGAAGGGACTAAGGTTTCCCGGACAATAATGTGGCGATTGTGGCTGGTTTGTGACCCAGAAAACATGGAGGTGGCCGTGCCGGCTTCGCTATGTAATTATGCAAAGCGCTTCCCATAAAGACTTGCTATTCGATCTAATGGCCGGCCCCGCGGACGGTCTCAGAAAGGGAGGGTCTGTGCGCGCGCGAGAGAAAAGTAACATTTGCTTTAACACAGGTTGGATGCGGGAGGGAGAAGGATACATACAAACAGGCGCCAGGCCGCCCAAGCTATTTTTTTTCCCAGGCGAATGAAAATAACGATGAGGGGGTTTAATAAGTTCATCAGAGCAACACGGGCCCGTCCGGACCCAGCGGGGCGGGGAGGGTTCAGGCTGCAGCCTCCCACCTCGGGCCTGGGCTTGGGAATGAGGGTGAGTCACTTCCCGCTGACGCAGGGCGGGGAGCGGCTCTGTCTCCATGCGGCCCACCTGGTGCCCGGCTGGAATCCCGAGCCCCAGGCCTGGGCTGAGATGGGGGGAGGGCTGGGCGGCCTCTCCTCCCCCAAATCGTGTCTAGGAAATTATTTGGCAGGAGACATGTAACAAAGCGCCACACTCCCAGCCCCTTTCCCTCTGGTGCCCTCAAACCCCCAGGATTTAGGGATCCCCAGAAAGGCAGTGGGAAGGGATGCCAGGGAGGGAAGCAGGTCTGAGTATTTGGGGGGAGGGGGTGAGCCTGAGGCCAGGCCAGAGACATCAGGGGTGGGGCGACTCCCAGCAGCTAAGGCTGCCCCAGGTCCCATGCAAAAGGTTTTATTTTTGTTTTAAAATAATAATAATAATAATAGTAATAATATAAGGCCCGGCCAGCATGGCTTAGTGGTTAAACATCAACCTAGGAACCAGGTTGTGGGC
>NW_005347709.1:0-228 GCF_000412655.1 Myotis brandtii | reverse complement strand
TCTCCGCTGCCTTGCTCCTTCCCTTCTCTGCCACTTCACTCCCTCCCGTCTCTGCTACCTCGCTCCCTCCCATGTCCACTGCCTCAGCTCCACTCCGGTCTCCACTACCTCTGCTCGGTTCCCTTCTCCACTGCTTCTCTCTCTTCTGCAGTGCTTGGCTTCCTTCTACGCTGCCTCCAGTCTTTGCTCTGTGCATATCACTCTGATTGGCTGGTGGGCATAGCGGAG
>NW_005347708.1:0-580 GCF_000412655.1 Myotis brandtii | reverse complement strand
CACACACACACCCATTTCCTGGTCTGTGATCCACCCCAGGACCACACACTGTACTTAATTGTTCTGTCCCCTTGGCCTCCTCTGGCCTGTGGCACTTGCTCAATCTTTTCCTGTCTTTCATGACCTCAATAGTTTTGAGGCATATGTCTCAGGTATTTTGCATCAATTAGTCTGATATGTTTTTCATAATTAGACTGGAGTTATATAGCCTGAGGTGATGGGTATTTGGGAAGACTATCACAGAAGTAAAAGTCTTTCAACACATCATATCAAGAGGAATATACTCTCAACATGGCTTATCAATGGTGATGTCAACTTTGATCACCTGGCCAAGGCGGTATCTTCCAGATTTCTCCTTTGTAAAGTTGTCCCCCTTCCATTCTTTGGGAATAACTCATCAAGTCTGGCCCTCACTAAAGGAGAAAAGAATTAAACTATTTTCACCTTATGTCAAACTATAAGAACTTTTACATTTCATTGAAACTCTTCAGAAACAATATGCCTATGTTATAATTCAATAGGAATTTGATATTTGGCTCAAAGAGTTGCCTTTTGTTTGTCATTTAGTTTGTGTCCAGCT
>NW_005347707.1:0-250 GCF_000412655.1 Myotis brandtii | reverse complement strand
TGGTATTTTAATAGGGATTGTATTGAATCTGTAGATTACCTTGGGTAGTATGCACATTTTAATGATGTTGATTCTACCAATCCATGAACATGGTATATTCTTCCAATTGTTTATATGTTTTTTCAAAGTCTTATAGTTTTCTGAGTACAAGTCTTTTACCTGCTTGATTAAGTTTATTCCTAAGTATTTAAATTTTTTTGTTGCAATGGCAAATGGGGTTTTTGTTTAGTTCCTCTTTCTGAGAATTCAT
>NW_005347706.1:0-464 GCF_000412655.1 Myotis brandtii | reverse complement strand
GCGTGCAGCTTGAGATGAAGGCTCTGTGGAATGAATTTTATCAGCTGGGCATGAGGATGATCATCACTAAGGCTGGCAGGTCAGGGCTCCCCTCTCCCCGCTGCAACCCTCCCCACATGGCACCAGTCTCGGGCAGAAGGCTTTGGCCCAGTCCACCTGAGTGAGACTGAGAAGCGGGATGGGGGACTCAGCCTGGCCACCTGTGGGTCCTTCTCAGCAGGGGCCAGCTCCTTCGCTCTCTGAGTCCTGGCTCTAGGACAGCCACCTGGTGCTCCAGGCTGAAGGGCACTGCTCAGGAGGCCAGGAAGGCAGCGGAGAGAAACCCTGTGGTCCTGCCGCCCGACCAGCAGCCCAAGACCCAGCACCACCAGAAATAGACCAGCTCAGAGTACACTGAGCTTGGGGGGAAGGCAGCTGCAGGTGAGGCGCCTTGCCACCAGCCGGCTCCCAGTGGATCCCACCTC
>NW_005347705.1:0-339 GCF_000412655.1 Myotis brandtii | reverse complement strand
AAGTGTTTCAGAGACAAACACGGAAGTGGAACCACACTCACCCCTGACCTAACACAGAAGTCATTTCAGGCCAACTGGTGGTGGATATATATTATGGGAAATAACTCATGAGCAAGCTACCACTTCCAAGAATAGCAATGCCATTTCCCTCTCTCTATGAGTGTAGCCAAATAAATCAAAGAAAAAACCAGCAATATTCTAAAAAACAGTCTCCCACCCATGGGATAAACTCTATCCTTGGCCTTGAGGAAAGCCCAGATCACTGAAGAAATGCATGGGCACCAGAAGAAAGGACAACCAGATGATTTGTGTCATTTTGATAAATTTGAGTAAATACAC
>NW_005347704.1:0-326 GCF_000412655.1 Myotis brandtii | reverse complement strand
GATAACAATTCCTGACCTTTACTTGTGGTAAATCTATCAATCTATCTATCCATCCATCTATCTATCTATCTATCTATCTAATCTATCTATCTATCTATCATCAATCATCTATTAAGAGGTAATATGCAAATTAGCTGGAATGCTGTAACAGTCATGACTGGTGAGGAGGAGGCTGCGCACGCAGGTGAGGCCTAGAGTGGAGACAGAGACAGAGACGGGGGAGGGGAGGACGGGAGCTGCTGGAGCGAACACAGGCAGGGGGGCCTGGGGCTGCTCCAGCCACGGCACACCAGCAGTCCTGCCTCTGCGCATGAGCTGCAGAGGAA
>NW_005347703.1:0-542 GCF_000412655.1 Myotis brandtii | reverse complement strand
TTACAGCCTTTTTTGATTAAGTGGTCAACCATATCAAACAGGCCTCCTACCAAGGGAGTCCCTCCCTAGGGTGCCTTGCTTTTAGGAATGACTCCGGGTTTAAAACACTATAGACCAACATACTACTGGCACTTCCTGTCTACAAAAAAAAAAACACCAACCTGTTCTACACCACCAATAAAATGGAGACACTATGTTGAATTTTCTACTGTACTGAGACTGTGTTCCTTACCAAAAATTAATTTTTAAAGGTCTCTTGGAAAACTCTCATTTAAATTCTGTTCCTTTTCTAAAAGGATGAGATTTCCTATCTCAAATCATTTCAATTTATGCAACATACAAGATTCATGAACTGTTTAAAACTCATCGATTCAAAATTACAAGATGCTTATTAAAATCCTCTGAGATGATAAAAGTTCTAACGTAGATAGAACTTGTGGCTGAACACTCAAAACACTCGGGCATAAGAGCATTTACTTACATTTGTCATTGTCTATTAACATCCTGACCTTTGTTTTCCACACTGACATCAAGTGAAAAGC
>NW_005347702.1:0-233 GCF_000412655.1 Myotis brandtii | reverse complement strand
GGGCCACGAAGTTTCAACTGCACTGTACGTGTGCGCCCTTATGTGGTATTTTGTGGAAGAGCCACACTCAAGGGCCAAAGAGCCGCATGTGGCTCGCGATCCGTGTTTGCCGACCACAGCACTAATGGATTATACTGAATGTTTTCCAGATTGAGTTGTGTCCAGTAATGGGGTTCGTGTTTTTGTTTATTTGTCAGAATGTACCCAGCTGTGCAAAAGAGCATAGAAATAGA
>NW_005347701.1:0-220 GCF_000412655.1 Myotis brandtii | reverse complement strand
CCGTCGGCTCTAAGGCTGAGGGTCGGCAGCCCTTCCCTGAGCCGCACCATGCGGAGTGAATCCGCACCCGGAGGGGCGAAGTGGTGCTGGCCATTGACTGGGTGCTGCCCAAGGCCACGGGAGTTTGGGTCTCTGAGACATTCTCTGATCTGCATAAATGTTGCAGAAACGTGCTGCTGTACTCTGGGCGAGTGACTCATTGGGAACTTTGGGGAGTGAA
>NW_005347700.1:0-1806 GCF_000412655.1 Myotis brandtii | reverse complement strand
GATTGAGCCCACAACCTGGGCATGTGCCCTGACAGGGCTTCGAACAGTGACTTCCTGGTTCATAGATCAATGCTAACCACTGAGAAACACCAGCTGGGTGTAGACTATTACTATAACAATCTACCATATGGATATGCTAAATGGCATGATATAAATAGCAGAATTTATTTTAGTTTTTAAGTCTAAACATGAACTTTTTTTCCACTGGAGAGATATTAAACACTTTTCTTTCCCATAGGAACCCTGAACTCCTGGGAAGTCTTTACAGAATTTTTAGGTAGCAGAGACAGACAATTATCTGGGATGAATAATACAGGCGAGGGAACCAAACAACAGCAACAAAAACAATGTTAGGTAGGCAGGATAGATAAATTAGTCATGGGCAAGATCAGGAGGGGCTCTTATGAGGGCCACTTGATTACTGATATCAAAAAATATATAATCTCTAAAATCTATAATAAATGTTGTATACTTGCCTTAATGAGAATCAATTTATGGAATTTCAATAAATCTTACAATCATTCTTATATTCCAAATTTACTTTGGATATCTATGGTCTGAGCATCCTCTGAATTTTACAATTAAGATTAAGCTAAGTGCATAGAGAAAGTCAGTCAAATTTTCCCTTTACAGAATACACATATAGATTATATCATATGAGTATGCTCTATAGTTATACAAAATGTATATAACTTATTATTTAGAAGTGAAGGCCCTGCTGCCACAAAGTCTAGCTTCATATCTCAGCCCTAGTTACTAGTTGTGTGACTTAAAGCAAGGTAGACAACCTTTGTAACCATTAATGTTTTTTATTAAATGGTAATAGAAGTACATATCCTGAAGTTCTTTTAAGTTGAAATCAAGTTGGGGCCATGTAACTAGTTTCCACAGATTAAATGTGTGAAGATGAGATATATTATTTTGGGTCCAAAGCAGTGAAGAAAAGATAAGCCTTTTCCACACATGCTCATAGCAATCAGAATGGAAGGAGTTTGATAAATCCCCAAATGACTGCAAAAAGTTCTCCCCTATCCTTCCTTCAGCTGACTAAATTGGACAGAGATGGAAATAATAAGTTGTAATTATGATACACCACTGAGATGTGGTTTCCAAACACCAATTGTTCTACCTTAAGTAATACAATAGTAAAACAGTCATAGCCTATCCTAACTTATTCCAATGTTAGTGTTTAATCATGTGGATTCTAAAGGAAAATAAAAAAAAGTTTAAGTTAAATTTTTTATAAGAGAGTAACTACAAATAAAATCATGAAAACTATGCTGTAAGGAGAAAACTAAAGTTAGAGAATTGATAATGGATAGTTAAAGATTGAAGATTAATCAATTGATTGTCCCAATGAGTTCATGAATAACTAGATTAGAAGAATTGAATTGTAGGTAGAATAGTAGGCCATAATCAAAATAAGAAATATTTTCATTCATGATTTTTAAAAATCTGTAGAGCTTGATGGAAGAACAAAAGACATCTTTTTCTAACCAAGGGATCAGATTGATAAATGTGATGTTCACTTGGAAGGTGCTCCTGGGAAATCAGGAAGAGAGCAACAGTGGAAACATGGTAAAGTCTGCAAAGAATGTACAGATTTTCCAGAAAGTTGGAATATGATACCAAAATCAGAAGAACATGGCAATTGGTCATGAAGTCAGGAATGTTCAAAGGACAAGGGACATTTATAGATAGTAAAGAGTGCCTTTAAAAAGGTTGGATCATGGGAAATATACACAGCATCATGAGGATATTTGAGGAGACCTCAAAAGACACACACACACACACACACACACACAC
>NW_005347699.1:0-508 GCF_000412655.1 Myotis brandtii | reverse complement strand
TGTTTAAAAAGTTTGAGGACCCCTGCTTTAGATTGTCTTTGCTTGCTGTAGAAAAATAGAAAATTGTTTAAAGCACTTCGATGGAGTATTAATGTGGAATATACCACCACGTGGCACAGTCTTATTTGGTGCTTTAGTATCTATTGTTGGAAATGTCGTTTTCTCATACACCTTTCAACTTGTGTGTCTTCACGTTTAGGGACATGGCTTCCACGGGACAGGAGAAACTGTCCACATACCATTTCCATTTGATGAGACAGAACTACAAGGAGGTACCTCACTTCTGATTTGTATCCATTTCATTTCTTTATCACTAATCTTTGTCACCAATTTGGTGGAAAACATAGCAGGAAGTGAATGCTTAAAATTTTGAATTTCTAGGGTGTTACCATTTTGTTTTTAAAGAGTATTGGCAAAAGGTAGTTTTCTGTCATATGCCTTTTCCCACAAAGAATCGATAATGTAAGACCGACTTAGGACCTTTGGAGGAATACGAGTCTGTCTTGGA
>NW_005347698.1:0-994 GCF_000412655.1 Myotis brandtii | reverse complement strand
AAACCAGTCTGGTGCTATCATGCAAGAATGCTTAATGGGCCTTCAACATTTTTAAATTGGTCCTTTGGTTTATCTCATCATCCTTTATTCATCTGGTCATTTCTCCTCAATGGCAATTTTTTATTTCCTACTCCTTTCTAGATACTGTGCTATGTGCCAGATATACAAGGATGGATAAAAGAATCCTTAATACATTTTTAAAAGAATTCATAAGCTATAATGCAGTGTGATCAAATTGTAATACAGCTCAATAGAGATTTCTTTGGTGCTTGGAACAACCACATACGAGGGAGATCAAATGAGGAAGGTTTGGCAGAAAAAGCAGTTTCCAGGATAGGTGAGCTTGCCATTCTGGTATGCATATGATGTGCTAAATAGTAGGACATTCTACCAAGAAATAATAGCAATAGGAATGCCTCCAGATACTCAGAAACCATGAGGACAAATACTAGAAACAAAGAAGTCTAGAGAGCAATAAAAATTTTGAAATGTTTACCACATATCTATTCCCCTCAAAACTATCCTCACCCCAAAGCACACACATAAAGAATTAGTACAGAACCAATGAAACACAACGTAGGGATAAGTTGCGATGACTATTCGACAGGGATACACTGGAAAATTTTAAATTGCTAGAGGTTTTAAAGCACACAGAGGTGTGCTTATGTGGTAGATAAAGTTCTACCTCGGTCTAAAAAAATAAAAATAGCTCACTGCATTCCCCAATGGGCCATTCTGTTACTGGTGTGGTTTCTTCATCTGCCAACATTTGGTTTCATCCAAACAGAACCTTTTCTTTCTTTATATTTTTAAAAAATTTTGAAAAATATGTTCTTATTGATTTCTAGATAGAGAGGGAGGGAGAGGGATAGAGAGATAAAAACATCAATGAGAGAGAATCATCAATTGGCTGCCTCCTGCATGTCCCCTACAGTGGATCAAGTCCACCACCCTGGAATGTACCCTGACCAGGAATCGAACCAGTGACCTCTTG
>NW_005347697.1:0-761 GCF_000412655.1 Myotis brandtii | reverse complement strand
AAAAAAAAAAGTCACCAGCTTATAAATAATTGTTTTATATCACTAAATCTGGGATAGGATTTTATTTTTAATGCAGCAAATGCTGATACAAACCCCTACCCAAATATACTAGTACGACTGCAATATATGTCAATATGTATGTCCTTATAACTCCAAATTTACCAATAGACAAGCTAAACTAATAGTTTGCATTGTATTAGTTAACTCATTAATTATAATGAAAGGTTTTAAAATATACATAATAAATTATGTAACAGAAAGCTCCACTTGCGTGATTAAATGGTAAAATGAACAAGCTTGTCTTTCAAATGATAAAAATATCCTATGGCTTTTAGTTCAAAGGAACCATATGTTTCTAGGAATTTTACATAGAAGTTCAAGATATAAAAATCAGACGCCTGGCTCCACTTGTGAATTCAACATGATACAGTTATATAATCAACATTCAAATGGTTTTACTAGAAATATGTAAAAGCTAATTTTTAAAAGTAGCTTTTATTATTAGGAAAGCACTTCACAGGCTATTTGTTTTTTAAACTTCTGATTGTTATGCTTTATTAGACAGGTTTTTGTGTTCTTTTGATCTGTGATTGTCAAATAATTTCATGTACAATTGGTCCTCCTTGTCCATGGTTTTGCATTCAGGATTCAATCAAGCGCAGATCAAAAATATTTAGGAAAAAAAACCCCAGAAAGTTCCAAAAAGCAAAACTTAAATTTGCTAAATCCATGTGAAAAAATGATGTGTAGGCATACCCTGC
>NW_005347696.1:0-220 GCF_000412655.1 Myotis brandtii | reverse complement strand
AATGTGAGAGGGACACATGGACCAGTTGTCTCCTGCATGCACCCTGACCAGGGCTGGGGATTGAGCCTGAAACCGAGGTACATGCCTTTAACCTGAATCGAACCCGGACCCTTCAGTCAGCTGCTTGACACTCTATCCACTGAGCCAAATCAGCCAGGGCTAGATTTATTTTTTATTGCAACCTGGCTAAGAATTTACTTTCAAAATATTAACCAAAACA
>NW_005347695.1:0-229 GCF_000412655.1 Myotis brandtii | reverse complement strand
ATTGTTTCACTTGGTCCAATGCATGGGAGGGGGCTCCAGGGAAGTTAAAAGAATGGCTAGGGGTTCCGGGGAGAGGCTCAGGCAAAAGCCAGATGCCAGGGGGTGCAGAGGGACCCCTCAGGCTCCTGGTGGTGCTTGAAGGGGAGCCTTTCCGACAGACACTCGCCCGCCCGCCTGGGGGGCCACCTAGGCGAGCCAGGTGCTGCCCACCCTCCTGATGAGGCTCACC
>NW_005347694.1:0-220 GCF_000412655.1 Myotis brandtii | reverse complement strand
GACTGCCTTAGCATATCATTAGCATATTACACTTTGGAAGAATGGCCAACTGGATAACCGGACACTTAGCATATTAGGCTTTTATTTAATAGCATAAGTGTTACTTACCTTTCTTAAAAATTCAGGCCATAATCTGAGTTTTTGGGTAGATGAATGTTTAATTTTACTGAGATTACCAAATAGTGATGTAAATTGAATGTACCACCAGATCCGGTGTGGC
>NW_005347693.1:0-323 GCF_000412655.1 Myotis brandtii | reverse complement strand
CGATGCTCTATCCACTGAGCCAAACCGGTTATGGCTGGAAATGGCTTTAAAAAAAAACCCATCAACTAATTCTTCTCTTGATGCATGGCTTCTCTGTACCCATTCCCCTTTAAAAACCATAGGAATCTACTTAAAGTAAAATCCAATGGTCAGGGCTTCCACCCACCCTAAGCCACAACTTTTCTGGCTGGTGCTAGGAGGTAATTTTCTTTTCAGGATCTGAAATCTGTTTCTCTTAAGTGTGCACTTCTTAAGAACACATGAAACAAATCTGTCATCTGATGAGTCTTTACTTATTTGGAGGTAGTCCCAGTAGCTTTTTC
>NW_005347692.1:0-219 GCF_000412655.1 Myotis brandtii | reverse complement strand
TGGGTCCTTCTTGGGACTCCTCCTGCTCCCTCCCAGCTACCTGCCTTGCCTCTGCGGGGGGGCCCCCACCCACAGACACTACTATAATACTCACTGCCTTCCAGGGCAGGACGGAGGCTCCTCCTCAAGCTCCACTTCTTCCCCAGCCTGCATTTTCATCCTATAACTCACCCAGCCTTTCTTTTAGGACAGGGGTCCTCAAACTATGGCCCGCGGGCC
>NW_005347691.1:0-1445 GCF_000412655.1 Myotis brandtii | reverse complement strand
AATTCATCCGTGTGAATGGAGACTAGTGATTTTTGGTCATGTCTTCTGACGGCAAGTTGGTGCTCGTGAATCCTTGTTCCAAGTTTTCTTCCTGTTTGTCCCACGTAGTACTTTTCGCATTGACTGCAGTTGATTTTGTAGATGACATTGGTCTTCTCTTGTTTGTTTGTTCGGTCTTTGACTGCTACTAATTCCTGTCGGAGTGTTCCAGTTGGTCGGTGAGCGACGTTGATTCCTGTAGGTCGTAGGAGTCTTGCTACAATTTCGGAGACGTTCCTTATGTATGGGATACTCCTGGTTTTATAATCGATTTGAGCGCTTTGTCTTCGAGGTTTGTGTGCCAAACAGCGGAGGATGAAGTTTTTTGGGTACGCGTTTTTCAGGAAGACGTTGAAGAGGTATTTTTCTTCAGCTTTTCGCAGTTGTGGAGTGCTGCAGTGTGTTCTTGCTCGATGGAAAAGTGTCTTTATGCAGCTACGCTTGTGTGCCATTGGATGGTTGCTGTTGAAGTTGAGGATTTGATCTGTATGGGTAGATTTGCGATAAACATTGGTTTCCAGTTTGCCATTTGGGAGTCGTCGTACATTGACATCCAGAAAAGGAATTTGATTATTCATTTCTTCTTCTCGTGTGAACTGTATTCCTTTAAAGACGTTATTAAGTAGTCTGTGTGTTTCTTCCAGTTGATCGCGTTTTAGGATTACGAAGGTGTCGTCCACGTATCGTATCCACAGTTTGGGGTTGATAATGGGAATCGCGATTTGTTCCAATCGTTGCATGACGGCTTCGGCAATCAATCCAGATATTGGTGAACCCATTGGCGTACCTTTGGTTTGTTCATACATTTTGCCATTGAATTTGAAGGACGTGGTGAGGCAAAGATTGAGTAAATCCATAAGATTCTGGACGTTGATGTGATTTTCAGTTGGTGTTCCTTTTTCCTCGAGAAGTGATTTGATGGTATGTCTTGCCAGGTCAATGTCAATCGAAGTGAACAGCGACGTCACGTCGAACGAAACCATAATTTCTTCCTCATTGATTGTTATATCTTTTATTTTTTGTATGAATTGCTCCGCAGATGTGATTGAGTGCTTTGAGCCTTGAACCAGGTGTTGTAGTCTTCGTCTTAGTTCCTTCGAGAGCTTGTACGTTGGTGCTCCTGGTAGAGATACGATTGGTCGTAATGGTATACCTTCTTTATGAATGTTTGGTAATCCGTAGAATTTTGCAAGGGTGCTTTCATTAGGATTCATGCGTTTGCGTTCTTCCTGACTGATTTGTCCTTGATCTGCGAGTTTCTTCAAGGTTCGTCGGATTTTGTTCTCGATCTGAGTCGTTGGGTCAGTTGTTATCTGTTGATATGTACTTGCATCTTGGAGAAGTGTATCCGCTTTTTCGATGTATTCTTTCCTGTTCATGACAACTGTGACTTTTCCTTTATCGGC
>NW_005347690.1:0-214 GCF_000412655.1 Myotis brandtii | reverse complement strand
AGAATCCAATAGAACAAAAGCTAGAGAATTCTGAGAGTAAAAGCCACGAATCTGACAATTTTATGCCCAACGGACCTGCTGCTCATGCTTACGGTTGAGAAAAAGATGCTCTCAGGAGAGTCAGAAAGCAATGCTAGTTAAAGAAAATAATGAAAAAATAATGCCTGGAGGTGACTAATCTATATATTAAAACAATAGAAAGCTGCAATAAATA
>NW_005347689.1:0-902 GCF_000412655.1 Myotis brandtii | reverse complement strand
CCAGAGCCTGTGGGCAGGGGGAGGGACCAAGAGGCCAATTTGATTGCAACATTGCTCTGGTTCCCTGGAGCCTGCAGGTGGGGGGAGGGACCCAGAGGCCAGCCCGATAGCAGCATCCCTCCATTCCCATAGCTCCCTCCCACTGCCACACCGTGGGTGGCCAAGGACCACAGCTGCTTCCTGCCACCACGGGACCCATGACTGACTCCCACCACGGGTGGCCGGGACCCAGGACTGACTTCCACTGTGCTTTCTAGGACCCTAGCCTGGTGTTCGGTCGTCTATCTGGTCACTTAGGTCATGACGGACCTTGGATCTTTATATTTTAGGATTATTACAGACACGTTTATTTTTTTGCAGAAAACATAATTAGGATTTCTATTTTGGAAAAAAAGCAACTTCTATTCAAAATGCTGCCTAAGATAGTCACACTTGTATTATAGAATGTATTATGCTATTTTTTTGTATAATATTAAATTGTAGTAAGTTAAGCAGAGTCTCATGCATGCATTTTCACAGCATGTAATTGTAGATCAAAATATTTGCTGGATGAATAAATAAATACACTTTGTAAGCAATTATATATTTCTGCAGTTTTTGTTAGTAATTAAGATATTTTTTTTCCCTAAAAAACAGTTTAGTGGGACCTGGAGAGTATCATGCTAAGGGAAATAAGTCAGTCAGAGAAAGACAAGTATCACATGATATCACTCAGATGTGGAATCTAATCAACAAAATAAACTGATGAACAAAATAGATCCAGAGGTAGAGAAGTATGAACAGACTGGCAAATCTCAGAAGAAAGGTCGGGGTAGATGGGGGGTGAGGGTGGGGAGAGATTAACCATATATGTATGTATATATGAATAACACTTTCAACACTTAGACACAGACAATGGTGCA
>NW_005347688.1:0-1325 GCF_000412655.1 Myotis brandtii | reverse complement strand
TAATGTTTCTGACATTATGTGATGGTGCTGACGTTCACAGGGAACATGCACATTGCCCCAGCTGGCACACCACCACCACCACCAACTGCAGCTTGCTCCCTAAGCAGCCTTGCCTCTCTGTCCTCTGACTCTTCAAGCCCAACTGCCATGGAGTTTTATACAACACAATGTACCCTTAACTCCAAGGATTCCAATCAAATTCTATTTGAAGCCCTCCTCACTTGACATGAGGTGAATGAAGTGGACTCACACACACACACACCACTTTCCACGACAGTGGAAGAAGCACACAGCACCCAACAGCTCTCTCCAAAGCATGTCTTTAACTCCCCTACTCTTTGGGGAGCTAGGGTAGCAGTCTTATCATTTCTTACTTAGCATGGTCTTGTATGGAGGCTGGTACCCATTTGTGCTGTTTGTAGCACTGGGCCCTCAACTAAAACTGAGATGCAGAAGCTGCTTTGACATCCTCTTATATTTGTACTGCGACTCCTGCCTTCTTTTCGTTAGCATCTTTTCCCATCCTTTTCAACTTCCCTGTGCCATTTTGCCTTAGATGTGTCTCTTATAGACAGTCAATTGACTTTTTAAAATCTAATTCATAAGTCTCTGTATTTTAATTAGGCACGTTTACCTCATTCATTGTAATATCAAATTTATTTATGCCATCTTATCTTTTCCTGTTTTCTATGCTTCCTGAGTATTCTCTCCTATCTTCTTTTTGGGGGGCTTTGGATGAATTGAGTTTTCTTTGTTCATTTATTTTTTTTATCCAATGGTTTGAAAATTGTATAGTTTATTTCTCTTTTAAGATTTTCCTTATAAACATATATATTAAATGGCTTTTTTTTCTGTGTGTAGCATGAATCAGAATCTATATCTCCTAAACAATAAGAACCATAACAAGATCTTACCGCCCTCTGCACTCAGTCAACTCTCCCTCCCATCACCTATGTTGATTTAAATTTTCTTGGATTTTAATTACAGATTGTTATTAATTTTTTTACAACCTACGCCAGTTTCCAGGTTATCAAGCCAATTTTATAATGTCATTTTCTAAACAGAGTTTTGGGGAAATAACCATCTTCCTCTAGACTCCACATCCTTTGCTTCCAAGAATTTCTAAAAGCAAATTGTGGCAGTTCCCACCGGGAGGGGCAGGGAGCAGAGCGGTGGGGCCTCTGGCTGAGCCTTCCTCCTGTCCTTGCCCCCACAGCCCTCGTTTCCTGACCTGCTCTCATCTGAACATGGTCCTGGCCATTCTCTCTTCAAGCCCCTGCATCTCTACCCTGTTCTGATTCTTTATTTTAATTCCTAGCATTTTT
>NW_005347687.1:0-321 GCF_000412655.1 Myotis brandtii | reverse complement strand
CTGCTATAGGGAGAGGGAAGCAAGAGATGATGCTGGAGAGGTAGGCAGGGGACCGACTATTCATTTTCCCTGCCAACAAATATGTACTAAATGTCTGGTCTGTGCCGGACATCCATCCAGGCAATGGGGATAAGGTGTGGTTCAAAGAGACAAGTCCCAACATCATGAAGGGCCTTGGAGCCAGAAGGAGGAGGCTGGACTTGAGCCTAAGGGGACATGAACCCCTGAAGGGATTCAGATTTGGGTGACTCCTATGAAGGCATTTAGGACAGGGGTGGGGTGGGCTGCGCCCGGCCACCCACGGCTTCCCTCAAAAGCACA
>NW_005347686.1:0-560 GCF_000412655.1 Myotis brandtii | reverse complement strand
GGCTGCTTCCCTGTGTTGTTTCCATGTGGTGCTACATTTCTCAGTCTTGGTACATCTCTTGATCTTGGTAGAATGGCCTTATGTAATAGGTGTCTTATGGAGCCCACTTGTATAGTTTCCCTGGACACCTGAGCTGGGTGTTCCAGGTGTGTCCCTTATGTGTGTTCTGTGTGCCCTCCTGTTGTGGTTGAGCCTTAATTACTATTGGCACATCAATGGAAGGGATTTACTCTTAGGCTAATAATTGGCAGTGAAGACTAGTCATGACTATAGCAGAAAAACTGCTTTGCAGGAGCTGACCTCATGGAGCAAGATTTGGGATTTGTAAATCTTTGAGAGATCTTAGGAAAGTCCTCAGCATGAACTGAGAGAGGCCATTTGTATGGAAAAACCACTAGAAATGACTTGGGTGGGCCCACAAGTTGAATGGGGAGGGGTAAACAGTATTATCCAAGTTGGTGGAGACTCAGATGTGGCATCCACCTGAGCCTACAGGGGAAGAACACAGCAAAGGAATAGCGGTTTCTGCCAGCATTTCTGTCTGGGAGAAAGCTGTCCCT
>NW_005347685.1:0-499 GCF_000412655.1 Myotis brandtii | reverse complement strand
CCCGTTGGTGACACCCTGCATCTTCAAGGTCTTCAAGAGGGTCACATATCACACCCATTCCTCTGAGGATGAGATACTGGTCTGGGTTTCTTTCCTCTCTTGGTTGGGGGTAGAAATGCCTTTACTTGCCTTTCCCACCATCACAGTTTATCATAGAGACCAAGGGAGCAATAAATATTACATATGTCCATGTAAATTATACGCATGGGGGCTGGGAAAATGATCATTCTGTTACCTGGCAGTTCATATACCCCCCCACTCTACATAGGCCTTGTGTCCCTGGGTATCTGTGTCAACTTGTATTCTACTGTCTTTGGAAAGTATTGCCCTGGCCCAGTAGCTCAGTTGATTAGAGGGCAGTCCCTAAACACCAGGGTTGTGGGTTCAATCACCAGTCAGGGCACACACAAGGAATGTATAAATAAGTGGAACAATAAATTAATCTCTCTCTCTCTCTCTTTCAATCAATCAATAAAAATAAAGAAATAAAAATAAAAAG
>NW_005347684.1:0-587 GCF_000412655.1 Myotis brandtii | reverse complement strand
AATCTGGCCTCAGTGTGACCCATACCTCTTGCTAATTTGCCCCAGGTTGGCCCTAGCAACAGCCAGCTTTGGTTTGCAGCCTGACCTCTCTGGGGCATCACCACGCCCAGCGCAAGTAGCAGCCGTCTGCAGATGGTTCTGTAGCTCTGGGCAGGACACAGACAGCAGCTGCCCTTGGCCTGCACCATTCGGGAGGTCCCAAAGCTGCCCCCTGCTCTCACCCTGAAGACAGACAGCTCAGTTCCTCCCCGAATGTCCCGGGCACCTTTTGAGCTGCTGCCCCAGAGCTGGAGCCCAGCAGGAGTGAGTCCATGTCTGGGCCCTTTAAGAAGAATGCCTGGGACTCCAGAAACCCTTCCTCTCTCAGCCACAGTCCCCATGGGTTTCCCAGCCAGAAGTTATGGGATGTCTCTTCCCAGCACTGGAACCCTGAGCTGGGGATCTGGGGGGCCTGGAGTCCCTCGCTCCTCAAGGGGAACCTCCACAGCTGCAGACCACGCCAGAGTACCCCTGAACTTTCTCCATGAGCAACACACTCAAAGGGGAGCTCCCTGGGCACCAGAGCCCCAGTGAGGCGAGCCCAGCGC
>NW_005347683.1:0-336 GCF_000412655.1 Myotis brandtii | reverse complement strand
CCCCTGGTGGTCAATGTGCATAATAGTGACTGGTCATCCCGGCAGTTCCATCATTATGGTCACTTAGGCTTTTATATAAATTAGTATATGTATATTAGTACAATAAAAGCTTAAACTCATACCTTATTGCATATACTTATTTTATAAAGAAAGCAGAGTGTTCTCTTAAGTAATCCATTGATATTCCTCAAATAAAATTAAACCAACACTTAAATCCAATAAATATAACAGTAGGTTTCATTTGCTGATCTAACTCTGTGGAGCAAACATGGATCTTAATCTTTTCAAGAACTCTCCTTACTAACCTTCCCAGGCCTGTGAGGTAGGGATTATTTT
>NW_005347682.1:0-1181 GCF_000412655.1 Myotis brandtii | reverse complement strand
GAGTGAGTGCTCATTATAAATCTCAGGAACTGAATGGCAGGTGAGAGGGCTAAGGAAAGGAATCCAAGGAAAGGCGAAGGGCGGGGATCACAAAGGCTTCTCAGATGCGTGCTCTTGTCCCAGTGAAGGCCGAAAAGTGCACGCGCTTACACACGAGGAGACCGTGTACTAACAAGCACAGGGAAAAGCAACCCAGGTCTTACCACTGTCCTCAGATTCCGTCCTGAGGATGGGAAGTGAATGCAGCACAGAGCCCCAGAGCAGGACTTACCGAGAAGTGGTGGCCCCTCCAATCAACAAGGGGATCTTTATAGCTAATCTCTCCATCTCCTTGGCAACAAATATCATTTCATCCAGAGAAGGAGTGATGAGTCCTGACAGGCCAATTATATCTGTTATTTAAAAAAAGGAAGAAAGTACAAATTAGGAGGAGGATGACAGAAAAGGAGGAAAAGTATGAAGACTCATCTAAAAAACTTTGGTAATAAAGACCATAAGACGTAATATGAATTCCCAATTTCTAATTCTAAGACATCTTTTCTAACTGGGGGCTTCGCTTTATTGTTTGCTTTTGGTAGTAAACATGGTTTGTAGCTTAAAGTTGCAATAATGTACTTGCCACAGTTTTGGTGAGCCGGGCACTAGAATACACTGTTAGTTATGAAGTCCCAGACTCGAACACGTCACAGTGTGTGGACATAAACACTGCACAGAGAGCAAAGTCTAATGCACCGTTCTCTTCTAAGAGGCTATCTCATTCCCATCTTCAGGGCTACACGGGGTTTCCGTTCCCTGTTCACCTTCTCAACCCGTCATACGTGGCACTGAGAGCAGCCCCCACAGAGGAGCCGGCACATCACTGTCTGAATGCCCCTCCCAGGCCCCCCTGTGCAGGTCAAACTAGTCCCTGAGAGACAGACACGAAAGGAAATGCCCCGTTTGGTTGCACTGTACCTGCTTTGTGGTCAAGAGCCGCCTTCAGGATCTTATCACAGGGCGTCATGACTCCCAAGTCAATGACTCTGATGTGCAGAAATGGGACGTGAGAAAGTGAAAGAGAACATGTTAGAGACAAGGCTGAAACGAACATTGTTAGCCATCACATACTGCTGTGAGGTAAGCTGGAGTCACTGAATACCGACAGCCACAAGTTCAACTACTATTTAAATGAGAAATATAAT
>NW_005347681.1:0-592 GCF_000412655.1 Myotis brandtii | reverse complement strand
AACACGAAAAGGTTCTGCTCCCAGAAGATCCGAGGGGCTGGGCAGGCAACAATGAAAGTCTACCCGGGATAGATGTTCAATGCAAAGGCAAACCTATCATTAGCGAGAATTTCTGGTAAAAACTATGAGGAGAGGAAAAGACTCCTAAGGAGGAAATTAAAGAGACAAGACAAACGGAGCAAGAATGTGGCCACTGAAAAAGGCAGAGAGTCGGTGGAAAAATGATAGAAAGCCTGTCTGCAGGTCTACTGAGCCCTTCTGGGCCCTGACTCCCCACTGAGCCCATAGAACTCTGCGTGAGCGGAATAACAGGGACAGACCAGTGGGAAATGCAGTGATACTGATGACAAGTTCATTCCTCCATCAGTAGTAAGGACACGCCTAGTGAATGCACTCTGCTAGGGACGGCAACAGATAAAAAAATTGCTAAGAAATAGGTGTCAACCTCAGAACCTAATTCAGGAGGATGCGTGGCATATGTGCTGTAGGGCTTCTCGCTGTCATTGAGCACCACTGGGCTGGGATCAAACAGGAACCATCAGAGACAGAGCAAGCGAGTAGATGGGCTCAGGGAGAAGGTCAAGGACCAGGA
>NW_005347680.1:0-348 GCF_000412655.1 Myotis brandtii | reverse complement strand
TCCATTTTGGTCCTCCAAGTAAATGCAGGATTCTAGCAAGGTGAGCAAGGATTGGTTGTTCCAATGTGCAAGTGAAGGAGGCGAAAATTACAAAGAGGAAGTAAAGTCCACATAAGATAACGCAGCAGTTATTGTTCCTGGGTGTTTCTGGCTCAGTCAGTCTTGAGCTTTTAGCAACAGGTTAGCAGTTAGTAGCAGTTCTGAGAACTGAGGTATAAGATGAGGTATGAGAAGGTCATTGACCTTCCTCAATGACCCTTTGACTCTGTCTTCTGTGACTTTCTTAGCAATCTGATTTCACTTTATTTTCCCCATTATCACTAACATTTTTTAAACGTTCTTCAGAGA
>NW_005347679.1:0-354 GCF_000412655.1 Myotis brandtii | reverse complement strand
CCTCCTTCTACTCCTCCTCCTCCCCTTCCTGCTCCTCATTCTTCTTCCTTTTCTGCCCCCTCCTCCCCCTCATCTTCATCCTCTCCTCAGCCTCTGCCTCCTCCTCTTCTTCTTTACCTTCTTGCATTTTTCTACTTTATTGCATTGTTATTATGTTTGTCTCTCTTTTCTTTCATATCTTTTATTTCAAGCTTCACTTTTTTGGGGTGACTTTTTTTTAACTTTTAATATCTTTCTTATTTCACTGGGGTTTTTTTATTGCTTAAAGTACTACAAAGAGAATTACATATGTCTCTTCCCCCCACCCTTGACATTCCCCCGGCCTCCCTTACCCCCCAGTGGCTTGTGTCCATT
>NW_005347678.1:0-263 GCF_000412655.1 Myotis brandtii | reverse complement strand
GTTCGACCGCCAAAGGGGTCGCGACCCATAGGTTGAGGACCACTGTTCTAAAAGAAGCTTCTCTGTCATTAACCATTTCATAAAATTCTCCACTTTGGTAACAAGACATTTACTTTTTATATATTCAGATGCAGGATATTTCCCACATGCTCCAATTAGTAGGATGCAGCCCCTTGCTCTGCACCAGCTACATCTGAAAAAAAAGAGATGCCCATTAACCACATAACCTTCCCCCACAAACTTCAAAAAGTTGGGTCAGCTTC
>NW_005347677.1:0-800 GCF_000412655.1 Myotis brandtii | reverse complement strand
TTTTTTTTACATGTATCTTATGTCAACACAAGTATATATAGACTTTTTTGTAATATGAAATCAGAACTTTTGTAAAATGTAGGTAACTTTCCCTCACAGCTGTCTTTGTAGTGTATACATGCTGCATTGTTTTGATATTTATTGATTACTTAAAAAGTAAAAATCAAGATAATTAACATTTCAGTTGCTAAACAGTCAAAAAGTAGTTTCATCACATACATGGTCTGATTTAGTCTTCATAAGAACTCATGGAGCCATTTTAGACATGAACAAACAAGTTCCTTGAAGGTGAATGGGCTTGTTCGAGGCTTTGCTCAGTCAAGTGTAGGTGAAAATAGGCGGGGACTGAGGTATTTCAGCTCCAGAGCTCATGCCCTTTCAAGGGTACCAAGCATTGCATGTGGGACAGGGATACCTTCCCTGCATTTCTCCACAGCACCTGGATCTCTCCTCTGTAGCACATGTGCAGCTCTATAGAAAAGCCACCAGAGAACAGTGGTCAAGGTCATGGATTCTGAAAGCAAACTGGTTGGACTCTCCTCTCTGGTTTTGTCCCTTTCTAGTTACATTACCTTGGGCAAGCTACTTAACATTTCTGCGGTCTGTTTCTGCAACCGTAAATTGGGAATAATTATAGCTTCCCCTTTAATGGTTGCTGTGATGATAAAATAGAATAACACTTGGCATACAGTTAAAATTCAGTAAATGTTAGCAATTACCATTATTCTGTAAATTGTTTCCAGCGTGAATGAATTATTCTTACATATAGAATGTGATATGCAAAGCTTTGTGCTCTTATT
>NW_005347676.1:0-231 GCF_000412655.1 Myotis brandtii | reverse complement strand
TCTATGCTGATGGAGACTCAAATAGGGCTGCCAGTCAGCCCAGGAACAGGGGAGGTCCCAGCACAGGAACAATGACCCCTGTGAGCACCCCAGTCTTAGAGAAAGCCACCCCTGAGATCCTTCCCCCATTCCAGACTATCAAATTCCTCCCTGTATGAGTCTGAGACCCCTGGCACAGGAGCATGGAATAAGTGGGACCCTGTGAGTTCCTGCAATGGCCCTTTAAGAGGA
>NW_005347675.1:0-335 GCF_000412655.1 Myotis brandtii | reverse complement strand
ACAACACTATTGTCTATGCCCATCAATTATGCATATCCTCAATCGGGACAGAGCAAGACGGGCTGGACATGCCCTGGAGCCCTCCTGCAGTCCCTCCCCAGCTGGCCAACCTCCTGCATCCCTCCCTGGCCCTGATCGTGCACCAGTGGGGACCCTTGACCTGGCCTGCACCCTCTCACAATCCGGGCTGAGGGAACCCCCTCACCCTGAGTGCACGAATTTCATGCACTGGGCCTTTAGTCCTAATATATAAAAGCCAGTGGCCATCATGACCGAAACGACCAGACATACAACTGAACAGCAGGTTGTGTGGGGCGACCAGGCCAGCAGGGGGG
>NW_005347674.1:0-483 GCF_000412655.1 Myotis brandtii | reverse complement strand
ACTTTCTATCTATTCCCCCATGTTTGGGTTGGAACAATTCCTAGTTACATCCCTTATCAAACAAGTTGTGCATTTGTTTAACCTCATTCAGTCTATCATGATTTTCAAAATTTCTTTTTGTATCTCCAGTGTGAGGACATGGATTCCTCCCCTCCTCCAAGTTTTAGTGAGAAAGAATTGACATGCATCTTTGTATCAGTTTAAGGTGCACAGCATGATGGTCTCATTTACACATATATGATCACCACAATATGTTCAACTAAATTTCATCTTATCTTACTAATAAAAGCTTAGGTGGTCCTCATGCTGTCACGCTGTGATGCCCTCACGCCATCACAAGATGGCTGCACACACAGTGTAGGCAGAGCCCGGTGGCTACTCTGTATGGCTTCTGCTGGGTTTCCCGTGGCTCCGCGCCTGCTGTGGAGACGGGACCTCCAGCTCCTGCCTACCTCTTTGGGGCAATCCATTGAGAAGCCCCGG
>NW_005347673.1:0-686 GCF_000412655.1 Myotis brandtii | reverse complement strand
AAAAATCAATAAAATATATTTTTTTAAAAAGAATGCTGATATGTTAGGTTGTTTGAATACCATATTTTGGGATATTTGTCTTTTAGTCATGTTGTCAAATAAATCATTTAGTAATGAACAACTCTAACACATATGGCATTGTGCTAAATTACATAGAAGCTTTGTTTTCAGAAAGCTTACATAGTAAAACAAAGCCACAAGGATTGTTTGAAAGGTATAAGGCATCAGATATGGATAATGTTAATACCTACAGCCACGGTGTAATAAAAATGTACAGTGGATTGGAAATGCAAGAGGCTATATTGGTACCTCTATAATTTTTCAGAAGATGCCTTTGGTTGGTCTGGGATTATTATTTTGGGACAAGGTTAGCAAAGATCACATTAAGAATATTTCTTATAGCAATAAACATTTATTGGTATAAATTATGTGCCAAACACCATACTTTTCATTATAGGATTGTCATTGATGGGTAAGAGGCATATAGTAAGATGTGGTACCTGTTCCTAAGTGCTTATAATTTGGCTATGAAGAGAAGACACTGGCTCCTCAGAGTGAGAGAAATCAAAGCAGAGCAAAGGTTTTGATATGACCTAACCCATCAGGTTGTTGTAGGCTTTGAATGAGGCAAGGGAGGTGAATGTGCTTGGTGAATACTGAAGATGTGACCCAAATGTACTGTGGAA
>NW_005347672.1:0-496 GCF_000412655.1 Myotis brandtii | reverse complement strand
TCATTAACAAGCATTTACTGACCATCTACCATGAGCCCGGCACTGAGCCAGACCCCGAGACTACAGAGATGAGTCACACATAACCTCTAGCCTCAAAGAACCACGGACTTGCTAAGAAATGGACACAGAAAGGAACAATCTAGAGAGAGGAAATTGCCTAGTGCTAACAGCCTAGATTCACTCTGGCCTCCACTGTTGGGCTGGCTTTACAGATGGTGAGTTTCAGCCAGCCTCTGAATAGAAATATGCTTTCCCTGAGCAACCAGGAGGTAAGAGCGTGGGGATGCCAGGGAAAGTAGCAGGAGATGAGGCTACAAGGAAGGCGAGGAGCCCATTGTGAAGGACCCAGGCACCAGACTGAGAATCAGGCTGGATTCTGGAGAGAGGACCCATGGAAGCTTTTAAACCCAAGGAAGTGCATGACCAAGTCTGGGTTTAGGAAAGGCCAATGGCACAACATGAAGCATGTTGCCTCACATTTGACCTTGAGACATAC
>NW_005347671.1:0-1575 GCF_000412655.1 Myotis brandtii | reverse complement strand
ATATATATACACATACACACACACACTACAAAATGATTAGCACCATAATATTAGTTAAGTCCTCCATCACCTCACCGAGTTACTTTTTTGGGTGTGTTTGTGTGGTGAGAACTTTTAAAATTTATTCTATGTGCAACCTCTACGTAAATGCTACAGTAGCTCCACTTTTATCTACAGGGGGTACTTTCCAAGGTACCAAGTGGATGTTGGAAACTGCAGATAGTACTGAGCCCTATATATGCTATGATTTCTCCTATACATACATACATCCCTATGATGAAGTTAAATTATAAATTAGTCACAGTGAGAGATTAACAACTAATAAAATAGAACAATTGTAACAACAAAGTAAGGCTTATCTGAACACAGGCACTGTGATACCTTCACAGTTGATCTGACAACAGAAACTGCTATTGTGTGATTTTGCTGTGCGGAAGCTTTTTTTCCACGTCATCCTCATTTTATTTAGCCCAGGGCCTGCCACATAGTAGGTGTTTAGTAAATGTTAGTTGCATGGATGAACACACTTCCACACTGTGGAGGGCTGTGCGATAAAGGGCTGGGGTGGGGACCTGTGGAAGGACTTTTATGTAGGACTCCACCCCACACCGCTTTAGGAGCTGGAGGACAAGCAGAGGGCATCCAGGAGTCACCATCTCAGGATTACAGTGAGGGCTCAGTCTTGCTACCAAGGGGCAGGTGGGCAGGCACAGACCTGGGATTCCACTCTAATGGAAGCCCCGGCAGGGCACGAGGAGCAAGGCCAGGTGCTGTGTCCAGTGCTGTGTCCCTCATGCCCCGCACCGTGCTTGCCATACAGAAGGTGCTTACTAATCATAACCAGCTCACTGGGTGCACTGGACTTGATGGGGTGCAGATGGAAGCAGAACGCTGTTCTCTCACATGGTCCCCAACCGACCTGCTTTGGGCCATCATTCTTTATTTCTGGACGAAATCTTGCAAGTCCCACAGTCTTTCTAGTCACCCAGGTCTCCATTTTCTGGCAGTGAAAAGGTCAGTCTGAAGCTCAATCTCTCATCCCTTCAAAGCTCCTGGCCTGCCTGCTGGTCCGGTCTCAGGCCCTGGGAGAGCTACGGTGGGAAGGAAGGGACAGCCTCTTCACATTCCCACCCTGTTTTTTCACCCTCCAGCCCTGCTCACTGTGTCTGCTCTGCACCTTCTAGGAGGGGAGAGCCATGAAAGACAAGGGCTGAACAAGGTCTCACTTCCCAGTGTGTTTGTCATCTGGCCTCACCCTCTAACCTCCAGTCTGGGTTCATTCTCCGCCCCCCCTCCCCTCCTCCTTCTCAGCAGGGTCAGCCTCTTTTCTCTGACTGACCTGCCGCAGGGACCTGGGCTGTGACCCAGCAGCTGACTCATGCTCTCTGGGTTCTCTGGCTAAAAATGCCTCAGCCCCCTCTTCATGGAGCTGGTGAGGGGAACTGCACAAAGCTGGTGACTCCAGCTGGACCACATGCCTGGTGCCCAAGGGCTCCGTAAGTTCCGAGCGCCCTGCCGAAGGCTTTGGGGCCCGGTCGGTGCTCGGTGTCACAGCTGTGATTCATTTTCATCCAC
>NW_005347670.1:0-306 GCF_000412655.1 Myotis brandtii | reverse complement strand
CTTGTGTTTTCTGTAATCATTAAAATGGAATATTTTTAATTAAAATGTTAAGGTAAATAGATTACTGTGATTTCCCTGAAAACTCGTGTTTATGAAATAACCTTGGCCTTGTCCATCGTGAAAAAGCTGACTTTGACTCCATTTCAATGTGGCATTGGTGTGTGCTCCACACGGAAGCCACCAGAAGGGTCTGGATCTGCTCGTGAAGACAAGTATGGGAACAAACTTACACACAGGCACCTGGCACAGCAGTGGAAGGAAAAAGCTGCCATTAGGCCCAAAATGCTTGGAGAACTGTGTAAAGAA
>NW_005347669.1:0-779 GCF_000412655.1 Myotis brandtii | reverse complement strand
CCGTGGGGAGATTTATAAAGGGGGGGAGGGGGGAGCAGGGGGTGGGAGCTGCGAGCAGAGACTCCGAGTGCAGGGAGGTCCCGGGACTGGGCTCACTCCCTCCTCTGGACGCCTTCTCCCCCCCCCCACGCCCCTCAACGCCACCTGTGCGTCACGCTGCGCCCACAGTCACATGTTTGCACAAGTAGTTTTTCGGGGTTGTCTGTTTCCCTGACTCTCTGTGCTGGGCGCTGACCACCCACCGCCTGCTCACAGCCTCCAGTGTCCGAGTGGGTCCCTGTCTGTCCCCCGGGGCCAGGGGGGCTCCCACGGGGCAGAGGGCTCTGCTGACATCCCCTCACCTGCCCGGCAGGCTGCGAAGGGGGTGCTGGGGTGCAGTCGGGGCCCCTCCCCAGCTACCCTGCGTTCTCCCAGGGCCTCGTGGGGTTCGAGAAAGCACCAAGGCCTGGGGGCAAGGTGGGGCGCAGACTGGCCCCCGAGGGGCTGCTCAGCATGGAGGGGGCACCTTCCCCGGTTCCCAGTTCTGCCTGACGAGCTGTGTGACCTCAGGCCAGACACTCACCCTCTCTGTTCCCCACGTCACTCACGGTCGTGGACGCTCATCTGCGGAGGGTTCTGTTCCCACCCGGAGGCTCTCTGGGCGCGGGGTTCCCAGTGGAGAGAACACAGACGTGTCCCCACTGAGGCTCCGTGTGAGGAGGCAGGAGACAGGAAGGAGCGCGGCCGACACTGAGGATGCCGCGGCGGCAGCGCGTCTCTCCCTGGGCAGCTGGGGGGTG
>NW_005347668.1:0-1260 GCF_000412655.1 Myotis brandtii | reverse complement strand
TGAGCATATATATATTTGGAGGGGGGCAAATCCAACAACCTCATTAGTTTGATAAGGTTTTCTTGAAAATTAAGATCCATCTTTGTAACTTCCAAACTGTTTAGCACAGAATCCAGCACACACTAGGTAATAGGAACATGAAACATTGGGTCAGATTTTGAATGGGTACAATGATGGGTTAAAATTCATAGTCCCTAAGCCATCATTTTTAAGGGTGGTCCATCCAAAATCCTCTCTGTACACCCCAGAATCCCTTTCCTTAACATTTTCTAAACACTGTGGGGTTGTCTACCAGGCAGGCATCCTCCTTGGTTCATGGATTAGGCAACTGTTTTAAGCCCAAAACCACTTATCTGAAATTCTTAAGGCCACAAGTGTTCCAGATTTCAGAATATTCTTAATTTTAGAGGGGTTACACAGTTCATATAGCATATATTATATGGCATTTCCAGTGAGGTTGGGAAGATACCTTTACTCAAACATATTACCATTACTGCAGCTACTTAAGAATATTCACATCAAGTGAATATTAGTCAAAGTCAGGTTTTGCGACCAACTAAATTTTGGTGCCAACCTTAATAAGGACTTTTTTCCCCCATAAAACTTTTCATATTTTTGAATTGCAGAGGAATTTTATAAACCTATGTCAACAAATGGAGATGATCGAGAACCCATTCTCTGTCTGCCTCTGAGGCATTTTCCTATATTTCATTTTAGGGTTTTTTCCTTTGGCTTTGACATTTTAATTACAAAATTAATGGATATTTAGTGTAAAAAACTTGGAAAACTAAAACACTACGAATTTATGTAATCAAACAACCACCAGAAAAAAATACCCTAATCTGGAATCCTGTTGATTTAATCCGCAAATCCTTGATATATTTCCACATCCTCTAACCAGGGAGCTAACTTTGAAATGTAAGAAAAAAGCACGGGAAGCGCTGGGTCCCTCTGAACATGGACTGCGATTTGGCCAATGCTCTGCACTCAAGAGGCATTAACACTTTGCTAAGGAATTCGGGGCCTGGCTCATGGTCTTCCCCTGGCTCTGCAGGAAGGATGGGGAGGAAGTAACAGGTACTTTGGCAAGATAATAATGGGCAATAAAATTTAACCATTTGAAATAAGTGATATATGCTTATTGTAGAAAAATCAGTCCATTAATTTAAGATTTCACTCAGGAGCATGTTGTATGGCATAGAGTGATTTAAGCTTCAGTTCACACCTTTAAGATTATTTGGCTATAAAATGTGCAGGTCT
>NW_005347667.1:0-1042 GCF_000412655.1 Myotis brandtii | reverse complement strand
AAAAACCCACAAAAACAAACGCTCTTGTAATCAAGGCCTCTCATCAGGTGCCACTAGCTGTTTTTGTCCTGCTGTTAATTCTCTGCCCAATTTTGTGGAGAAGAGAGAAATTTTTACAACAAGAGCTCCTTGAAGAAATTAAAACTCAAACTGGCTGTCCCCTGTTCATTTGCCAAACAGCATAGGCTTCTGGAGACATTCAGCTAATGAATTTTCTTCACGATTAACTACCCATTGTAGGTGGCCGTTATAATGGGGACATATTCAGCCTGTACTGCACCCTTTACAAGCAAGGTACTGTGTAAAGGGTCATTAACAGAAGTGAGCTGGGACAGTCTCCCTTTATAGAGTAAGAGAAAAATGGAGCTTGAAAAATATTGCTCACAATCAAACAAATTGCTGAAACAAAAACTATGCTCTGCTGAACTGTAACATCTATTCTTTTTTTATTAGGTTATGAGGCAAAAGTGATGCGAATTTTGGTAGTGTTTGCAATATAGGCATTCTTTATTATTATTTTTTTATTCTTCCAGATGCATTGAAGGGAAGACAGAAAGAACAAAGTAAAAGAAACCTTCCAGTTACTTTTCTTTAAAAATTAAATTAAATCCTCCTGTGTTTACTTAACTTGTCAGAAGCCTCTGTAGAATTTACACTGTGGGAAGCCTTTCACCATTGCTTGATCTTTAGTGACATCTGGTGGCCTGAATAACTCACATAGTTGGAGAGAGCACATCTTCATTTTACATCTTTTAAGACTCCTTTTAAGACATGTTCTGTCTTTATGTGGTCTCCATTAAGAATAAATAAACCCTTTCTTTGGATTCTAAAGACAAGTGTGCATGTGTGATGTGGGGGGAAAAATGGAGGGATAGCAACACTGAATTTATGAAAGCTATAGTAATGCATTATTCTGAGGTTAAAGTAAAATCTATCTTTGTAATCCTTTCCCATTTTAGAAATGATTTGGTTCTGTACTTTATTTTGAACTAAATTATTAAATTCATTAAATTAATTAAATATTTGTTGAATGTATTAATCA
>NW_005347666.1:0-622 GCF_000412655.1 Myotis brandtii | reverse complement strand
TGTAAAATGTAAGACCCTCTCCCAGGCTGTGAACGCGAACAGAGCCAGAGGCAGAGGCACTCCGGAGGCCTGTGCTGGAGTTGGAGCTGCTTGTGGGGTCCAGGGCACATCTCCGGCTTCATCTCAGTGCCCACTGGAAGGAGAAGGCGCACAGCTCCTGTGGGGGGAACCCGTCCAGCCTGCAAGCAGCAGACATACTGAACCCCACTCTGTGCAAGGGTCTTGGTGGGAGCTGGCAGCGCCCAGGCAGTGAGGCTGAAGCGACAGTGTTTCCTGCGGAAGAAGGAAGGAGCGGCTCCTTTGCAGTCTGGTGCCACCAGGTGGCAGTTGTTGGCTCTGGATTAATTCAATGAGGGGCAATTCTGGGTTGGGTGGCTCCCTGCGACTTCCTGGCGGCCCAGCCACTGCTCAGTGGGTCGGTGCCTCCTTCTCAGCCCAATCTGAGGAAATTGGGAGAACTGGGGACTCAGGTCCCTGCTCCCTCCTTTCCCTGCTTCCTGAGATGCAGTGGCCGGGGTTTCCCCTCTACCGCCCTCCCTGTACTCTATTTGAGGCACCAGTTGCTATTCTGATTCTGATTTTTTGTTTGTTTGTTTGTTTTCATGGAGTTTACAGAACTGAC
>NW_005347665.1:0-698 GCF_000412655.1 Myotis brandtii | reverse complement strand
GAGAGGAAGGAAAAGGGGATGGAGGGAAGGAAGGAAGACAGGGAGTGAGGGAGGGAGGGAGGAAGTGGACAGGATTACAGGTGCAGCTAGTAACCGGTTTAATCCGTGGAGGGAAAGTCAGCACTTTTAAGAGCATCTTTAAAAAAAAAAATCAACCTTCTAAACAAATGGGGTCTCTTCTCTGACAATAATAGCTCCAGGACACTTCGGACAGCTTCCATAGACTGCCCAATAGCAAGCCCAAAGGCCTCATTGCCATGGAAACTACATGGCTAGAGACCAGCTAGACTTGGTTCCTGTGATTTGCTGATATTTTGTTAACATGAATCAGCTGGTTCTATTAACCAGGTTATTTTGCCCGCCCCCGGCTCTGCCAGTTGGAGGGTTTCAGAATTCCTTAAACAATTCAAGCGTGCGGGTGGACTTTGGGCAGCCACCTGTCCCTTGGTCACACGGAGCTCCCTCGGTGAGGTGGGTGCAGTGTCTGCAGAGCTGTGAGTGCGTTGAAATCCTTGGGTCTGAGGACGGGCAATTCAGCTGCCAGACCAGCTTCCCCGGGCCCGGCGGGCGGGGTTCATCTACACGGGTCATACTGACAAGTTCAATCTTGATCATACAGACAGGCTCACATCTACCACTGGAGAGATCTCTTCCTTTAGGTAGTCCCTACGGCCCCAGGACTGGGGTCCAGGCTCAAG
>NW_005347664.1:0-1017 GCF_000412655.1 Myotis brandtii | reverse complement strand
AGGTCAATGCTCAACCACTGAGCCACCACAGCCAGGCTGTTATTCAATTATACCCTAATGAGAGAAACCTTATTCTTCCCGCTTTTGTAATTTCTGCTGTATACTATAAAAGAATAGAGCAAACCTCACCGTCATTTTTGGAATGGGAACACCTAGTGTTCAAAATACTGGCTCCAGGAGAAATCTGGCATTCTCTATCTTATACAGACTCTGACTGCAATATATTATTTTGGAGCCCCTTAGCATATTCTAAATCTGTCTGGTTGGTTGGTTATCACTTATCTGTCTGTATACAGTATCAAGACATAACAAAATGTACACTTGAAATCCTTTTTCACTTTATGAGATAAACTGTCAGGAAGAAATGTGAAAAACTTTGGAAATGGGCAGAAAAATTGCTAAGTGTTTTGTTAGGGTTATGGCTCTCTTTCTCATGGTCTTTTGGCCTATTTTACATCTCTAATATTAATTTTAAAAATTATCCATAGAAATACAAATGAATTGTGTGTGGTGGAACTTAATTAGTTATTACAGGTGCACATGGCCAGTTTCCCATCTAACTGTATATTCATTTCCACATTCCCAAGAGCCTCTGTATGTGTGGTCTAAGGATTCTTCTTTGACTTGGTTATAACATTTCACTGGATCCCTCATTAACTGAGTTAAATAAAATATGTGATACATGTTTACTTTATATTTGGATGACTATCATGATTTTATCTTTTTATTAAAAAGTTACCCTTTGTCAAGAGCTTTAGAGTCAACAGAATTGAATTACAAACCTATAGGTAGAGAAACTCCCCATGACCTTAGGAAATGTTCTGACCTACTTAATAGATTCTTGTCAAATGTTTCTGCCTTTGGTGTTCAACAATAATCCTAAGCTGCGAATCTGGGGTCATTGGTCCCTATGGAGTTTCAGTTAAGGGAGGAGACTGTTGGAAGCTCTGGATCACAGTGCTGGGGAGGCATTCAAGTCTATGTGCCTCTCCAAAGAACAGAATCTCTTCAACGTCA
>NW_005347663.1:0-394 GCF_000412655.1 Myotis brandtii | reverse complement strand
TGAAGATGCCACATATCTTCTCAAAACACCTCATTGAGATATTAAAGCAGAAGCCAAGGATTTACAATCCTGTTTTCATTATTAGCTGTTTCCTATTTGAGGCTAACATATAACTTATCATGCACCCTTGAATACTCAAATGTTTTGTATCTGTAGTTGGTATCTCAAGGGTTGTAATTTTCCTAATTTTTTTTATGGAAAACCATCTAGTGGAGGCTCTATAAATAGTTTCACTTAGTTTCGTTTATCCTACTAAAGTAAAGGCTCCAATCAGCCCACCTTGGTGTTCAGCTTCCACTGTTCAACCTCTAATGTTTAAAACACCATGTTACGGAAATGGAACTAAGTTAATTCCCTAGAGACAGTATTTTAAAACCACAGGGAAACCAACCAC
>NW_005347662.1:0-344 GCF_000412655.1 Myotis brandtii | reverse complement strand
GCTAATATGCAAATGGTCATCATGCCCTTGCGCCCTCATGCCCTCGTGCTGGAACTGCTCAGACACTCAGCACTGGGGAGAGAGGAATGGGAACCAGCCAGGCACAAATGAGCTTGCGAGAGAGGAATGGGGACCAGCTAAGCACAAAGGAGCTTGCGAGAGAGGAATGGGGACCAGCCAGGCTGCGGCTTGGGAGAGGGTCAAGCCGCCTGCCCTGTGGTCCTGGGTGCCAGTGGCTGCGCCTGCGCCTGGGGCCCAGGAGAGGGAAAAGCTGCCCACTCAGCGGTCCTGGGCGTCAGTGGCTGCGCCTGTGCCTGCAGCCTGGGAGAAGGACAAGCCGCCTG
>NW_005347661.1:0-227 GCF_000412655.1 Myotis brandtii | reverse complement strand
TGCACAGCAGCTCTCCCACTGTAGCCACAGCTGGTCCCCATAGCCAATTCGCCTAGAGGTCAATTCCTCCCAGTGACAACAACAGCAATCAAGTCTCAGCCCACAAAGAGGTGCACCTAGAGTTCTCAGCTTGGGTGACTGGGGAGGCTGAGTCACTGAGTCCTATAGGACACCTACTATATAGAGCCATTCTACCAACTCAAGGAGATATAGCAGCTCTACCAAAT
>NW_005347660.1:0-526 GCF_000412655.1 Myotis brandtii | reverse complement strand
ACTCCAATCCAAGCCCACATCCACTGACTGCAGTGCCCGCTCCCCCACGGCCTTGCGGAGGCACCGCCTGTGAGGAAAGTGCTCGGGGTCACCCACTTTTCATGTGACTGATTGGAAGGATGGGGAGATGGATACTGCTTGCCTTTGCCTTACGGGAAGTTGGACGGATAGATTAGTAGAGACTTTCCTGTGCTTGGAACAGATAGTCCTAAACCGACTTGTACCTGGGCAGCGGCCTCCAGGGCGGGCTGTGCTTACACCTGGAGCAGGAGAGGGGCCAGGGCGCCAGTTCCCCTCCTCCCTGCCCCGCCTGTGGGCACGGGTCTCTCAGCACACCCTCCTCTGAAGAACGGCTTTCCCTGGATGACACCCATCTACCTGCCTGCTGTCCCGCGCTGTCACAGCTGAGCCTGCCGACTCTCCCAGGAGGTCGCCTTGAGGACAGACACCCGCCTGCCACACGTCTGTCTGTCCCCTGGGCACCAGTCAAGGTCTCCGCAGAGCCGGTTCCAGACCAGCCTGTCTT
>NW_005347659.1:0-731 GCF_000412655.1 Myotis brandtii | reverse complement strand
TAATAAATGATACCTCACTCTTTTAAAGTAGAAAACAGAACTACATAGGAAGAATTTTTTTATCTATGACCCATGCTGATTTATACTGTGAGTTTTTTTGTTTTATTTTCACAGCAGAAGATTTCTTGGTGCGCGCACACGCACAGGCAGCAGGGGAGCTGGGAGATGGGAGAAGGGAGAGGGAGAAGGAGAGAGTGAGGGTAGAGGCCTTTCCTTTGCACTTACTCCACTGAAAAAAATCAAACCCAGACCTTCTAAATTTAGCAACAGACAAATCCATTAACTTGGCATTATTCACAGGAGATTTTACAAAGGAAATGAAAATGAAAACAAACATTTATTGATTGTTTCATATGTGCCAGGCATTTTTCTAGGTCTGTGGATCAAGAAGTGCATGAAACAGACAAACATACCTATGTTCAAGGAGCTTATTTCGTAGCATAAAGACAGACCAGATCATAAATAGGATAATTAAATAGTATGTTTGATTAGGATGGTAGCTAAGGAAGTTAGTAGGGTAAAGAAAGGAGACTGGGCAGGATGGTCATGCCATTCTAGATAGGGTGGTCAGAAAAGGACTCATGGAGAGACTTTAGTGATTTGACCATCCTGGCCCTGTGGCCTCCCAGGGAAATAAAGCTCAGGGGTTTCTGAGGACACGCAATCCTTTTGGGGATGCACCCCCTTTTGGCTGGCCTATCCTGACCTGCCTCCTGGTGACTATGTTCATG
>NW_005347658.1:0-390 GCF_000412655.1 Myotis brandtii | reverse complement strand
TTTCTCTCTTCCCTTCTAGTCTTCCACTTAACCTTGTGGATCCCTCCCACCACTGCTCAATATGCTCTTGCCTCGACCACTGCTGTTGAAGGGCAGGATGTGATTCTACATATCCGCATTTGGCCTCACAATGTTATAAGGTTTAATTGTTTCAGAGGAGTAGAGATGAATTACCATAATTTCATTGGGTCTCTTGCAAGGGATTCCCGTGAATATCTAACAGGTCCCAAATACAGTGGTCGAGAGGAAATAAACCATGAAGGATCCGTGATCATAAGAAACGTCACTGTGAAGGACCAAGATATTTATGTCGTAGAAGCCGTCCTTCCAAATTTTCCAAGTATAAGAGGATATGGATGGCTCAGAGTATACCGTGAGTGATTGCTCTCT
>NW_005347657.1:0-229 GCF_000412655.1 Myotis brandtii | reverse complement strand
TCTGCTCCGGGGTCTGCGCGGGACACGCGTCCGGTTTATTCTAGTTGCTTCCTCTCCATCTAACGACCGAAGAAACCGAGGCAGAGAATGTGACCAGACTTGCTCAGGTCAACAAGCAGCAAATGGCTGCCAGGGATGTCAGGTAGGACCTGCCGTCGCCAGACACAGAGCTGCTCCCCTAGTTCTCGGGCCCTGCGTGACAGCGCCATGCGGATCATGACAACGTTGG
>NW_005347656.1:0-448 GCF_000412655.1 Myotis brandtii | reverse complement strand
CCCTCAAGTCAAAAAGTTTGCCCACCCCTGGATTAGAAAGTGGAGTAAGGCGCAGTCTGCCAGCCACCATCTCTTGGAGAATTGATTTATTTCCCCATCCATCCACCCATCCATCCATGCATCCATTTGTCCACCTGTCCATCCATCCAGTCAGCGGAGAGACGTGGGCTAGCGAGCCCCATGGAAACCATCAGGGATCCTTGCTGATGTAGCAAATGAAGAGCAACCAGGGCCCGCGTATTGCAGGTGCGTTTGCGCTGTACGTGCATCACCTGCTTTAATCCTCACAGCCTGCATTTTCGGGCGAGTAGCTAAGACTCGCCATGGCTAAGCTCAGGGTTGCTCAGCTCAGTTGCAAGGGTCAGAGTCAGAATCTGGATGCAGGTGTCTGGCCACCCCATCCCCACAGGGTCCCTCCGCCAGTGATATTTGTCTGAGAGGAGAGTTG
>NW_005347655.1:0-837 GCF_000412655.1 Myotis brandtii | reverse complement strand
AGTTGCCTTTCATAGGGGGGATGTGGGGAGATCAAGAGTGCTATTATTATAGGTAGTGCATTGGTGATTATGGGTATTACTAGAATATAGAGTTATTCACATGGTTTGGGAGACAACAGGTCACACTATGCCATTGTAAATTATACATGGTTTATCTTTGTTTTTCTCTTTCTAGCTAAATAATAACTATAAAACCTAGTTTTGTTCCTGCAGAAGAACAAAGAAACTATAACATATTTCAAATTTTATTTAGTCTTTCTTGTGTTCTATAAAAGTTCCTTTTTTATCACATTTCTGAGTTACAAATATATTGTATCTTATACTTTTTATTTTCCTTCTGAGATTCTGTTTTATAATGTATGTTTGTGCATTTGTGGAAATGTGGAGAGATGATTACTATGTTATAAATTAGAAGGAGGCGGGGGCACTTGCACACTTCCCATTCTACCTCCACCTACTTTTGAGCAGGGCTATAGTAGAAGAAAAAAACAAAAACAGGTTGAATTTCATGTCTATTGTCAGTAGTAGTTGAAGGCAGGGAAAAAAGGAACCATGGTCTGAGTGGATGACTCAGCAGGAAGAAAGAAGGACCCCTATTGGCCCTTCTTTTTATGCTGAGGCTGTCATTGTTTCATCGGAGATTTCAGTGCATTTGGATAACCCACAACAGCAATGAAGCATTAAATAACAGCAATTCATCTGAGCAAGCATTATTTTTCAAGAATCCTGGGATACACATTTTTACAGCTAGTAATATTATTTAGAACTAGAGGCTTGGTGCACAAAATTCATTCTCTCTGGGGTGATCCCTCAGCCTGGCCTGCACCCTCTCACAGT
>NW_005347654.1:0-249 GCF_000412655.1 Myotis brandtii | reverse complement strand
TGGGTGGATGGATGGATGGATGGATGGACGGACAGACAGAGGGTGGGTGAGTGGATGGATGGGTGGGTGAGTGGATGGATGGGTGGGTGGATGGATGGGTGGGTGAGTGGATGGATGGAAGGATGGATGGACAGATGGACGGACAGATGGATGGATGGATGGATGAGTGGATGGATGGGTGGGTGAGTGGGTGAATGGATGGTGGATTATGAATGGATAGACAGATAGATGGATAGATGGGTGGGTGGG
>NW_005347653.1:0-795 GCF_000412655.1 Myotis brandtii | reverse complement strand
TATGTGCCCTTACTGGGGATTGAACCCACAACCTTGGAGTATGGGGATAACACTCTAACCAAGTAAGCTACCCAGCCAGGGCTCATGATTCCCTCCTTTAAAAGGAGTGTGCACAAATGAACACAGGTTCTTTCTTAAAACATTTATCATGTTGTCATTCTGAACCTGTAATAGGTTATAAGTAGGGCATAATGGCTTTGCTTTTCTTTTTCTCCTTCCTTTGGTCATATCGAGCTTTCTTGAGGTTGAAAAAGTAAGACCAGACACTGTTCTAAGCACTTTTCTTATTTTTTAATTTAATCCCTATAAACGCCTTTGTCTTATAAGATGGAGACTACTGTCATCCCTGTTTCCTATTTGAAGACAAAGAAACATAGGAAATTCAGAAATTGCTTAAGATGACTCAGGCACCAAGCAGTTAAATTGGGATTCAAATTTTGGTTGCTTGGCTCCGCAATTTGTTCCCTTAAACACCGCACACCATAAGCATCTATGTTATGTATGTCTATTCTATATTGTAATAACCCACATGTAATCTGTAGTTTGAACACAGAAGTCAAAGGACAGAACCCTCGGAGCATCAACACTGAAGTAAGTGGCCGTGAAAGGAGAAAAGCCCTTAGAGAACCGAATCAGAACAGGGTGTCACCTTGCAGAGAAGGAAGTGTGGGTTGCCTATGCAGTACCTATTGAATTTTCTTGCTTCCCAATAAGATGTCAATGATGTTCAGGTATCCACTCAGCCCTCTTCACACAACGTAGGGGAAACTCAATCCATCTCCAGCTTTGGAAATA
>NW_005347652.1:0-617 GCF_000412655.1 Myotis brandtii | reverse complement strand
CAAATAGTTCAGGAAGCTGATGGAAGCATCAGTGCGTCCCCTCTTCTCTCCAACAGGACCCATAGCTACTGTTTCTGATGGTTGACTCCTTATTTTCTAAATAATATGATTGCACCGCTATTTGGGAACTCATTTAGATTTCGTCTCTTGCTGTACCACCGTAATAAAGCTTCCGATTCACGACATATCCTTTTTCTTATCCTTTTCAAGTTATATCACGTTTCTCATTTCTTTTGCCACTCACTTCTGCACCTACAAACAAGATAAACTTCTTGTTCTTGTTCCATCAGCTTCCACCTCTTGATTCTATATTTTGTAAAATGAGCACATGAACCATTTTATCTTTACCGTTATTTCTTTCTTCCTGAAGTCTCTTAACTCCTGTCAACTCCACCTCCGTTCTTGCTTTGTCAAGGTTGATAATATTTGCATAATGATCTGTAGTAACAACTGAGTCTTCCATGACTCCTCTATGGACATGTAAAAGGTCACGCCTACTTTAACTGAATCATGTAAATATTGTTCAGTGTACCAGCATCCATTGCCCTCTTCATGAGCACCGGAAAATGCTCCTGTGGATTTTTTAAAAACATACATTTCTTTACATAGCCTCACAG
>NW_005347651.1:0-381 GCF_000412655.1 Myotis brandtii | reverse complement strand
CCTCCTTCTCCTCCTCCTCCTCCTTCCTCTCCTTACCTGAGGATATGTTTCCCATTGATTCTTTTTTTCTTTTCCCTTGGACTCTTGTAGAGGGAAGGCTGAGTGGACTGGAGCTGTGTGAGCAGAAACCTAGGTTGCGGGCTTTTGGGTTGGAGCTTAGAGGGCAAACACACTGGTTTCCTATATTGAGTAATTTCTCCACAATGCCAGCTTTCAAGATGATTGCCTTGACCCGACTGGTGTGACTTGGTGGTTGAGCATCGACCTATGAACTAGGAGGTCGCAGGCTCTATTCCTAGTAGGGGGTGTGCAGGATGCAGCTGATCAATGATATGATTCTCTCTCATCTTTGATGTATCTCTCTCTCTCTCCCTCTCCATA
>NW_005347650.1:0-523 GCF_000412655.1 Myotis brandtii | reverse complement strand
TGATTCTAATGGGCAGCCAAGGTTGAGAACCACTGCACTACATCCTCAACCTCTTTTCTGAACAATCTCTTCACCTGTTTCAACTGAAGCCTAGCCCTCCACCTGGGACACTGTTACTCCTTTTCTCCCAAGACCTTCAGGGCTCAGTCCCCAGCCCTCCTCACTCCTCCCGCTAACTTCTTAGGTGATTCATCTCAACCACTGGCTGGAAACACTATATTTCTGTGTCAAAGACTCCCAAATTGGTACCTCCAGCACAGACCTGCCTCCTGAACTACAGACCTGAATGCCCCACCCAATCTTGATATCTCCTAGTGGGGAACTCATACACAGTGTAGATGTAACATCAGGGAAGCCGCGTTCCCCATCAGCTCCCCTAAACCTGCCTTGGGGACTCCATCTTCCCGTTGCTCACACCAACACCATTTTCCTCTCACTTCACATCCAATACCTCAGCCCTTCCTGTGGACTCTATTTCCAAAATAAAGCCAGGAGCCAGCCATTGCTCAGCACCTCACCTGCT
>NW_005347649.1:0-1516 GCF_000412655.1 Myotis brandtii | reverse complement strand
CAAGGCATTAGGAAGGTTGAGAACCACTGCTCTAGGGCTATATTGATTGTGGGGCCTTGAATATTTATGTTTTACATAAAAGCTTTTAAAAAAAATATTGGTGAACTTTGGGTAACCAACGAATGACCTTAATTTTTTGGGTAACTTTGTGATTTCAGTGTAGACTGGAGTGGGAGAAGGCTGGTTCTAAAGTTGTTGAAAACACCTGAGATCAGTGGCTGTATTCATTTCTTGTAGCTGCTGTAACTAATGACCACTAACTGGGTAGCTTAAACAACAGGGATTTATTCTGTCACAGTTCTGGAGGCCAGAAGTCTGAAATCAATGTTTCATCAGGGCCATGTTCCTTCAGAGGCTCTGGGGAGATTCATTCCCTCCTCTCTGGTGGCTCCCAGTGTCCATTGGCTTGTGGCCACATCACTTCAATCTTTGCCTCCATGGTCACATTGCCTCCTCCTCTCCCTTATGACCCAAATCTACCTTTACCTTGCTCTTATAGACACTATTCATTGGATTTTGGGCCTGCCTGTGTAATTCAGAATGGTCTCCTCATCTTTAGATCCTTACCTTAATTACATCTTAATTTTTCCCCCCAAATAAAGTACAATTCATAGGTTCTAGGGATCAAGATATGGACACATTTTTGAGAGACTCCATTCAATCTGCTACAGTGGCTTTCAAACTTGTTTGAAGAAATACATTTAGAATATAACTTAACCCCATTGTAAACAGGGGAATAAAAAATTTACAAAACAATAGTTTTTATTGCCATGCGAGATGCACTCTGTTCTATTCCATTCTATACCATTGCATTTCATTCCAGCAAAATCCTGTTTGCTCATCTGCATGACTGATCTCATGATTCATTTATTGTGTTGCCACCCACAGTTCTAGATCTCAGATGATCCTGGGCTCTATCGGAATGTCTCTATTCTCTTTATTGGAGAACATTAGCTTGTCTTAGATTCCTCAAGACTGGCTGAACTGAATTGGCTTTGAAGGAGTTGATGGGGAGGTGTGATCAGAACACTGTATTATTTGATGACCTATCAATTGTATTAAATGCAAATTATTGATATTTTCACCAGGCATTTTGTTATTTATGAGCACCACAAAATTGAAATATACAAATCCACTCTTAGGCATTCCCTAAATTCTCTTCTATGTGGTACCATAGAAAATTGTTTTAACTATGCATTCTTAATCACCAATTTCTCAGCCAGGGCAAATAGCTACTTATAAGTGGACTTTTAAGTCCATTTAGTAACTTTTCACATGTATTCTTCAATATTCAAAATATAGTGTTCTCTCCAAAGCACCTCAATTTATGCTTCATTCATTGTTTTAAGAGGATTTGCAAGCAATTAGAGGGAAGCTATTTCAGAGAAGATGCAAATCTCAATTTCTCATCAGTTTGGACATTTTAAGCACTTCACAAGGGAGACTACAAATGAAAAGCAGTGACAAAAAAATTTTTGCTGCCATTTCAAGCAGGTGACGTAAGAGGACTAAAATT
>NW_005347648.1:0-956 GCF_000412655.1 Myotis brandtii | reverse complement strand
GGGACACCTTTTAATTTTCAAGGATACTATAAGTTTTCATGAACAATAGAAAAAAAATATCACACAACGTTCAGTCAACCTAAGTGTGTACTCAGCGATGGGGGAAGCTTCATTTTCTGTGGTCAGAACGGGAGCTCAGGGGTGAGCATTGAAGATCTCATCATGTTCTGTCCTGGATGTTCAGAGAGGTATAGAAAGTTCTCAATGATGCACAAGGTGGGTAGGTATTCGGAAAAGGTGATGCCAACTGAGCATCTGCATATTGATATGGAAATTATGGATTCTAATTCAAATAATTACCTTAGGGTGTTGGTATTCTTTTACTGAAATCTTTTTTTTTTTTAACCAACATCTTAAGGAAAAATAAAAACAAACGTTTGACTACTGCTAAACTGACACTACCTAGCATTTGCTAACATTGTTTAACTCGTGTTTTCTCTGATAACTGCTTAAATGTTTCCTTTCCCCTTCTGACCTGTGGAAATGGCTTTCTCAGCAGAGTTGCCATTTTCCACAAATAGCACGGCCCTGCTTCAGAGAGCACATAGATTAAAACAGCTGCTCATGTTCTGTTAGCCTGAGAAGCGGAGCTGGGCTGTGGAACTATTAGAATACCCCTTAGGTTTCCCAGTGCGGCAGTGTGATCACTGGGGGATGACTGGCCTCGGTGTCTGGCTGCCTAGCATGCTTTTCTCACCTTGGAGGCATTTTCACACTGTAGCCAGCAGAAAAGACTTTCCCTGCTCATCCGGGTATGGCAGTGATGGGGAGAGGTATAGGGTAGGAGAGAAAGCGCTGAAACGAGGAGTGGAAACCAGGCCTTGTCTGTTCTTATCCGTGTGACAGAAGGGGAGGAACCTAGCAAGGCCCCTGTGTCCTCTTGTTAAAGATGGCCCAGCAAGCACTGTTTACCCAACATTTGCTTTTCCATCACCCTGTGGATTGCCTTTCTCCCC
>NW_005347647.1:0-372 GCF_000412655.1 Myotis brandtii | reverse complement strand
AAATATATACACACATATTTATTGATGTCAGAGAGGGAGAGAAGGATAGAAACATCAATGATGAATGAGACACACCAATTGGTTGCCTCCTGCATGCACCCCAACCAGGGCCAGGGATGGAGCCTACAACCTAGGTATATGCCCTTGACCGGAATCAAACCTGGGACCCTTCAGTCCATAGGTCGATGCTCTATCCACTGAGCCAAACCGGCTAGGGCTATACTCACAACATTTTTAAGTATAAAAAACAGCTACTTTTAAAAAAATTACATTTATTGTTGAAAGTATTACAGATGTCCTATTTTTCCCCATTGACCCCCCCTCCATTCCACACTCACCCCCCACCAGGCCTTCACCACACTATTGTCTGTG
>NW_005347646.1:0-271 GCF_000412655.1 Myotis brandtii | reverse complement strand
TAGTCAGGCACCAGAAGTTTGTTAATACTTGATCACAGTCAAAGAGGTGAAACAACTTTTGTAAGGCATTGAACTATTTCTTGAAGAAATTGGATTTCAAACAGAGCTGTCTAGTTCTAATCAGAAAATGTGTATTTCGAGTTAATTTTGCTTACTCTGTATTTAGAAATACAAGAAACAAAATATCTTGTAAGATAACATTATTTACTGTAGCAAATCAGTGCCAAATTTTTAGTTGCTTGATTCAATAAGAATACATTTATTTCTTATT
>NW_005347645.1:0-233 GCF_000412655.1 Myotis brandtii | reverse complement strand
GCTGCCCCTCCTCCCAGCTGCTTGGGCTGTGGGCTCCGAGACACCCCGAGCCATGGGCCCCATGTGCCCAGGATGCAGCCCGCAAGCTGCCTGGTCCGTGTCTGGTGGACGAGCCCACACAGCAGGCAAGGGCGTCCCCACCAGGAAGCCGAGCACCGTGCGGACCTGCTGGTGCTTCTGACTCCTGAGAGCTGTGTGGCTGTGGGCGGTTGCTCTGAGCCTGCGTCCTCCCT
>NW_005347644.1:0-347 GCF_000412655.1 Myotis brandtii | reverse complement strand
TGAGGGGGGCTGGCTCCTTTGCTGTCTCGTTTAAGACGTTCATAGCTCAGCTAGTCCTCCCTTCCGCTGAAGAGAAAGGTAAATGTCAACCCTCGTTGGCCTATTTGTCACAAATGCCAATTCACACGGACCTACCTTTGTCATCGTCGTTTCACACCGGCTGGATCCGTAAACCACCCAGAGAATGGAATGCATCCATACCATGTATTTCCAGGGGCTCAGGACAGGAGACTGTGGGGCTTATCACAGAGAGATCGGGCTGAGGGGCCAGGCAGGGGTCAGCGACTCAGCTGCTTACCGCCCCTTCAGTCCGGGCTTCCTTGACCGGATTGCTTTGTCTGCCTCAG
>NW_005347643.1:0-230 GCF_000412655.1 Myotis brandtii | reverse complement strand
GCCCGGTGCATGAATTCATGCATGGGTGGAGTCCCTCTGGGTGGCCTGGAGGGATCAGGCTGAAACCCTCAGTCCAACGCTGCCTGCAGCTCCTACTGCCACTCCTGCTCATCCTGGCCGCACTGTGCCTGCCGCAGGCTTGTGCACAATAAGTCCCGATTGTGAGAGGCTAATGCTGCGGCAGCAGCACTCACCAGCCATGAGCCTTGCATCTGGCACCCTCCCAAGGG
>NW_005347642.1:0-1169 GCF_000412655.1 Myotis brandtii | reverse complement strand
GGTGACTCCAACATCTGGCAGCTTAGCTTTCTCTCTCTCTCCAGCTCAGCTGAGCTCCTGACACCCACTAAAGGAATTAAAAAGCCATAGTAAAATATAGTTAAAATTAAAAACTTCTGTTAAGAGTATGAAAAGACAAGCCATAGACTGGGAGGAAATATTTGCTAAACAAATATCTGAACAAAGAACTTGTATCCAAAATAGACAAAGGAATTCATAAAACTCAACAATAAGACAATAAACAGCCCAATTAAAAATCTGTGGAAAATCTGAGCACACACCTCGCCAAGAAAAGAATAGAAAAATATGGCAAGTAAGCATATGAAAGAGCTCCACATCATATGTTACTAGGGAAATATAAATTAAAATAATGAGATATCATGATATACCCATGGAATAGTTAAAATCCCAAACACTGACAGCACCAAATGCTAGAGCAACAGGAACTCTCAGTCATTGTTGGTGGGAATGAAAAATGGTTCAGCTGCTTTGAAAGTTTGACAGTTTCTTACAAACAACATAATTTTACCATACTATCTATTCCTTGCTATTTAGTTAAAAACCTATGTCCACATGAACATCTGCACATGGATGTTTATATAAGCTTTATTCATACTTACAAAAAGTTGGAAGCAGCCAAGATGTTCTTCACAATGGATAAACAAACTGTGGTACATCCACACTAAAAAGAAATGATCTATCCAGCCATGAAAATACCTGGAGGAACCGTAAAGCTATGTTGTTAAGTGAAAGAAGCCAATGTCAAAAGGCAACACATTGTATGATTTCAACTAAATGACTTTCTAGAACAGGCAAAACTATGGAAATAGTAAAAAGATCAGTGGTTGCCAAGGGTTCAGGGAAGAGGGAAGGAAGGAGAATGAATGGGTATAGCACAGGGGATCTTTAGGACAGTAAAAAGTAGTCTGTATGACAAGGTAAAGGTGGATATATTTCATTATACATGTGTCAAAACTCTTAGTATATACAACAAAAAGAGGGAGCCCTAATGTAAACTATGGACTTCTGTAGAAATATTGGCCCAAGATGTTAATAATAGGAGAAATTGTGCAGTAGGGAGGAAAGGAGGCATATGGGCCCTGTCTATACTTTCAGATCAATTCATCTGTAAAACTTAAAAATGCTCAAAAGAAAGTAAACTTTATTAA
>NW_005347641.1:0-884 GCF_000412655.1 Myotis brandtii | reverse complement strand
AAAAAAAGTTGAGATTGATCCAGATAATCTCTGCATTCCCTTCTTACTCACTTTTCTTCCTCTGACATTAATCCTACCCAGAAAAAAATAACATTTGACTATCTCCGTATAAAAGCATTTCATATACATCATCATGGTGAATATAAGGGAATTAAATTAAACTAGTGTCTATATAGGTCCACTATGTACTCTGCTGTTTTATTTTAATTATCATCTTTTATCTTCAAAACAAAATTGTGTAGAATGCAAAAGTATGTTCCCCTTTCTCAGTGGAGGGCACTGGGACTCAGTAATTAAATGATTTTCTGTAGCTTATACAGACTGTGTGGTGTTGGCCAGCTCTGGGTCTCATGTTCTCCCCCAGATCCAGAGGGTGAAGTCATTCCCTGGATCATATACATGAAAAATATTAAAGACATGGTTCTGTAAAAATGGGCCATTTTACCTGAAGAAAATATCTAATAAGACAAAATCATATGCTCACTCTAGTTATTATGAATCCATAGCCTTTTCTCCTCCCCTTCCTCTCTTCTACTGCCAAGCAAATTTTCTAAAGAATCCTTCATTAAAACAAGGTCTTTAAGTGACTCCGAGTATAAAATCAAATGTATGAAGCCATGGCACCTTCTGATCTGGCTTCATTGATCTTTCCAGCCTCTCTGGCTGTCCCTTCCTCTAGTGCCCACTGAGCCAGTATTGGCAAAGTCCTACATGCTGCTTCATGCCTCCACACCTCTTTCTTCTATCCTATGGTTCCTTCCCTCTTTCTCTGTATGGTGAAGACATGCTTGTCCTATGTGTCCCTGTCCATGTCTCATTTTCTTGTTGTCCTCTTTCCTAGAGTGTTTAACTCACTCTCCTTGCTCCCACATCATCTTCCCAGC
>NW_005347640.1:0-1076 GCF_000412655.1 Myotis brandtii | reverse complement strand
ACCGGTCACCATGAAGTGCATGGAGCACCTCTTGGTCCCTCCTCTCCCCCTGAGCCGCTCACCATGATGGGGCCCTGGCCATGGGGTGGGACTGGGGAATGTTGAGCAGCAGTGGTGGGCTGCTTTGCGGGTGGTCATGAGTTTAGCGGAGCAGTTACCCGGGCAGCAGCGAGTTTCGTGAAGCAGTCGCGGGGTCGGGGGAGGGGGGGTTCCGCGGAGCATCCAGGAGCGAGCTTCACAGGGTGGCAGCAAGCTTCGCTGAGCAGTCAAGGGGTGGGGGGAGCCTCGCGGAGCAGTCGCAGGGTTCACAGAGCGTCCTGGGGTGGGAAGCTTCACGTAGTGTCGCCAGGCGGCAGGGCCAGGCTAGGTCTAGGGACCCTAACCGCGCATGATTTCGTGCGCGCTGGGCCTCTAGTCTAAAATAATAATGACATATCACCACACACCTATTAGAACCACCAAGAACCAAACACTGACAATACCAAATGCTCGAGAGGATGTGGAGCAATAGGAACTGTTATTCATTGCTGGTAGGTATACAAACATTTTGGAAGATAGTTTGGCAGTTTCTTACTAAATTAAATATATTTTTACCATATAGTTAAGCAATAGCACTTCTTGGTATTTATCCAAATGTGTTGAAAACATGTATCTACCAAAAAACCTGCACACAGGTGCTTATAGCAGCTTATTCGTCATTGCCAAAACTTGGAAGCAACCATGATATCCCTCCATAGGTGAATGGATAAATAAACTGTATTACATACAGAAAATAAAATACTCAACGCTAAAAAGAAATGAGCTATCAAACCATGAAAAGTCATGGAGAAGCCTTAAATTTGTATTACTAAGTGAAAGAAACCAATTTGAAGAGGTTACATACTGTATAATTTCAACTATATACCATTGTGGAAAAGGAAAACTATGGTGACAGAAAAAAAAGATCAGGGGCTGGGACGGGGAAAGGATAAATAGATGGAGAATACAGGAATTTTAAGGCATTGAAAACATTCTGTCTGATACTATAATTATGGATATATGCCATACATTTGTCCAAACCTATAAAATGTATATGC
>NW_005347639.1:0-241 GCF_000412655.1 Myotis brandtii | reverse complement strand
ATGGGAGAGAGACACATCAATTGGTTGCCTCCCGCACTCGCCCTGGCCCTGTTGGGGAACTGAGCCTGCAACCAAGGTACATGCCCTTGACCAGGAATCGAACCCGGCACCCTTTGGTCCCTGGGCCAATGCTCTAGCCACTGAGCGACCTGGCTAGGGCTTCTGCAGTATTCTTGTCTGGTTTTGGTCAGGGTATTTCTGGCTTCATAAAAGGTATTTGAAAGAGTTCCCCCTCTTATTT
>NW_005347638.1:0-216 GCF_000412655.1 Myotis brandtii | reverse complement strand
ATTTGCATATTACCCTTTTATTATATAGGATAGATTGGTTCTGGTAGACAGATACTCCCCTCCTGGTCTAGGAGATAATAACCTCCTGATCTGCTAGACAGGTGCTACTCTCCTGGTCTGCTTCGCAGATTCTCTCTTCCTGGTCTGGTAGACATGTTCTACTTCCTTGTTTATAGATAGACTAGAGGCCTATTGCATGAAGAGATTTGTGCAATA
>NW_005347637.1:0-585 GCF_000412655.1 Myotis brandtii | reverse complement strand
CTCCCTTCCTCTCTGAAATCAATAAAAACTGTATTTTAAAAACATAGGTAAAGAAAAACTTTATTTAGAAAATTATTGCGAAGGAGTCAGGGGAAAGGAACAATTATAACAGAAGGATTAGATTATTGCAATAGGAAGAACATGTAACCATGTGATCTGCCAGGTTCCCAAATATTACCCAGAAATTGTCTTTTCTTCATACAGAGGAGCAAACAAAACTACTGAGACCAGACTTGCAGGAGTGAGGTAGCAGAACAATAGACAGAACATGTTTTATCTTGAGGTCATTCTATTCATGATGGGACATTAAGAAGGGATTGTATGCTATGGAGGATGGATCAAAGTCCAGAGGCCTGAGAAAGGAAGAGAAACTTAAGGTTTGGTTACAAGCATTTTGTTCTGCTTAATCAGTTCTGATGGACAAAACAGTTCATGTACTCATTTATGAGGCGAATGTTGAGAGTTTGTAGAGTTTGTGTGGCCCTGTCAGGGGTAGAGAAGAGGCACATTTGTATTGGTAACTGAGTCACACGCGAGGGGTGGGGTCCTTGCAGTAAGTATTTTCCTGAACACAAAGAGGTGGGA
>NW_005347636.1:0-773 GCF_000412655.1 Myotis brandtii | reverse complement strand
CTTAGCATATTAGGCTTTTATTATATAGGATTGAAAATAGCATGTATATTAGAGTATTCTAACAATCACTTATACAATAATAATTCTCTGTAACAAACACATAGTTGAAAGAAATTAAATACATGGAAAAATATCCCATGTTCGTGATTGGAAGGCTTAATATTCTTTTCATGGTCATAGTCCCCAGTGTGATCTACATATTCAATGCAATCATTGACAAGTTGATCCTAAAATTCATGTGGAAATGCAAAGATACAGGAAAGCCAAAACCATTTTCAAGATGAATAAAGTTGGGGGAATTATACTTTCTTACTATAAAACCACAATAATAAATATAATGTGGTATTGGCATAAAGATAAGACATATACATCAATGGAAGAAAACTGAAAGTCTCACCCTCATGATTAATTGCTTTCCATATAGGATACCAAGACAACTGGTAGAGAAATTGTCTTTTCAACAAATACTAGTGCTGGGACTCCTAGATATCCACATGCAAAATAATGAAGTTAGATTTCTCTCTCACATCATGGACAAAAAAATAACTCAAAATGGATCATAAACATAAATGCAAGAGCTAAAATCCTAAAACTCCTAAAAAAAAGAATAGAAGTAAATTTCATGACTTTGGGTTAGACAAAAACTTCTCAAAGCACAAATGACAAAAAAAAAAATGAATTGGGCTTTATCAAAATTAAATACTTTTGTGTTTCAATGAACACCATTGAAGAACCCAAAAAGATAATCAACCCACAGAATGGGAGAAAATATT
>NW_005347635.1:0-242 GCF_000412655.1 Myotis brandtii | reverse complement strand
AAGACCAGGCAAAGGACTTGGTGCCTCATGGGCTATGTATGCACTTTTTCAATGATATCATAGACCAATGTGAATTCAGAGAAAAGTTTTATGATTAATATCTGCAGATTCCTAAGCTTTGGGTTTCCTTTCTTTGTTAGCGCCTGACTGCTATTTCATTTCATGTTAATGATTTAAACATATTTTATGATGCCAGTTCCTTTTCAAAACAAAAAAGGCATTCAAAAATATAAACCAAGCAA
>NW_005347634.1:0-797 GCF_000412655.1 Myotis brandtii | reverse complement strand
ACCCAGGGAAATAGAAGAGCAGGTGGATGGAACAACAAACGCAAGAAACACCCAAATGTGTTTAAGCCGGGACAGAAGGAGGACTGGAATGGTTGGAGCCCATAAGCCGGGAGAGAGTGGAATAGATCAGGCTGGGAAGGGGGCAGGGGCTGAGACCTTATGCCAAGGGAGAGGAGAAGTGTTGCAGGACTTTAAGTAGGAGTGAGCCATGGTTTGGTTTGTGATGTTCAGGGACCATTCTGTTTGCTGTCTGGAGAGTACATTGGTGAGGGAGTAGGTGAGGTGAAGATGCTGCCGACACCACCCAGGGGAGAGTTGGGTGTCCTGCCCCGATGTTAGCAGTGCAGGTGGAGAGAAGAACAGAACTGGGGGACATGTTCTGGAGGTGGAACTGACAGGGTATAACCAAGGATTGCACGTGGGGCTTGAAGGGGGGAGATAAAAATCAAGGATAACGCTAAGGATTTTTTGCCTGGACAACTAGAGGGATATATGGCAGGTCTTTGATAACATCATTTTATTCAAAGTCACTTTGTTATGATGTTGATGAGATGTCGTAGGAACCTAATTCTTGTTTCTATCAATTAGCCAATGGTAATTTGGTTTTGTTATAGGTCCTTTTGCTTCAAGTCACAAAACCTATCCATGATGTTAAGTGAGACTTACTGTGGTTGCAGTCTGCTGAGATGGAGCAGATAAGGAAGTAGCATGTTCCCCTTCAGATGTGTTAACGTTGAGGTGCTTGCAACTCATCCAAGTGAGTGAGTAAGTGGATACCCTGGGCAGTAACTCGGAAG
>NW_005347633.1:0-334 GCF_000412655.1 Myotis brandtii | reverse complement strand
TTTTCCTACCGGGGAGTCTGTACAGAGATTTTTCTACGTTTTTATTTTTGCCTCAGAGGAATGGGATGGGGAGGAGGGGGGGCAGCCGAGGGTTGGGGGCTTGGTCTGTCCACACTGCACCTCTACTAATGCTGTCTCAGTGTTTTCTCTCTCTCTCTCTCGAGCTTGTACTCCAGTACCAACTCGGCACCCTGGCCCATCTCATGCCAGGGGGCCAGCAGAAGAAGACAGGCCGCTCCGCCCGTGCCCGCTGCGGCGGGGGCACCAGCACGCTGCTCATCGTTCGTCGCCCATCTGCCTACCTCACCTCAGACTCTTGTTGCCCAGCCCTCCG
>NW_005347632.1:0-1322 GCF_000412655.1 Myotis brandtii | reverse complement strand
AATTATTTTATTAAAATTTTTTGATGTGCTTGTTTATTGCAGAATCCACCTTAGACTTGCTGAATCCGAAATACTGAAGGAAGAGATGGGGCAGAGACAAATTTTATGTTGTCTTTATAACCCCCAACGTTTGAGAATCACTGATTTCAGACATTTTCCAAGTCCCTCAGGAACGTTTATAGAACAAAGGATTTCTTATATCTGTAAATCTTTCACAAGATGCATGCTATTATTTAATAGCCCAAGTTCACCTTTTTTAAAAAAAATAAATCTCAGTCCTTCAACGCTGCAGCACTACACATGCTGATATTTTTACTTAAAAAAAAGTTATGTTCATTTATTCACTCATTCAATTGATAATCATTAAGTAGCTACTATATGCTAGGTGCCTTGGTAGGAACACAGTCATAATAAAGACAAGCTTGAACATTGTCCACATGGAGCGATGGTGTAGTGGGAAGGAGCATTCCTGCAACAAATATTTACCCAGGTTACTATATATTTTTATGGTAATGGATTCTATGAAGAAAAGCCACAAAAGCCCTGGAATTCATAGATAAGAAACTCAGTTTCAAGTGGAGATGATCAGACAAAGATCATATTCCAGGGATTTGATGATGATTTTGATACCCAAGGAATGAAGAGGGGTCAACAATAGGAAGAAAAAGAGAAATGTATTCCAGGTTGAGGGTTAGCAAATTCACAGGTCCTACAACAGGAAGCATTTAAAAATATTCAAAACATTTAAAAAAGGCCCATGTGACTAAGGGGAAAATTTCCAGAAAGGGGCTGGTAGGAGGTGTGGATGCTGAGCGCTGCGTGGGTACCAGATTATGCAGGAGCTTGTAGACCTCGTGATGTGTGGAATTTAGGACAATGTCTCTCTTTTCACATTGATGCACTGAAAATATCCCCAGAACCCTGAGCCAGCCATTTGAAAGCTGAGGTCTAATTATCTCTCCAAAATGATTCATCCCTCTTAATGTCCTGTATTGTTCTCTTTTTTAAAGGGCCCACTAACTCTGTACATGAAGAAAATGAGAACAGACCAGGTTAGCTCAAACCACCAGGACATGTGTTCCATAATCCACAAACTATTTTCCAAACATAATTAACTTCAACTATGTTCTTAGGCAAGTTTTAAAATATGCCAATTTTATCAAATGAAAATTTTGTGTGGACGTACATAGTACAGGACAAAAACAGGACAGAAAATGTCCTCATTATCTTGGTAAATAGTATGTATTGTGCATCCATAATGTCTTCCTTAGAGAAGTTTTTTTCGTTAAGTTAGTATTGCACATTGGAGTTTTGTAAGTATG
>NW_005347631.1:0-544 GCF_000412655.1 Myotis brandtii | reverse complement strand
GTCGAGACCCACAGGTTGAGAACCGCTGATCTAAACGGATAACACTAATATTACTCTTCCTCCCTGCCCCGACTCTGGGCCAATCATTAACACACCATCCTACCTGAAATCACTTTGCTCACTGGTTTACCTGCCCTCTGCCTCCCCTCTTTGGAACCTCAGCAACCTGAGAGCAAGGCCTTGCCCATCGTGCTCACCACAGCACCCTCAGAGCCTGGTGCACAGCAAGTGAACCATACTTATTGCTTCCCCCGGGGGGAAAATTCCAGATTCCTCTCATTTCCTCACCTCCTCCTGCTACCGTGGAATCCATCTGATATCTGATGCCGGGTTTGTACTAAGTGCCCTGCCCCATGTGCGCGTTGTTTGGTGCACCCTTGAGTCTGCACAGCCCTGCTGTCCCCTGGAGAGCAGAGGGTGAAAAGAGCCAGGGCTGCCAGCTCAGAAGCGGCCTTGCTCCAGGCTTGCCTGGAACTGGCAACCAGAGCTCACCTTCCCAGCCTAGGGGCCTTTTTGGTTCAGATGGTGATTATTTGAATGAGGC
>NW_005347630.1:0-244 GCF_000412655.1 Myotis brandtii | reverse complement strand
CACTGTGTTAGAGCAGGACACATAGCTGAGAATTTGGCATAATTATACAGGACTAGAGGCCCAATGCACAAATTCGTGCATGGGTGGGGTCCCTCAGGGTGGCCTGCGGATATTGGGCCCCAGCTTGCACCCCCAAACTTGCAGGCCCGCAGCCCCGCAGCCCCACATCCCTGCATCCCAACCTGGAACCCCACCTTGGCCTGGCAACGCCCCCTCACCTGCTCCACCATCCTGCCTGCAGGGT
>NW_005347629.1:0-687 GCF_000412655.1 Myotis brandtii | reverse complement strand
TTTATATTTCTAGCCAATTAAAGTGTCATCTGACCAAGTGGCCTTTGTCTGGTGGCTCTTTTGGGAGGAGGGGGTGGCTTTGCAGTCTGTAAGGTCCAGTAGGAGCCACAGCACAGTATGAAAGAGAATTTGTGGGTAGACTTTCTCAGGGTGGCCAACCTCACCTTACTTGTTTCTGCTTTGGGCAGTCCTCATTATCTAGGTCAAGCATGTCAAACTCAAGGCTAACATCGGCCAAGTAAACGAGGCATGGGGCCCACGGGCCGCGAGTTCGACATGCTTAATCTAGGTATTTATTATCCTGAGTCCGTGCTATTAGGAGGTGGCAGGGGAAATCAAATCAGCGTAGCACAAAACCCAAAGCTCTTCTTTCCCCTCCCCTCATCTCTCCACTGGGCCTGTCGTGTCGGAGTCTCTCATGGCCACGTTCTCTGATCGTTGCATGTCATGAACGTCTGACAGTGCAGTGCACATAGGGGACAAATACATCACAAAGAATCATTGTAAATCGTGCAGGATTTGGTGAAGTTGATGAGTGATTTTGGAGACTCACATGCAGAGCTGCCACGCAGTGACGCTCTGGCAGAGTGGGGCCAGGTGGCATCTGAGAATCTTCATGATGAAGACAGGCTGAGTGCCTCCAAAAATAATGATTTGACTCTCAAAGGATTAAGAGAAGTCCTGGGA
>NW_005347628.1:0-620 GCF_000412655.1 Myotis brandtii | reverse complement strand
CCACCTATGGCATGTGTAGCTTATGTGTTTAGTGCTGTGTACACAACATAGTGTAGTCACACCAATGTTTTTCTGTAAGCTGCCGTGGCAGAGAAATGATGTAAAAAAATACATGTAAAAGAGTGAAACAGTGTCAAAGCCAAGATGTTAGAGTCTGTCTTTCCCCTTCTTGCACCCTAACACCCGGCGGTGATCATAGTCAGCGGTCTGGCGTAGCTCCTTCGGGCCCTCTCCTGCTGGCGTTCATGCACACCCACACACATACAGTTTAACAGCTCCACACCTAATGCTCTAAGTGTCACTAGTGATGTTCATTGTATGTGCTTTTGTGTAATTGAGATCACATAGAGAGAGAATACCAAACTACATCCATCATTCCCCAGGGACAAAATCTTAGGGAACTTCCAATATTTCATTAACGCCAGCAGTGTCTCAGGGAACATCCTGGTATATGTGTCCAAGTGTTTCTGCTGGTTAGAGGGTTGCGTGGCCTAAGGCTCCCCGTAGGTAAATCTTTCATAATGCCAAGATGCCCCCTGAAAGACGTAGCAGACTTACGCTCTGACCATCATTACATGATAGTATCTATTTCCCTGAAGCTTCATTAACAGTGGATATTA
>NW_005347627.1:0-244 GCF_000412655.1 Myotis brandtii | reverse complement strand
GAGAGGGTGCAGGCTGGGCTGAGGGACACACATCCCCTCCCCCGCCCCCCCCTGCACGAATTTCATGCACCAGGCCTCTAGTTGGTTAATAAGATCATATAGGTTTCAAAGTGAACATTCCTATGATACATGATTTGTATATTGCATCATGTGCCAGACCATCTTTCTTTTTTAAAAAATTATCATTGAAAGTAATACAGATGTCGCTTTGTTCCCCCCCCCCCATTGACCCCCTCCTTCCTGC
>NW_005347626.1:0-367 GCF_000412655.1 Myotis brandtii | reverse complement strand
GGTCAGGGTGGTGCCTGCTGTCCCCGGGCAGACGGACAGACGGACACAGAGGACTGGAGCCCTCGCAGGCGGCAGGGCCTCTCTGTCAGGTCAGACAGGTGGGGATCGGGTGATGTCAGTGGGTCGGTTCCGATGCTCTCGCAGGGTCTGCCTTTGAGGGCGCTGTTTTGGGGAGTGATGTCCTTCCGCTGGAGGAAATATAGATGGTGCGTCTTGAAAGCTCTGGTGCTCACATGCCTTCATAATAATGTTCTGAATCGTCTTCTCGAGCACTTTATGAAATCTATTTAGGCCCGGGAGTCCATGCTATTGATTTTAATGTTGCTCCCAGAGATTGTTTTATGGTGTTTGGGTTTAGAGATTGTGT
>NW_005347625.1:0-507 GCF_000412655.1 Myotis brandtii | reverse complement strand
ACCTCCTGGGTCCTAGGTCGACGCTCAACCACTGAGCGACACCGGCCGGGCTATTTCTCCTTGTTTTAATAAGCTTGTTTCTTCAAGAAATGTGTCCCTGATAGCTAAGGTGTACGGATGCCTGGCATAGAGATGTCAATGTCTGTGGAGCCTTTGGTGGTACCTTCGCTTTCATTCCAATGCTGGCTTTCCCTGTGCCCTCCCGTGTGTGTGCATGTGTGTGTATACGTGTGTGAGTGTGTGAGTGTGTGTACGTGTACGAGTGTGCACCTGTGTGCATGCACTTGTGTGTGCCTGCGCTTATGTGCGCATGTGCGTATCTATGTATGTGTGCGTGTGTGTACACGTGTGCATATTGTGTGCACGTGTGTGCATGTGTGTGTGTGTGTGTTCTTCATTAGCTATCTAACTTGCAAAGGTTTTACCAATTTTTTAAATCTTTCAAAGACCTTTCTTCACTTTGTTAATTTCTTAATTGCAGGTTTTCTAATTCATTTCCTCCTGCTC
>NW_005347624.1:0-492 GCF_000412655.1 Myotis brandtii | reverse complement strand
GTTTTGGTGCCAAGTGTTAGGGGTTAATAGTTAAAATGATCAAGGAAGGAGCCTTAATGACTGAGCTTGCTCCTGCCTCGTAGTTACCCAAGTGCCCTGATTGAAGGGCTCACAAACACTTTCCAAATGTGAAATGCACTTGCAAATACGTTTCTTCTTTTGATGTTCAATCCACTCTTTTACCTTGCACTCAAGGAAGTATGTCACTTTTCATGTAAATTAATGAGGATGGAGTTATAAAGACCTTAAATATATACTGAATTTACACAAAATAAGTTCTTTAATATTGAGTGTCCTATTACAGATGACTTAAACTGCTCTATTTTATTAGAAAGAGATTTATAGAGTATGATGGACTGGGCTATATTCTCAGCCATACTCTCCCTGCTTCATAATGGAATCATGCAGTCTCATTTTCTGCCACGGTAAGGTACTAATTTCACAATCCTTGATGCTGGGCTCATCACGTGACTTAGTTTGGCCAATGGGATA
>NW_005347623.1:0-578 GCF_000412655.1 Myotis brandtii | reverse complement strand
ATATGTAATAACTTAATCAATAAAAAATTAAAAAAAAGAAATGCTGTGGTCTTAAAGATGAATGATTGGTGGGGCACACTGAAATAGTACTGAGGAGTGATAATACAAAGTAGAGGTTGCACAGCAGCATTTTAAGTATAGAATTTTGTGTACTGAGGACTTAATGTCATGGAATGTCATTATTCAGAATTACCGAGGATCACTATTTTAAAACGAGGGCTTCTTTTGAGTGAGAAAAATCAAATTCTGTACAAATAAAACAACTCTCTAATCAGACCTGGAATTCAGGGTAAAATACAAAAATAGAAGTGGAGGTGGATGAAGAAGACTCTTGGGGGGGGGAAAGGAAACAGAGGAACAAGGGAACTCTCTCTGATATTTACTCCACCTGCAACATCGAAGAAGTATGTGCCCCAACTCTTCAGGGGACCATTACTTAAAATTTCAGAATGTGCTTTTTTGTGCAGTGGTAAAATATATTTTTATTAATCTTTATTAGTTATGTATATTTGCATAAAATGAATGAATAAATGGTTGTAGAATCATCAATTGTTTTTCTGAGCAGGAGATTAAAAGAA
>NW_005347622.1:0-1146 GCF_000412655.1 Myotis brandtii | reverse complement strand
AATTCATGTCCTCTCTTTTATTAACTAGTCTGGATAGAAGTTTATCAATTTCATTAATCTTTTCAAAGAACCAGTTTTTCAATATCTGAACCATTTTAAATTACTAGTAGCACTTTGTGAGAACTCCAATTTTTCTTATTGTCTCCAACACTTGTTATTTTATAATAATCTCTTTTGTTAGGGTTTTGCCGATGATGTGGGCTGTGAAAGAATTCACAACTAAAAGAAGAGATGCAGAGAGGAAGTTTATTTTACTTTCCAAAAGAGGATAGGGCCAGTGTATCCCTAGTTAATGCAGGACAAGGAACAAAGAGTGGCTTCCCCCTTTAAAGAGTAATGGCTGCTGTTGCTAAGTGACAAGGAAGGAAAGAGAATTTTGGGCTAAAGTTACCAGGGGCTGTCTTGAAGAGTTACAGTTTGTTTGCCCTCTAGGAGATAGTCTGGTAGATGTCCTACATAGGAAGATATCTTATCAATGTTTTTCCCAAGCCTGTAAAACATGCATAGAGCAAAAGTTATGAAGAGTTCAAAACTTGTTTGAAGAGGAGAAGGCAAGGGAACTTTCTACTAACTAGAGACTCCTTGATGCGAATTATCCCTGAGTTGTGGACACAGCAGGGAGGAGGAAAAATGCAAGAATGTAGCCTTGAGAATAGCTTGTCTTGCAGTTTGAACAGAGTTGAATCAGAGTATAAGTTAGGCATTTCTTTTCTGATTTTTTTCTATTTTATTTCAATGCTATGTTTTAAAATTTTATTTTTGGATCATTCATTGCAAGTGCATAGAAACATGATTTTTATACATTAATCTTGCATCTTCCAAACTTTATACACTCATTTATTCAAAACATTTAAAATGGATTCCTTAGGATTTTCTATGTATAAGATCATGTCATCCTTTTTCTTTCCAATCAGGATTGCGTTTAATTTTTTTTTTTTTTTGTCTAATTGCCCTGTGTGGAACTTTCAATTCAATCTTAAATAGAAGTGATGAAAACAGACATCCTTGTCTTAATTCTGATTTTAAGAGGAAAGCATCCAGGCTTTGATAATTAAGAATGTTAGATATGGATTTTTCTTTTTTTTTTACATTTTTTTTATTTTTAATGTAATTTTTTATTGATTAAGATATTACATATGTGTCCTT
>NW_005347621.1:0-801 GCF_000412655.1 Myotis brandtii | reverse complement strand
GTTTAGCCATAATGTTTGTGCTCCAGACAGGAAGAAGGAAAAACATGGAGAAGGGCATAAAGGATCTAACTATATAATAAAAGCCTAAGCAACCGTTAAGGTAGAACGATTGGAACAACCGGTCGCTTTGATGCTCACTGACACGAGGGGCAGATGCTCAACAGAGGAGCTGCCCCCTGGTGGTTAGTGTGCTCCACAGGGGGATCAGCCACTCAGCCAGAAGCCGGGCTCATGGCTGGCAAGTGCAGCGGTGGTGTTGGGAGCCTCTCCCACCACTGCAGCAGCACTAAGGAGCAGTGAGCCAAGCAGTAAGGCTCAAGCAGGCGGGCAGTAAGGAGCAAGAGATCCTGGATCCCCTGGAGGACTGGGCCTAAGCCGACAGGCGGACATCCCCTGAGGGATCCCGAACTGCGAGAGGGCGCAGGCTAGGCTGAGGGACACCCCCGCTCCAATTCACGAATTTCGTGCACTGGGCCTCTAGTACATAATAAGTGAACCTGCATTTTTACTAGTAAGGAGATGTCCTGGAAATCATATCTGACAATATTTGCTACATGCTAATGACTAAAAGCTAATCACAAGATCAACCACATATTCTCAGCAACTGAGAATTAAGGTTTTCCAAAAAGGCACATTGCTGTCACTAATGAATCATGCTTCTGCAACTAAAGATATTTCCCCTGAAAACCATTCTCTATATCCATCTGCCAATTTGCATTTGTACTGGATAAACAGTAAACATTTATTATTTTATTTATACAAATGTTTAATATTTAAAATATTTATAAAACAAATATTTAA
>NW_005347620.1:0-228 GCF_000412655.1 Myotis brandtii | reverse complement strand
AAAAAGTTTGCCCACCCCTGGGTTAGAGTGTAGGCCCGCACAACAAAGGGTTAAGGGTTCAATTCCTGATCAAGGGTACATACCTGGATTTTAGATTCACTCCCCACCCCCTGGTTAGTGTGTCTCTCTCACATCGATGTCCTTTTCTCTTTCTCCCTCTCTCTCCCCCTCCCTCCCTCCCTCCTTTCCATTCTCTGAAAAGCAAAGGAAAAAATATGCTCTGGTGAG
>NW_005347619.1:0-643 GCF_000412655.1 Myotis brandtii | reverse complement strand
AAAGGCAATGAGCTTGGTGAAAAGAGAGCAAGTGCAGTAATTTAGAGCAAATTAACCAAGCCACGGTGAAAATAGTTAATCACTGTAGTGAAGTAAGGGGGCAAAAGTATGCAACACCTTTGTTCTAGGCTGATTGATATGAGACATGGGTTACCTCAGTCATGTGACCAAAGGACTGGAAGTTCAGCTGTTGTCCTTACATTCCTTTTTAATGTAGCTTTAACAAAGGTGATTTTTAAAGTGTCCTTGCATTTTCTGGGATGTGCATATTCAATACAGGCTAGCGTCCTATCCTCAGGTGCTAAAATCTCATCTTATATATCTATGACTTTTCACATGGGATTGCCTGATGTAAATTTGCGATAATTCATCTTTATTTCCATGTATGTCTTATTAACATTTTGGTGTTTTGAATTTAAATGCTCACCAGCATAGGTATTTCAAACTTCCTATGCAAATGATGGCAGATGACCCATTAGCAAAACTGGCCACTGAATCTTCCAAAGAATAGCTTTATAAATGTGTTTACAGATTTCAAAATACACATCGTCTTATTTAATTCTTAGAAACAGAGAGCATTGTCTCTTAATGAATTCAGGCCATTTGATATTATGGTTTAACATATTATCATAATAACAACTCT
>NW_005347618.1:0-894 GCF_000412655.1 Myotis brandtii | reverse complement strand
TGGGGCCAAGCAACCTGTCCTCTCCAGGCTCACTTGTTGGTAGAATGGGGTTAACAGCACCCCAGCCAGGATCATGCTCTGAGGACTCAGTGTGAAGACACACCAACCATCTAATGTGACAAGTGCTCCATGCGCAACACTAGGTATCGTGTATTGAGTGCCACAGTGTGTCACGCCCACTCCTGTGCTCTCTGTGTCCTGATTCATTTAATCCTCACCACAGCCATCCCAGACAGGTGCCACTGCCATCCCCCTCCCCATTGTTCAGAGGAGGACACTAAGGCCCAGGAAGGTAAGAAACGGGTCCAGGGTGGCACAGCTGATCCTTGGCATGGTGGGGCTGGAACCCAGGGAGTCTGGCTCCAGAGAATGTGCCTCTTTCCACCACACCATGAGATTATTTTGTGAGGGAAGGCGTTCTGGATTTACTCCCTTCATCCTCAAGGTCACATTCAGCCTCCGTGGAAATGGTAACCCCATCCTTGGGTAATTTTTTTCCGGGGCTGGAGCCACACAGGGTTAACCACAAACTATCTTTTGCTTATGCTTTTCATCTGTGAGAGGTATGAAGTCTGTTTAGGAGAGGAGCCTAAATCAGAAATCAGCAAACTCCTGTCAGCCAAGTTTGATCCGCTGCCTATTTAAGTCAATAAAGTTTTATTGGAACATGGCCACACCCAGTCATTGACATCTTGTGTCCGGCTGCATTCAGGCCTCAAGAGCAGAGAGGAATAGTTGCGACAGCAACTGTATAGCCCACAAGGCCAAAAATATTTACTCTCTGACTATTTAGAGAAAAAGTTTGCAGGTACCTATGGGAGGGAAGATGTGGCTACAGAGGGTTCTAAAATCCCTCACAGTGTCTTCTTACCCCCGTCTCCACCACCTCCTACT
>NW_005347617.1:0-1116 GCF_000412655.1 Myotis brandtii | reverse complement strand
AACCAACCAACCAACCAACCACAACATAACCATCAGAAGACACAAAATGTCTTGTTGATTCTTCTTATGTCATCAGCACCACTGCTGATCAACGCCTAGATCTAATAATTCATTAGAGGTTGCAAAACGGTGACATTCTAATCCTACTATTTCTTCTTTAAAGACAAACCCCTCACTATGTGGCTACCCTAAGAACCAGTTCATACATTCCAGTTTTCAAAATGATGTATCCTTCGCAGGTGACTGATGAATTTCTTCTGGCATGTGTCAGTATGAACGAAAGGATTCAAGCATTTTGGGGGTATTATTATGAATGAATACATTTTAAAATAAATTGTAGCATTATTCTTATCGATGCCCAAATGTTTCCGTGGCCAGTAGAAGCCTCTTTTGAAACAAGCCTAGTAGTTTATAACAGCTTCCTTGCTTCCTGGTACAAGATGTTTCATCTAAAAAATCCTGGCTGCTCTTAACCACACCATCAAAGTTACTGATTTGCTTAATTATACAATATACATATCACAGGCTCAGCATAACTGTAACAACACTACAACCCACAAAATACTTGCTGAAAACAACGTAAAGATTATTTTGTAGCTCGTTCTTGCTTTAGAGTATATGGCAGGTTGACTGCCCCAATTCTTCAGGTCTGCCATCTGCCAAACCCTGACTCTGGGCCAGTGAAGTATCAGCAAGAATGATGCAAGCAGAGGCCCGGAAAGCACGGGCACACTGGGGCTTGCTCTTGACCCTCCACCGTAACCATGAGGATATACCTGGGCTAGCGTGCCAGAGGATGACACACATGGCTCCCCCCAACCCCATGGCTCTAGTTGAGGCCATCCTAGACCAGTTGACAGCCAACCAGACTACCAGTGAGTCCAGCTAGATCCATTACTGGACTAGACCCATTAGAGCAGCCAGCTGACCCATGACTAACGTAAGGATGAGCCCATCCAGCCAAGATCAGCACACCTACCCAGCAAACCTATAGACTTGTAAGCAATTTGGATGCTACTGAAAGCCACTGAAATTTGGGGTGGTTTGTTATATAACACTATAGCAAGAGATAATTGACATAAAGTCTATCCCATTAGAATTGAATAGTCCAATTAT
>NW_005347616.1:0-632 GCF_000412655.1 Myotis brandtii | reverse complement strand
TGTCCAGATCCCTTATCACATTGTTGCTTCCTTATTCTTCTCCTGCCTTTTCTCATTTGGAAGAAGCCCAGTCAGCGTGAGCCATGTGACTCTCAGAGCCTGCTCAGTGAGAGGAAGTTTCCACCTTCTGGTTGACCATGTGTCATTTTTTATCACCATTATTTTAGAAATAAAGTGGCTTATTGAATGGTTTTTAAAGCAGAGGTTTAGATGATCTAATCTGATTTGAAAATAGGAGAAGTAAGAGAAGAGTGTTACAGTTTGAGTGGATTCCCAAATTAGGCTGCAGATAGTCATCTGAGTTGTGATTTAGTGTTTGATATTGACAGCTCTTCGCATTACAAAACATTTTAACCAGCTCCTGTCAATTGTCACAGATTTTTTTTTCCTTTTCTTTACCTCTTTTCAGTCATGCAACATAATGTCTGGCATTTCATATCTCTTTGGCCTTTGTAAATTGGAATTGTATTCAAGACATTTCACTTTCAGAGTTAAAGATGTAAGATGATTTGGGAATCCTTATAACAGGGCTCCACAGTGAGTGATCATTCCACATTAGCCTGGGGGTTCACTCAACACAAACATCAGAATAGACTTGAAGTGGAAACATCACTTCAGTCTAAACTGGTAAA
>NW_005347615.1:0-1186 GCF_000412655.1 Myotis brandtii | reverse complement strand
AGGACCCTTCAGTCTGAGGGCTGATGCTCTATCCACTTAGCCAAACTGACTGGGGCTGTAAAGAAATACTTTGGGCTTGCACTTGGGTAAGGAATGGTTTGGGTCAGGAGGATGGAAATCTTCTCTAAACTCTAGTCTGGGGAGGCCTGCGAATTCCCTGCTCATACATCAGGCTGTGGAGACTCTGAGAGTCTGTCCTGCCACCTCCCACCTTGTTCAGGCAGGAGCTGTGAGTGGTCCACATGGCGAATGAGTCATAGACTCTCAGACCAGGGAGAGAAAGGGTCTTTTCAAAGAGGGCAGGAGATCCTTAAACACAGCTCGGCGAGAAACAAATACAGCCCAGGCTGCCAAGGGATGTGGTTGTGATGAGGACTAATTCATAAAAGCACCGGCTCCCATATGGTGGAGCCGAGGGGATTTAGGTGTCTCCAGTCTAGTCAAGATGCTGACAGGAAGGCAAGAGCGGGTGGAGGAGGCTGACGGTGACCTTCACAGCTGCCTTTCCCTTCCACTTTGCATTATTTTTATTAAAGCCCTAAATCAGTGGTGCTAAGTAGCTCCTGATTTAGCTGCTCGATAGCAATGAGATTTAAACCCAGCGGGACACGGGCTGTTCCCGCTGGGACATGAAGCAGCGGCGCTCATAGACCTGGGGTGGGCTTTGTCGTGCTGGCTGGCGGCAGCAGCCCCGCGGGAGTGCCCAAGACAAAAGGCTAACTTTGAAGAAAGGAAGGGCACTTTGCTGTGGGACACCACTGGTGCCAGCGACTCCCTCCTCCGAAGCTGTGGGCTCCTGTCACTTGGTTTCTCATCTGCTTCATTCCCAATAGAGAAGCCCTCCGAAGGCCTGTCATGTGGAATCGGGGGTGGGGAGCAGGAAAGGACGGACTCAGCACCAATATGGGCGAGTTCCGACGAGGCAGATTTCAGCCCAATGAAGCAAAAAGCTTCCTAGCAATCAGATCTGTTCATAAATCAAAGGGGATTCTTTGATGCATCCATACGTTCAACAGATGTTCATGAAGCCTCTGTTCTGTGCCAGCACTGTGCTGACCCGATGGTGAGAGAGAGAGAGGCATGGATTGGTTGCCTCCTCTTTCAGAGGCTCCTGGTCCGGTGTTGAAGACAGTCAAACAAGCAAAACAATAATACGTAACCTGTGCGTTGACAGGGAAGAGTAGGT
>NW_005347614.1:0-288 GCF_000412655.1 Myotis brandtii | reverse complement strand
GGGAGGAGCCTGCAATCGAGGTACATGCCCTTGACTGAAATTGAACCGGAGACCCTTCTGTCCACAGGCCGACGCTCTATCCACTGAGCCAAACCCGCTAGGGCTAGACCAATGACTTTTAAGCTTTTTATCTCAAAGAACAGCCAGTTCTGTCTGCTCTGTTTCCTGTCGCCCAAACTGGTTTCCCAAGACTCCAGAGCCTTCCCCCATCCTGAGCCCTGTGCTTTCCATCTCAGCCTGTCATTCTTTTTAAAAGATATATATATATATATTTTATTGATTTTTTTA
>NW_005347613.1:0-288 GCF_000412655.1 Myotis brandtii | reverse complement strand
TATTTTTTTCCTCTTTTTAAGTCAGGAAAGACCTAACTTAATTTCTTATATTTGCATTTTTTGTAAGTAAAACTATGTACCTTCCATAATATAGATATTTTATGATATAGTGTAGACAGGAAAAATATAGCAGAAACTATGTATTTTCAAGAAAACACTGATTTTTCTGTCAATTTATATCATTATATGAAACAAAAAGAAATTAAAGAATAGTATGTGAATCTTTAATGACATTTCTAACAATATTCTTATTTTTTTAATTTAAATTCTTAATTGTTGAAAGTATTA
>NW_005347612.1:0-775 GCF_000412655.1 Myotis brandtii | reverse complement strand
ACATACTGTCTGATTCCAACTATATGACATTCTGGAAAAGGCAAAGGAAGGAGACAGTATAAAAAGGTCAGTGATTGCTAGGGTTTAGCAGGGAGGGAGGAATGAACAGATGAAACATGGAGGACTGTTAGTGCAGTAAAACCATTCTATACGATATTGTAACAGTGGATACATGTCATTATACATTTGTCCAAACCCATAGACTATACAACACCAAGAGTGAACCAGAATGTGAACTAGGGACTTTGGATGATAATGATGTGGCAATATAGATTCATTAATTCTAACAAATGTACCGCTCTGTGAGGGATGTTGATAATGACAAATAAAAATATGACACAGCCAACACAGCAATAGCCATTGGGGTATGAATGTCCTGTCTTGAAACATACATAAATAGGTCATATAAAAGAGTTGCATCCTATTGGCCACGTCACATAATAAGATTGTGTCTGATTGGCTAATTCTAGATACCAGAAATCCTTATATATAAGTATAGGCACCTGATGCACTTTACTATTGTACACTATGTTCTTGAGGGACCTACATAATTTTCATCACAATCAATCAAACTATACCTGGTTGTTGTTGTTCTTTGACAGATCAGGAAAAAAATGTATTTTTGGTGTGCTGCAGAATTTTGGGAATTAGTTTATGTGTGCCATGAGACAAAAAGGGTTGAAAATTGCTGATATCACCTAAAGCTGCTCTAAAAATAGTCTATTTTTAAATGACACATATAATTTATATACATATGTAATTACATAATAGAAGA
>NW_005347611.1:0-477 GCF_000412655.1 Myotis brandtii | reverse complement strand
GAGGGGAAGAGACCTTCCCAAGACCCTGCAGCCTGCAGCTGAGGGTCCACCTCAGGGCAATGGCTCCTAGACCACGAGCTCCATCAAACAGTCACCAAACTCCCTGCGCATGTGCCAGAGGCCTCATGACGGGAGCTCATCACCATCTGTCCCCTTTATGATGACATCATCGTCCCCAAATCTCTCCCTGAGCCCAGGAAAGGCCTTTTCTTTTCCTGGCACGATGCCAGGGTACGTGTGGCTCACAAAGGAAGCCCAGAACACTTTAAAGACAAGATTCCAAAAACCCTGGATCGTTCTTAAAATAAGCGCCGAGGGCCACGTGCGCACATAATCAGCATCCGCAGGACTGACTCCATGTGGAGGCGAGCGCTGCTGGCTGTGTCCAGAGGAGCAATCTCGGTGGAAGTGACAACACAGACGCAGCGCCAGGGACCTGTGGGCACCGACAGCCCCAGCTGCCCTCCAGGAGAGCAG
>NW_005347610.1:0-911 GCF_000412655.1 Myotis brandtii | reverse complement strand
AGATACCAAATCTAGGAGTTTAGAGGCTCCAGAACTCAGAAATAAATGGTTGTTATTTAAACCACCCACACTATGGCATTTTTGTTATAGAAGCTCAAACTAAGATATACAGGTTGCCCAAATATGGTATAATGAGGATCCTTTCCTAATTCAGAAACATGAAAGTTGGCACAAAGGTGGTTCTGATAATGACAGGACATTTGATGTAATTCATCTGTACATGCTGTAATTCAAATTCTCCTAAATTAAAACAATGACACTCTATTGATTTGTCTTAAAGACAATGTTATCTCAGAAATCTGAGAAAGAAATATGGGGAATAAGGGAACAGTTATTCTCTACATTATTCTTAACTTCAAAGAAACTGTATGGTGAATTAGAAGTGATGGGGAACTTTGGGGATATACCATGTCAAATAAGGGGCTTCGGGGAAGAAACAACAAAAACCCCAGACATTTTAAAATAATGGAAATGGGAAAATGTTACTCTGTTTAAAAAAGAATTTGGGGGGCTTGAGGTGGGTAAGAGACAGAGAAAACAGAGTTGTAGGGGATTTCCAAGGTCATATATCAGTGAAGTAATGCAGCTTAGTGTTTACAGGCAGATTCCATCGACCACCTGCCAGTCTGAACCAGTGCTGCAATTTATTAACTATGTGGTCCTGAGTAAATTACTTAGACTCTTTCGGTGCCTCAAATTTTTCATCTGCATAATAGAGATAAAAACAATAATACTCACATGGGGTTAAGTGAACTGGTATTTATAAAGTATTGTGTTTGTTAAGTAAAAAATAGACCTCAGGAAAATTGTACAGCTAATTATTAGACAGAGGGTTTCTGGACACTTGGAGAAGGACTCAGCGGTCATGTGAAGTCAGCATGGAATCCTTAACATGTCACATTAAATTAACC
>NW_005347609.1:0-920 GCF_000412655.1 Myotis brandtii | reverse complement strand
CTTTAACTCTGATTTTTTAATATGAGCTTCCTAAAGTCAGGGACTCCACTGGGGCTTTACGTAGCAACACCTTCTATCCTTCCTGCCATTTTGCTGAGCACTTCATATTGACCAAAGGGCTTTGGTGCCGTGAGCTCCTGTGCTCTACATGCTAATCAGAGGCGGGAGAGGCGGGGGGCGGGGCTGATGTGCGAAATGAAACAGACCAGGCAAAGTAAACATCAACACCAGCGCGATTTCACCTCATCAGGCAGCTCCAAGCAGAGTTCTCAGAACCTCTCTCCTTGTCCGACCTTCAGGGGGTGTGGAGCTGGGCTCTGTAAGACACGGGTGACTACACTTCATCCAAGTAGCTACACAGGTGGCAGAAGCACATGGGAAGAGACTCCATGGCACATGTCATCAGGGAGATGCAAATTAAAGCAATAATGAGACACCACTACACGCCTATTCGAATGGCCAAAATCCAGAACCCGGCACCACCGAACGCCGGCCAGGATGCCGAGCCCCAGGAGCGCTCACGTGCAGCACTTGGCCGACAGTTTCCTATAAAACTAAGCGCACGCTTTCCATGGGAGCAATCACGCTCCTTGGTATTTACCAAAGGAGCGAACCTTATGTCCACACCAAACCCCTGACCAGGCAGGAAGCTGCAGAGGGGACCAGGGCTCGAGCAAGTATCCCCAGAGAACCCGCTCCCACTTTCTTGGTCGCAGCGTAAATAAGTAAGAAGGAGAAGCGTGCATGTGAGAGTGGAATGTTGTCTTCTGTTTGAGTTGTCACATCTCACAGCCTAGTAAGGTCTCACAGTGGATTTTGTAACATCAACTGTGCCTGACACCCCCACATCCCATCAAGAAAAAATCGCTGGAGGGGGTTGATGGGAGGAAAAAGGGGACATATGCAATACTTTCAACAAT
>NW_005347608.1:0-701 GCF_000412655.1 Myotis brandtii | reverse complement strand
CCATTGAGAAGTAGGAAGGCTGCGAGGTGCCTGGGGCAGTGAGAAGCTTGGGAGCAGGCGGGGAAAGGGGAGAAAGGAGGCAGGAAATGTGGCTGAGGATTCTGACTTCGATCTCTTTTAACATTTGAGAGATCCAAATCCAAGTTAGTGTGGAGTCTCCACCCCTCTGGGCATTTGGGATCAAATCCCATGAGAATGGCCTTGTGGGACCTGGGTTTGTGGAGGCCACTTATCCAAGGTTCGGGATTCCTTAGTATTGACAGAACATCGCTGGGTCCTTAGCCCTGTAACTTGAGGGGATGGTCAAATTATGATCATTAATCTGAACCGTGAGAAACGTGTAAAAGCAGAGAAAAGTAAATGCCTCTATCCTGTCACGGTTGAACGAGCTTTCTCTCCTCAGTTGCTGACTTTGTCGGGCTGGACCCTAGGATTGCCGCTTGGCTTATAGATCCTCGTGAGGCCGCACCCTCTTTTGAGGATTTAGTGGCGAAATCCTTCGGAAACGCCATCACGGTTAAAGTGAGCTGCACGTATGGGAATTCCTCAAGAAATACTGTGGTGAGTTGTTTTCAGATAAGATTTTATCAACTTTAATACAACCCTAACTTTAATCCTCATCTGAGGATATTTTTCCCATTGATGTTTTAGAGAGTAAAAGAGAGGGAAGAGGAGGGGGAGAGAGAAACATTGATGTGAGA
>NW_005347607.1:0-1021 GCF_000412655.1 Myotis brandtii | reverse complement strand
AAAAAAAATCCATATAGCTAACTTTCTTAATATCTAACACAGAAATGATAATCTCTGCTCTCATGAAGGAGGCACACTAGGGTGAGGTGAGCAAAATCCCAGGACACCTGCAGGACCCTTAAAATGAATGCCTCCTTAAATCCTGCAGCCTATGTGCCCACTTGCTTTATGCTAATTCCAGCCCTTCTCATGCGGATAAAATAAAAGTGTGAAAATACTCTGAAACAAGTGAGCCCATAGACAAATATAAGGTATTGGCATCATTATTCTTCAGCAGTTCATCTCAACACATGGGATTATCACACCTGTGAGCCCACTTGGTCATGTATTCTTTCCAGCCTTATCAGTTCCCTCTCCCGAGTTTTCTAGGGCACTGCCTACTGAGGCATCTCCATGCCACAATTAACCCCACATACTATTCAGACATGGATCTTGTTATTTCTTTATTCTACCATTAAAATGGACTCATATAGCTTCCCATTCCATCTGAGCTCTGCTGATCTGCTTTCTTGAACATAACAAGCTTATCAGATGAAATTGTATATGTTGTGTTTATAAGGAAATAGCTTCATGTGTAATTCATGTCAGGTCACATATTTGCAATTTCATTAAGGTATTTTGCAGGCATGATACCTTTCTCTGCAGTAGTTCTAATACATGGTTTATAAAACTATTCTGATCATGAACTTCAGTAAGAAATATACATTTTTTATGACCCAGAACACATACAAAGACACACAGAAACATGATTAGACAAGGATTTTTCAATCAAATATTAACCATTACTACTTGCAAGGCAATATCCTATTCTATTTTTTCTATATAATTCTGTTCTATTCTGTCCTATAAAATGACTAGAGGCCCAGTGCACAAAATTTGTGCACAGAGTGGGGGGGTCCCTCAGTACAGCCTGCACCCTTTCCAATCCAGGACCTCTCGGGGTATGTCTGACTGCTGGTTTAGGCCCAATCCCAGGGATCAGGTCTGAACCGGCAGTCAGACATCCCTCTCACAATCCGGG
>NW_005347606.1:0-227 GCF_000412655.1 Myotis brandtii | reverse complement strand
CAAGACAGCAGAGCTCACACAAAAAATCCTTCTCACAAAATCACTCCACAGCCACCACAGTTTATCCAGGTGGAATACGAGAACTGTGCCATTCATTTTTGCTGCTTTCCTTGAAAATCTGTACAACGTTCTGGTATTTCACTTCTGCGCGGCCAGTGGGAAAACATTTTTCCCAGCCGAGCAGTAAGAGGAACGGCCTGCTTCAGACAGGCCGAGGTGACATCAGC
>NW_005347605.1:0-542 GCF_000412655.1 Myotis brandtii | reverse complement strand
TTTCACAGCTGCATAGTATTCCATGGTATAAATGTATTACATCTTTTTTATCGACTCACATACTGATGGGCATTTGGACTGCTTCCAGATCTTAGCTATTTTTTTTTGGGGGGGGGTGTAGACTCATTAAGGATTTACACGAGATTCATATCGTATTGTTATTTGGCCTGGATTTTTTAAAAATAAAAATTTATATATATGCAAAATTAGAGAAAACAAGACGATGAATTCTATCCCCAATTACCTGGAAGCACCACTTCAGAATCATTGACAATCCACCAGTAATTCTAATATCTTCAGTAAAATACCATGTCATGCCTAAAATTTAATAATTTTAATGTCTGCAAACACCCAGTCAATGTTCATATTTCCACAATTGTCATTTTTAATAGTAAGCTTGTTTAGATCAGTATATAGTCAAGATATATATATATAGGGTGTCCCCAAAACTTTAGACACACTTGAACAACTGTTAGCTGTTAAATGAAAATGAAATGTATTTTAGTAAATACTGCCCTTATAATTATTCAAAGTGAGTGTAT
>NW_005347604.1:0-619 GCF_000412655.1 Myotis brandtii | reverse complement strand
TCTGAAATCAATAAAAATATATTAAAAATAAACTGCAGAGCTTTAAAAAAACAATAAAAACATAGTAATATGGAAAATATAAATACAAGATAAGAAAATATAAATGTAAATATATTATGATTACATTAAACGTTAATAGATACAATTTTCCTGAAATATAATAATAAACTCAAGGCTGAGGAAAAAGGCATGTATTGTGTGAGATGGTGGTTTACACTGAGAGCTATAGAGAAGTGTGCTTGTATTTCCTATAAAAATGTTGTGGATGATGTTCATCAGATTACACGATACTCTATACGAAATTCAAAATGAAATCTGTCTGGTTTCAGTGCCAGGAATAATTATTATCCTCATTTTTCGGATGAAGAAACTGAGGCTCATAGAAGTTAAGTAACATATTAAAAGCAACTAACTGGCGAGGCCAGCATTCTAATAAATATCTCCTTCCCTCAACTCTAACCCTCAAAACACTGCTCTGCGCCTAAATTCTGAAAGCATTCGTTTTCCAAAGCTCCTCGCTATATATGACAGTAGCCTTTGCCTGAATGTGTACTTTAAACATACATAAATTAGCCTAATCCAACTTAGAAAGAGTCTAATCCACGTGCCTGCCCAGACA
>NW_005347603.1:0-971 GCF_000412655.1 Myotis brandtii | reverse complement strand
GCAGTTCTGCCTGCTGGGCTGGCGGGGGAGGGGGGGTGTGGGAGAGGGGGGGCGCCCCAGGAATTCCCTCTCAGGGGCTGCAGGGACTGAGGCCATCCTGGGCTCCCTGGGACCGGCTGACAGAGGCTGAGGGGCACGGGGAGTTCTGTGAAAAGAAAGGTTCCTTTTCTAAAACAACGGGCAGTCCACGCTCATTGCAGAACGTGTGCAAGATCCATGAAAACATGGAAAGGAACAGAAATACCACGTATCACTCTCCCTCCCAGAGACAACCACGCTAGGGTTTTATCTGATCGCCTCAATGTTTATTTTTTCCCCAGACACGTGGCGATGCTTTTTTAATCGTCTCTCCCTTCGATTCTTTTATGGGTGCATCCAACTTGTACTGCCTCGCACCCATTGTCGCCAGCTCTCTGGGAGTGATTGATTATTCCATCGTGCGAGACACGGAGCACCTCCGGGTGGCATCCTTGATACGGTGACACGGGGACTCTGTAATTTCCAGTGAAGTTTTCTGCACAAGGTTTATTATTATTTCATGGGGCAGTCAGCCTGGAAATGGAAACTTCACACGGTTCTCCCCTGATTTAGTAAGAAATTCAGAAAGCAGACAATGGAGATCTTGAGTGCTGGGGGCACTGGCGCAGGCCGGGGACCCCGCACGGCCCGCCTGACTTTTCATTCTGCAGGCCAGGCACACGGGGCGTCAGAGCTGGGAACAGGCGCGGGGATCCATCAGCGGCTTTACGACGTGGGGGAATGCGGTCCCGGGGGCTGCGCACGGCCCGCTGTAACACTTATCTCAGTGGACGGCAATTTCTGCTCGTACATCTGTTTCTCGGATTAGACAGAGGTCTGTGGAGCAGGAGCCCTATCGTATCCATCACGGGATCCCCAGCGCTTCCACGAGGCCAGCCACACAGACACCGCGCATGCAGTGTTTGCTGGGCTCCACTCTGGGCTGGAGGATT
>NW_005347602.1:0-359 GCF_000412655.1 Myotis brandtii | reverse complement strand
TAGCCCTTGGCATTTTAATTATGATGTGTCTTGGTGCTCTGTGCAGCAGCTTTTCCATATGAATGGCCTGTCCTTCCTCAGGCTAAAGGCCCAAGACCCAGCACCAGCACCAGCCTGCCTTGCTGGTCCTCTTTGGGTTCCTCTTGTTTGGGACTGTCTGTGCTTCCAGGACCTGTAAGTCTATTTCTTACACCAGGTAGGGGGAGTTTTCTGTCATTATTTCTTCAAATAGATTTTCAATACCCTGCTCTCTCTCTTCTTCTGGCACCCCCATAATGCGAATGTTGGTACTCTTAAAGTTGTCCCAGAAGCTCCTTACACGATCTTCATATTTTGGGATTCTTTTTTCTTTTTTGCTC
>NW_005347601.1:0-720 GCF_000412655.1 Myotis brandtii | reverse complement strand
AAAAAAAAAGATATTTTATTGATATTTTCGAAACTGTACATGAAATACCATTTCCCCCCACAAATAAAAGTATCATGTCAGGATAAATTACCTGAGAACCCCTGGGAATGTTTCACCCATTGTATGAATTTCCATGTTGGCTATTATAGGAGGACTCGGTGGGGGCAGCTGAGCCCCTCTGAGAATCCAGGAAGGTCGTTATGATTAGCCTAGTTTTGTTTGCAGACATGAGCAAAAATCCAGAGCCCCAAAAGAGATCTTACCAGAGGTTAATTAACTACTGGCAATGGGAACACCATTCCCCGCCCCACTTATAAGTCGTCCTCCTCAAACGCATAATGAAATTAAAGCGAATTAAATGTTTGTGAGACACCTGCTAAGTCAGAAATTAGGATGTGAATGCAACTGCAGATGAAATGAGGCGGAGGTCGGGGAAGGAGGGCTGCAAGCCTGGAGGAAGCTGGAGACACTCTTAGGCTCCAGGTTGTGGGCAGAGGGATGGGGTTGGTCTGGTGGCAGACAGGGAGGTGTGTAACAAAGCCTAGACTGTCTGCTGGAGAGTTTCTGAGCCAGGGACACGTGTCAGCACTGCTCACTGCCCAAGCCAACTAGTGCGTCTGTCCCTGGGCGGCTTCCTCCAGACACAGTGGGGTGATGCTCAGAGGCTTGGAGAATTTAATCACTGGGGTATTTTAGGGACTTAAGAAATCAAGTGTCTGG
>NW_005347600.1:0-237 GCF_000412655.1 Myotis brandtii | reverse complement strand
AGGCAGAGGCGGTTAGGGGTGATAAGGCTGGCAGGGGAGGGGGCAATTAGGGGCAATTAGGCAGGCAGGCAGGTGAGCAGTTAGGAGCCATCGGTCCCGGATTGTGAGAGTGATGTCTGACTGCCGGTTATCTCCTAAGGGGTCCTGGATTGGAGAAGGTGAATGCTGGGCTGAGGGGACCTCCCCTCCTTGCACGAATTTCATGCACCGGGCCTCTAGTATTACTTATAAGAACCA
>NW_005347599.1:0-866 GCF_000412655.1 Myotis brandtii | reverse complement strand
ACTTTAATTTTTCATGACCAACTAATGTTGCCATCCCCTGCTCATCATGTAAAACATGTCCTCCTCCTGTCTTTGTAATTCTGAATTTTCCTTTGGCCCCGTTGTTCTTGAAGTCTCCTCCTAAAAATGAACAATCCAAGTATTGTATGAATGCTCCATGCGAGTTTGAGTGGATCTACTTCCTCTCATTCCCTCCCAGAAAAACCTCTTATAACAGGGATAAAATGGGGCCTGTGTTGGCATGTATCCTGTGATGCTCAACGAAGACACAAGTTGAATGTATAAAGAGCATTAAGAAACTATTTAAACTGAAGTCTTGCAGAGTGGAAACATGGTTTACATGTTCATGACACACAAAGGGAAATTCCCTAAATATCCTCTCTGTGCATCGATTTCACCCAAATCTTCCCTGCAGCTGCTCAACAATCTCTTCCCCAGAAATGTATTTTTCCAGACTTGGTTCACTGCCCTTCCTAATAGGGATAAATCTAGTCTTTCTCAGGCACTTTTAATTCTGCAGCTTTAGATGTCTACCCTGCTCAGCCAAACAAAGTCACGACCAGACAGTTGGCTGAGCATCAGAGGACCCAGCCCACTAAGAAGCAGAGGGATGGGAGGCTTGAATAGTTATGTAGCGGGTAGTGTTTTCCCTGCTACAGGCAGACACAAGAGGCCCAACTAATTTGAACCTGTTCTCATTTCTTTTAATATCTCCCCTATCTTCTTCCCTCCCCTTCTCCCTTTATCCGTCCATCCCTTCCTCTCCCTCCCTCTCTTCCTTCTTTCCTTCCTTTAATTCTTCCTTCCTTCCTTCCTCCCCTTCCCAGTTCATCCCTAAACTCCCTTCTCTTTTCTTCTTCCCTCCC
>NW_005347598.1:0-235 GCF_000412655.1 Myotis brandtii | reverse complement strand
AAGGAGAAGGTAAAGCAGATGAGAGGTATTTTTTTTTAAATTGGCTGTGTGTGTGTGTGTGGTATGTGTGTGTGTGTGTGCGTGTGTGTGTGTGTGTGGTGTATGTGTGGGGTGTGTGTGCGTGCATGTGCGCGTGTGTGTGGTGTGTGTGCGTGTGTGTGTGTGGTGTATGTGTGGGGTATGTGTGCGTGCATGTGCGTGTGTGTGTGGTGTGTGTGTGTGGTGTGCATGTGTG
>NW_005347597.1:0-229 GCF_000412655.1 Myotis brandtii | reverse complement strand
TTAGTACTTCTTGTAATTTTCTCTTTTTCATTTGAAACAAGGAGCCAGGATTTGTAATCCTATCTAATAAAGAGGGAATATGCAAATTGACCATCAGACCGTCACAAAGATGGCTGCGCCCACAGCGGAGACAGGGTTTCCACAACACAAGATGGCTGTGTCCACAGCAGTAGGCCAAGTTTCCATAACGAACCTTAACTAGCAATTAGCAGGGACCTGAGGCTGTGTG
>NW_005347596.1:0-222 GCF_000412655.1 Myotis brandtii | reverse complement strand
GGTTCTTCTTGCTTGGGACTCTCTGTGCCTCTGAACTTGTGTGACTTTTTTCTTCACCACGCTAGGGAAATTTTCTCCCATTATTTCTTCAAACACGTTCTCTATCCCTTGCACATTTTATTCCCCTTCTGGCACACCTATTATGCAAATATTGTTATATTTTATGTTGTCCCACAGCTCCTTTAAACTGTACTCTTGCTTTTTAATTGTTTTTTGTTTTTT
>NW_005347595.1:0-418 GCF_000412655.1 Myotis brandtii | reverse complement strand
GCTCTGTGAAAGCTGACAAAACTATTTCTGGGGTAAAATGAAACGCCTCTCTTAGTAAGTTATACATGCTTGGAAAAGCTTTTCATAGATTTTTAAATTCCAATAAAAAATTAGAAAGTGCAAAAGAACAGCACTGTACTCAAATAAAATTTGTCAGAGTATTGACTAGTGAAGTTTTTTATTGAGTCACTTTCAACCAAAGAGATCAACCAAAGAACTTATACGAATTATATGCATAACCCATGGACACAGACAATAGGGTGGTGAAGGCCTAGGGTGGGAAAGAGGGGGGGTGAGGAGACAGGTTATAAGGGGTCAGTAGGAGAAAAAAAGAGATATATGTAATACTTTCAATAATAAAGACTTAAAGAAACAAAAAATAAAATAAAGATGAGTTTTCAGTAAAAAACATGAGTTC
>NW_005347594.1:0-493 GCF_000412655.1 Myotis brandtii | reverse complement strand
TGTGCACTGGGCCTCTAGTCCTATATAATAAAAGCGTTATATACAAATCGACCAAATGGCCAAACAGCAGAACAACCATCCGGATGACCATCCAGACGATCATCTGGGACCATGCTATGACACTCACTGGTGCCAGGCGAGCCAAGGTGGGTGCGATGTGATTGGTTGGGGGCCTGGCCATTGCCTCATGATCACCCTGCAGAGGGAGGCCCAGACCACCAGCCAGTGGGGCGATCAATCAGGGGGGCTGGGGAGCTCCATGATCGCCCCAAGGAGGGAAACCCAGGCAACCAAACAGTGGGTTGTGATGGGTGGGCAGGGGTCCTCTAGTTATCTTATATTTCAGTTCAACACCCTTTAACATCTCAATTTGGCATTATAAGCCAGTGTCTTTTTCTCATGTAATTACAAATGAAAGTAATCTTCCAAATTAGTACAAGATGCATTGTGCATGCCAAAAAAATAATAAGTATTACACTATAAAAGCAAAGAG
>NW_005347593.1:0-412 GCF_000412655.1 Myotis brandtii | reverse complement strand
GTTAGGGATATGCAGCTGGAGAAACACTTGGTTCTGCCGGAAGCTGCTAGACTGCAAATGGGCATGTCTTCGCCTAGTACTGGGGTCTGGATGAGGTGGGATGGCTTAGTGCGGCGTGTCTCAGCCTCAGTGCTACTGGCAGTTTGGGCTGGTGATGCTTGGTTGCACAGGGGACCGTTCCGTGCATTGTAGAATGTTTGTCTTATCCTGTCCATGCCACAGCACTCAACCAAAATGTGACCACCAAGCATGTCCGCTGGGGGTCCACATTGGCCCTGGTGGAGAACAACTGGCTTAGCACAGCCATTTAAAGTGTGTGCCTTGCCGTGGAGGCTGTAGTACATCACCTTTGCATTTAATTAATTAATTAATTTATTTTCAAATATATTTTTTTATTGATTTCAGAGAGGAA
>NW_005347592.1:0-312 GCF_000412655.1 Myotis brandtii | reverse complement strand
GCCCCCCTCCAGGCCGGGCAGCGCCACGGGCTTGCACGTGCTTCTGCTGGGGGGCCGTCTCCGGCAGCAGCCTCATGTCCTGCTGGTGCAAGTCCCTGCCCTTGTCCCTGCCCCAGCTCCTGTGCGTGCACACCTTTGACCGTTAGGACCAATTAGCATATTCCCTCTTTATTATATAGTATAGATGCCAATAGACTTCCTAATATTCAGTGTATGTACCTTGGTGCTGTTATTTATTTTTGCTGGTGAGTTATACACTTTGTGCTGCTGTCCTTTGAAACTTCATTTATTGCCAACATACACATGCTGCAT
>NW_005347591.1:0-320 GCF_000412655.1 Myotis brandtii | reverse complement strand
GGAATATGCTAATTGACTGTCCCACCCTCAAAGATGGGGGCGCCCACAGCCAATAAGAAGGCAATATGTTAATTGACTGTCACGCCCTCAAAGATGACAGCGCCCACAGTCACAAGATGGCCGGCAGGGAAGGACAGTTAGGGGCGACAAGGCTGGCAGGGGATGGTAGTTAGGGGTGACTGGGCTGGCAGAGGAGCGAAGTTGGGGGTGACCAGGTAAGCAGGGGAGGGCAGTTAAGGGTGACTGGGCTGGCAGGAGAGAGCAGTTAGGGGCAACTGTGCTAGCAGGAGAGGGCAGTTGGAAGCAACTGGGCTGGCAGG
>NW_005347590.1:0-231 GCF_000412655.1 Myotis brandtii | reverse complement strand
ACTCAACATCAAAAAAATAAACAATCCAATTTAAAAATAGGCAGAAGACCTAATAGACATTTCTCCAAGAAAGACATACAGATAGCTAATAGACATATGAAAAATTGTTCAACATCACTAACATCAGGGAGTTATCAAAACCATACTGAGATATCACCTCACACCTCCTGTCAAAATATCTATTATAAAAAAGACAACAAATAACAAGTGTTGGTGAGGATGTGGAGAAAA
>NW_005347589.1:0-223 GCF_000412655.1 Myotis brandtii | reverse complement strand
TGGACAAAAACATTCATTCAAATTTGGCTATTAAAATCAAAGAAAAAATGAATTACAACCACTTTACACCCACTAGAATTTTTATAACAACAATAATATTAACAGTAAAGGGAAATAACACGTGTTGGTGAGGATGTAGAGATATTGGAACCGTCAGATGTTGCTGGTGGGAAGATATAATAAAGAAGATGGTGTGGAAAAAAGTTTGGCAGTTCCCCCAGAG
>NW_005347588.1:0-217 GCF_000412655.1 Myotis brandtii | reverse complement strand
CTCATTTTTATCTATTCATCTATTGATGGGCACTTGAGTTACTTCCAAATCTTGGCTATTATAAATAAGGCTGCAATTAACATAGGGGTGCATATATTTTTTCAAATAGGTGTTTCAAGTTTCTTCAGACATATTAATGGAATCACTGGGTCATAAAGCAGTTCTATTTTTAATGTTTTTAGGTAACTCCATGCTGCTTTCCATAGTGGTTACACCA
>NW_005347587.1:0-228 GCF_000412655.1 Myotis brandtii | reverse complement strand
GTGATTTCTTCCTCAGTACTTCAACTGTCCTTTTCTTTTATTTTTCTCTTTCATGGATGCCATTTCTTTAGAAGCTTGTTTAGACTAAGTTAATGGCCTTGTAGGCTTCCTCCACATGAATAGGAGTTCATTTTTGAATAATAAGAATTACACATCAGTGGGGGGTCGGGGGAGGGGGGAGAGAAGGATTTGAGATGCTTAGGTGGGGCATGGCCAAAAAAAGGTTGG
>NW_005347586.1:0-390 GCF_000412655.1 Myotis brandtii | reverse complement strand
CTAACCATCGCCACGCTCGGGAGTTCATCGAAGCATGGTTCTCAACAGAACAATCGATCAATCGACACGTCGACCTCCCCACTGTCTACGAAACCATCAGAAACAAAGATCGGAATAATCAATAATGGTTAGCCGATTGAAGAGACAATCGCGCACAAGGATTACGTCATACGGCGATGACCTTTGACCTCTTGAACCCTGCCTCCTCCACGTACCGGCGAACTCATACCGATCCGAGTACAAAATCGACCAATATCGAACAACAAATCGATGAACCAACCACCACGGAACGATGACGTCATACAGAAATGACCTTTGACCGCAGACGAAAACAATAAAAAGGAGGACTCTACGAAGAGCAGACGCTTCACTTGAAGTTCCGCTGATGAA
>NW_005347585.1:0-1966 GCF_000412655.1 Myotis brandtii | reverse complement strand
CCCCAGTGCACGATTTTCGTGCACCGGGCCTCTAGTCATAAATAAATCTTTATTCATATTATATATTATTTCTAATGCATTGCTAGAAATAAAATGATTAAAGGTTTTGAATATTTTTAAGGCTCTCCCACTTTCAACAAACAGCCTTTTCAGAAGTTCTCTCTATTTTTGTTTACATTCCCAGATGCACCATATATAAAATTCTCACAATATAAAGTTCTTTGGAACTTTTATTGGGACAACCTTAAAACCATAAATGCAAAAGGGAAGAATTGCCATTTTTACAATTTTTAGAAACTTGATATGCATACCCACTTGTTCAAATATTGTACATCTCAGTAAACTTTTGTAGTTTTTTCATATTATTTCCATACATTCTGTGTATTTTAAATTTTTGTTATATTATAAATAAAATCTTATCACTGTATTTTTAACCAGAAATTGTTGAGCTAGAAAATATAGTTACTAATTTTAGAAATATTTATCTCTCTAACCAATTTATTTAATGTGTTTTTTCCCATAGTGTTATTTTCTTTACGAAACTATCTTCTACATTTGTTCTATTGATTCTTTGAATTGAACAGTTCCTAATCCTAGCATCATTACTACATACCTTCTTCTTTTCTAAGATGTTATTTATCTATTTATGTTACATATCTAAGACATTATAATATATATTGAACTGATGATTAACTCACTTATTTTCATTAATAATTATGATTTTTTTCCTTAGTAGAGTTTTGGCTTAATCCCAAAGGTTTGATATATAGTATTCTCATTATTAAAAATTAATTTTCTAAAAAGTCTGTTGTTGACTTTATCATTGACGCATATGTTTGGAAAATTTTAAAAATATTTACAAGGTCTGAAGGAATAACTAAACTTTGTCAATTTTTTTGTTTATTATATTATAGTCATAGACATGACCAGTTCAATTTTATATTTTAGTTGTTAAGATTTTTCTTTGTGGACAAGTGTATAATAATTTTAATAATTGTTTCATGGATACTTGAGAAAGTATCTTACCTATATAGTATAAAGTTGAATATTGATAAAATTCAACCTTACACTATAATTCAAATATTTTGTTCTTGTTTTCTCTATATGACCTGAGAAAGACTTAGAATTCTCCCATGACAATTGTGTTTCTGGTTATTTTTCTTCTGCCAAGAACAATTCTTTATATATACACAAAACTCACCTAAAAGATGATTATTATATTTCATCATGGAATTTTATTTATTAATAACTCTCATTTAATGCTCTTTATATTTTCTTAAAATAGATATTGTCTTTCTATTGCCTTTTTTAAAAATCTGTTTTATTTTTAAGTAAAAAATATTTAAAATATTTTGATTTATGAAAAACTTAAGAAACTTAGAGTTATAATTTTTATGATTATTTGTGGTTTAATGGTTTGTTTAAATTATATATCCTGATTCCTATCTAGGTTGAAAGGAGAATTTTTTAAAGCCATTCCTTTAAGGAGGGCACATAGATGATAGATTTCTGAGTTATTAAATAACTGATTGTATTTTCCTGCAGTCATCACAGAATAAGAACATAGTAATATGCAAATTTCTTAGATCATGTCATTTCCCCTCAAACTTCAGTAGACATTGTTCCATTATCTTTGGGCTTTTAGTTATACATTAAAATCCCAGGGCCAGTACCATTGCTATACCTGGGCTGGTAGGGCCTGTGCCCCAGACTCCACCCCCCAGCGGCCCAACACTTTGGAACTCCTTTCTGGAAATTTTCTGTCTCCCTCTGGTACCAGAACCACTGGGGAGAGGTACCTGTGTTGTCCAGGCAGGGTCCTCTAAATCCTGACTGCAACCCTCATGGGCCCCAGTCCTAGCTCTTCCTTTTGAGACTTCTAGTTGATTCTGAGTAAATTAAAATTTGCAGATGGCAAGCTTGACCAACTTTTACAAAGTGATCATACCAGTTTAGTATATATAAT
>NW_005347584.1:0-1091 GCF_000412655.1 Myotis brandtii | reverse complement strand
GGCATGTGCCCTTGACTGGAATCGAACCCAAGACCCTACAATTCATGGGCCGACCCTCTATTTATGGAGCCGAACAGGCTAGGGCAGATGTTCATTTTCAACTGTCCAGGGTGACATAAGGGAGGGTAACAGGCTACTTTAGAGGGACAAAGTGAAGTGAGGGAGAAAATCACACAGTTCTCGGACAAGTTCAAAGTCTTGGAGGCAGGATTGAGCTTGATGTTTTCAAAAAACAGTAAACAAACAAACAAACAAAGAAAACAAAACAAACAACCCAGCCTGGGCAGAGTGAGAAGAGACGGTAGGGGCAGGGCCCTTAAAGCCCTACGGTCACAGCAAGGACCTTGGGTTTTCTTCTAAATGAAATGGGAAGTCGAGGCGGCTTTGTGCAGCAGGGAGGTGGGGTCTGATGCATTTTAAAAGTTCATCCTAAAAAAGAAAAAGGAAAAAAAAACAGACAAAAAGTTCACCCCCGCTGCTGTGTGGTGACGAGAGTGGAAGCAGGACTTGGCGATAGAGATGAGGCAACAGCACATCGGGCCAGAGAAGTGGTGAGCAGAGGTTGGGCTCTGAATTCTGGAGGCAGAGCCACCAGCACTGCTGACGTGTTGGATGTGGCATGAGAGAGAGAGAGAAACCAGGATGACCTGAGGCTTCTAATCGGAGCAACTGAGTTAATAATCAGCTACGTCGATGGGAACACAGCAGGACAGCGGGTCGGGTGCAGGAGCTAAGAGAGGTTTCCCTGCCTACACACCAGGGGCTGTGCCAGGTCCTGTCCTCAAGGAGCCACAGCCCGTTGGAGATGGACACAGGTAGCAGCTGCTGCTGAGCTACGGGCAGAATGCTGAGGGCAGAAGCTGGAGGACCAGCCCTGCGTTGCGGGTGAGGGGACAGGACATCTGCTCCGAGGTTTGAGGAATCACAGTCTAGAGCTTCCCAAGGTGCAGTCCCCGGGTCCCCTGCAGGATCACCTGGGCCCAGGTTCCGAAGAACCAGCTTAGCCACAGTGAACGGGTCTCTGCGGGTAGAGTCAGGGCCTTGCCTTTGAGCATGTGCTCCTGCCTGACACCAATGTCCTCGACAGCTGG
>NW_005347583.1:0-633 GCF_000412655.1 Myotis brandtii | reverse complement strand
CTGATTTCTAGCTGCCTCGTGGGTGATGGTGAAGATGGAGTGGGATAGTGTGCAGAAAGCACTTAACAAGGGGCCTGGCCCATAGTAAGTGCTCAGTAAACCATAGTTATTATTTTTACCTGTAAAATAGGTGTCGTGTTCTCAGCCCCAAGTGAGACAAATGGTGTGCTAGAGACATAATAATACCAAAAGGAAGGGAAAAAGACCCCCGCACAGTGCTCCATCCCACTCCTGGAGCCACCAGGGAGACAGTACTGCCCGCTCATCCCCCCGGCTCCTAAAAGAATCCTGGGCGTGGCCTGGGCAGCCAGCCCCTTCCCAGGCAAGTCCAAGCCCGGACCCTGACCGGCTGGACCACAGGCCACCGTGAGTCTGCGCATCACAGCCACACACGGCCTGGGGCAGGTGCCGGCAGGATACAGCAGGCTGTGGTGGAAAAGGGACGTCAGGGCAGGGAGCCCCGAGGGTCTTGGTGACTAGTCCTGCTTCCCTTTGAGAGATGGGTGCTAAGAGCATGGAGCTAAATTTGTGGTGCGTCTTGAGCCAGCACATAATCCGTTTCATTTGAAACTCCATCTCCAGGTGCGGTCTCATCTCCCTTTGTCTCATCCCCCTCCCTGGTTTTCATTTAAG
>NW_005347582.1:0-856 GCF_000412655.1 Myotis brandtii | reverse complement strand
GACCCCCAATGTTGGGACCAATAAGCAGGACTTTCCTTGCTGTTGTTTCCTCGTTTATAGTCACAAGGAAATTATCAAGGAGGAAGTTGTTCCCTGTGTTTTGAGGGTTCCATAAATTACCGTTTAATCTTCTCCTTAATTGGGAATACTACTTAAGAATCTTTTTAGGAACAGGACAATCAGGAATCATCCCCAGCAACATTTCTGGTCATGTGACATCATCTGGTCGTGTATTACTTCCTGCTGGTTTGAAGAATGTCAGAATAGTGGTCTCCTCTCAGTGTTGTTCCTTTGGCCATATTTAGATTGGGAGGTGCCCTGAGTGGTCAGGAGTTGATGGGTTCTGTGATTAATGAAGCCCTGCTTGAGTCTAAGTCTGATCTCCCAGAAAAGTGGATTCAAGGCTCCAGCCTGTATGTATCTGAGGCCTCCTACTAGAAATGTGTTGCCCAGCTCTGCCAGAGACTCTTGGGTCCTTGGCCCACTGTTTTTCATATGTAAATCAGCACCCAACCAGGAGAATAGAGGCAAAAGCCATCCACTGGTTTTCTGAGCATCAAGCCATTCATGTTGCATCTTTGTTTTCTAGCTGAATCAGGATCTCAGGTGATACCTCTCAAGTTGCACTTACTTTCTTTCATAAATTCAGGCGAAAAGCGAGATAAAATGATGACCAAGGGAAATTTGAGTATGTATATTTATACTTTTCAACAAACGTAGAAAGTTATCACATACATGTTAGAATGTGTTTCTGCCCCATTTTCTCTCTTCTAGGCACATATGCCAGAGTCGAATTGCCATGTCATAGGGAAAGCACAGAGTCAACAGGCCAGGAAGGCTAGGACAGTGTTTCTGC
>NW_005347581.1:0-338 GCF_000412655.1 Myotis brandtii | reverse complement strand
ATGAACTCCCTGAGGCCCGGGTGTTTGCAATTGGAACTGCGCTAGCTGGGTATCTCAGTTGGTTAGAGCACCGTGCCGGTGCGCCAAGGTTTCGGGTTCGATCCCTGTCAGGGCATATACAAGAATCAATAAATGAATGCATGAATAAGTGGAACAATAATTGATGTCTCTCTATCTCCCTTCCTCTCTCTCTAAAATCAATAAATACAATTAAAAAATAGTAAATAAAGTTGGGACCATGTATGACTCTAGACAACCAAAAAGAAGGAAAAAAAACAAAGAAACATTTTACGGAGCAACTACTACATGCCAGGGCCTTGGTGCCAGGTCCTCAGAAC
>NW_005347580.1:0-532 GCF_000412655.1 Myotis brandtii | reverse complement strand
AAAAAAAGAAAGTATCCTAACATTTAATTTCCTGCCTTCATTGATTTCCTTGCTGCCCCATTATCATAACCAAAGCAGACTGGGTCATTTCCAAATGCATCTGGTACTTTCATGTTTCATCCTTTCCATGTTATTTACATCCCATCCTCTAATCCCACCCCATTTCTGGCCATTTAAATTCTATTTAGTCTTCACTGACCATCACAAAATCTGTTTTTCTAAGACACCTTTCCGGTAGCAGAGATTAGTGATAATATATGTAAAGCACTTTGAGTGACACCCTGGAGTTATTCCTCCTTGGTGTATTTCATACTGTATAGTCAGTCTGTTTCATAGTTGTGTAACTATTGTTGTTTTTAGCCATGCACTTGTATCCAGATCTAAGCTCTAATATCCACGAATGCATCTTTTGTCCTAGGACTTTCAGAACCCTTTCCTTCCAGAAGTAGGTAACAGAAATTGTAACATCATGCTGTTTGCCTGGGATGGTGGAAGTAAAGAGAGAATTGGGAAACAGTAATGGGAAGAGATT
>NW_005347579.1:0-1213 GCF_000412655.1 Myotis brandtii | reverse complement strand
AAGTAAATGGAAAAGTGTTGGCTAAAATCTGGAAACTTTCTCCCTTAAAAACCACTGTTCCAACATCTCATCTGAGTTCCCCGGATGAAGGGGATGCCTCTTGGTCTGGGTGACGGGTACGTCTCCAGGTGATTCTCGATGAACCTCTGACCTCCCCGATGAGGCAGTCCCAGCGCAGGGGTTTGGAACGCCAGCCGTTCGTCCTCTGGGCCAGTGTGTCTCTGCAGGAGGCAATAACCCAGCCCCACGGGCAGAGGAGGGCTGCCTCCACCTCCCCCGGAAGACGTCCTGTCGGGTTCAGCAGAGGATGCTTCAGGGGTGCCTTCCACCTAGGGCAGTGATGGCGAACCTTTTGAGCTCGGCGTGTCAGCATTTTGAAAAACCCTAACTTAACTCTGGTGCCATGTCACATATAGAAATTTTTTGATATCTGCAACCATAGTAAAACAAAGACTTATATTTTTGATATTTTATATATTTAAATGCCATTTAACAAAGAAAAATCAACCAAAAAAACGCGTGTCATAGGTTCGCCATCACTGCCTAGGGCCTCCGCACCTCTCATGCGGTCAGGAGGCGAGAAAGCGAAAGGAGAAGGAGGCGGGTGTCCATCCGGCCCCAGCAGGGCGCGCTCCCTCACGTCATCAAACAAGCTGGCCCCTCCTGCGGGAAACGTGCACAGAGGCGCTTCTGATGGTGCCTCGCGGTCTCTGCTTCCCCGGCCTCTTCACCCGCTGCCAAGGCCACTGTGCGCCTGGCCCCACCAGGGAATGTAGGGGCAGCGAGGGGGGCTCACGTCACCTGCGGCCAGGGGTCAGCCCACACTCCCGCCTGCCCCCAGAGAGGCTGGGATGACCCCACGTGACGGGAAAATAGCGAGTGAGCAGCCAGTTCCTTTCTGTCCCGATAACAAGCCCGGGCTGTTGTGAGCAGGAAAGTAACGAGGGGACAGACCTCATAGAAAGAGGTGTCTCGGGAGGTCCCTGGTGCGGGGTCCGAATGGAAATGTCACGGCTCCTGAGGCTCCCTCCTGCTGCAGGCTTTTTGTTGTTGTTGTTTTCTTTTGTAGCCTTTTTAAAAAAAATTAGTTTAAAAGCTGCTCTAGTAAAACCATGGGAATTTCTAGGTGTCCAGACACCCGTGGGCACGCTAGAGCTCAGCACACCTGCCGGAGCCGGGCGGGGTCAGGGAGCCCTGCCCGCCAGGGAGCGGG
>NW_005347578.1:0-215 GCF_000412655.1 Myotis brandtii | reverse complement strand
CCATTTTACCAGCCCACCAACAACGTGCAGGGGTTCCAGTTGCTCTGCTCGCCAACAATGTTGTTTTCTGTGTGAGGGTGGTGGTTGTTTTGATAGTGGCCACCCTTGGGTGTGAGGTGACATTGCATGCAGTATGGCCTTAGGTGCTCTAGACCATCAACCTTCCTACGGCATTCAGGGATGGGTAGTATTTTCAAAGAGTGAGCTCTCTCGGG
>NW_005347577.1:0-222 GCF_000412655.1 Myotis brandtii | reverse complement strand
ACCCCCTACCCCTGAGTGCACAAATTTTTGTGCACTGAACCTCTAGTCTATATATATAAAGAGCCAGGGGCCATCACAACTGAATAGACGACTGAACAGATGACTGAACAGGCTGAGTGACCAGACGACTGACAAGCAGGCTGCGTGGGGTGACCAGACTGGCAGGGGGTTAGTGAGGGACAACCTAACGACTGAGCAGCAGGCTGCTTGGGGCAACCAGGC
>NW_005347576.1:0-216 GCF_000412655.1 Myotis brandtii | reverse complement strand
TGGCCCGCGGGCCGTAGTTTGAGGACCCCTGGCCTGGGGTCTAGATTTGGAAGCAGCCCAGGTGATTCTGGTAATCGCTGTCCTGGTTCTAGTCACACCTGACAACGTCTCATCATAAAGCCCTGCCGCTCCCCCTCGCGGTCCAAGTCCTACCTTCCCCTGGAGGTGTGGGTCTAGCATCACCACCTCCATGCGGCCTCCCAGAGTCTCCCCACT
>NW_005347575.1:0-1344 GCF_000412655.1 Myotis brandtii | reverse complement strand
ATGCCCCATTGCTGTTATTTCTGAAAATGACAAATATGCCTAGTAAATAGTAGGTGCTCAATAATTGTTTGCTTGAATAAAAGAAATGACATTTCAGCCAAAGTAGATTAGGAAGTACAGAATAAGGGTGTAGCTCCTTCTTCAGTGAATGGGTAAAAAATGTATCTGTTTTGTTTATGGTAACCTCCCTGGCTAAGAACTGAAATATGAGTGATAGTTAACTCAGGAGACTATTATTTGCATATTTAATTCTTTTTTTCAGATAAACACAGAAAATCATTAGTGCAGATATTTTTCTAATGACAGAAATTATTAGATTTACACACTGTGTACAAGATTTATTAAAGATCTGACTTATCATTCATATTCTTGGAATTACAAATTAAAATATGTCAATAGAAATTATATCTCCATGAATTAAAAATATAGAGCCATTAAAATGTGTGTAGAATATTTAGTGATAGGGAAGAGTAGTCACAATAAAATAAGTGGGACATAAAAAGTTATAATTGTGTAAAATGGCATATAGTTTTTAAAAATGTACATATAGCATAGAAAAATGCCTGGTAATGTTTACATTAAATTATGGGTATTGGTTACTTATAGGCCAGAACTACAGGAGACTTTTTATTTTCTTCTTTGAAGTCTGTATTTTTGAAATTTTCTACAATGTGCTTGTATCACTTTTATAATCAGAAGAATAAAAAATATAAAGTGTTTGCTTGGATTTATTGACCTTGAATATTCTCTTATTCTAGATTTCATGAGAGGAAAAGTTAAATTTAATGATAAAGGTAAAATAATAAAGGTGGTAAGGAATCCAATTAGCTTGGTTTTGGTTACATAATATGATGGAAATAGAATCAGAAATATCCTTGTTGCTAAACACTCCTTATTAAAAAGGGTACTCTGACTTCTGTCAATAACTTCCAGGTATTTGTGGCCTGATTTTAGTTGCTTTATAGTGAAATATGGACTTGTATGAATTTTCTTAGTGTTAAACTTTGGGGGTGATGGACACCCAGGGTAGATTAGGGAGTGCAGGATAAGGAGGTAGCACCTTATCCAATTAATGGATAAGAAACACATCTGTTTTGTTCATGGGAATCCTCCTAGCTATTTTAAGTCTGTTTATTGATGTTCTTTGCATACATTTTATGTCTTTTAGATTATGTATGTATTTCTCTCTGCCTCTCTGTCTCTCTCTTTTTCCCTGGACCATTGCATAGTGAAACTAAAGAGTTACAATTATTGATTAAATAAATCAATTTTTGGATGGCATTAATTTTAGGTTGGATAATACCTACAACATTTGGAGTAGGCCCAAAATGTGATTGAATTCCT
>NW_005347574.1:0-969 GCF_000412655.1 Myotis brandtii | reverse complement strand
TTTACCTAAACCCCATGAGGAAAGGACAGGGAGGGACTTGTTCACAGGAGTGATATATAGGACTGCAGAGTCAGAGCTGAAGAGAAGATTCCAGAGAAAGGGTCACAAATTTTTCATTAAAACTAATGTCATCATTGTTATCACAGAGCTACATGCTGTTTGTTAATGCCTCAAGTGATTGTGTTTTGTTACTTAAAAGTAAATATCATAATGGCAACTGAAAAATTCCTCCACTTATGTTTGGGATAAAATTAGTTTCATACAGTAATTCACATACATAGAAGTATTTGGTAGTCAAATCCATTGGCAAAATGCTATATAACTTATACCCTAATGGAAATTAATGATGACCATTATTATAAAGGTTTTGAGAATTCCTGCTACAGTTACGAAACCAGATTAACCCAGTATTTCTCAAACTTCTCTCTCTTGAAACTTTATTTTCAGTGTGTGCAACAACTATTAACATTCCTATAGAATGATTTTTACAAAGAACATGGCTACATCCTGGCCAGTATTTCTCAGTGGTTAGAGCATAGGCCTGTACACCCAAGGTTCTCGGGTTTGATACCTGGTTAAGGGCATGTACTTGGGTTGCAGGTTTGGTTCCCAGCCCTGGTTGGGGCACATGTGGGAGTCAACTAATCGATGTGTGTCTCTCTCTCCCCATCCTTCCCTTCTAGTCTCTCTAAAAGTAGATGGAGCACTAGCTGGTTTGGCTCAGTGGATAGAGCATTGGCCTATGGACTCAAGGGCTCCAGATTTGATTCCGGTCAAGTGTGCATGCCTAGGTTGTGGGCTCGATCCCTAGTAGGGGATGTGAAGGAGGCAGCCAATCAATGATACTCTCTCATCATTGATGTTTCTCCTTCTCCCTTCCTCTCTGAAACCAATAGAAATATACTTTAAAAAATTAATGGAAAAATATCATTGGGTGAGGATTTAAAAAAATAGAAAGAAAACTCCTAG
>NW_005347573.1:0-267 GCF_000412655.1 Myotis brandtii | reverse complement strand
AGAGAGAGAGAGAGAGAGAGAGAGAGAGGGATGGGGGGAGAGGAGAAAGAGAAACATTGATGTGAGACACACATTGATTGGTTGCCTCCTGCATGCGCCCCATCAAACATGCAAGCCAGGCACATGCCCTTTACCGGGAATTGAACCTGAGACCCTTTGACCCTTTGGTGTTCAGGATGACGCTAACCACTGAGATACCCAGCAGGGCCAAAAACTGGTTTCTGGACATCAGGTTGATATAGGTGGTGACTGCAATAGAGGATGAGG
>NW_005347572.1:0-423 GCF_000412655.1 Myotis brandtii | reverse complement strand
AGTTAAAAAGAGAAATTAGGAGGTAATATAGAAAAAAAAAAGTATCCTGATGAATCCATGACTTTGACAGAATTCAGAACTTAGATAAATTCCAGACAAGGTTAAAGGAGAGGAGGAAAAAGATGGAGATAAAAGAAAAATCCACACATTCTGAACAGATAAGAGAGGAACACTCAGATACATTAGTGTTTGTCACTGTGTGTGTGTGTGTGTATGTGTGTGTGTGTGTGTGTGTGTTTTAAATCTCAAAATCTGGAAGAAACAGATATAATAGAAATTCACTAAAGAAAACTTAGAAACCTCCAGCTGACCGATATCCAGTGTAGACATTGGAAGGTTGTTAGTAAATAGTGCCCCCAAAGCAACCGGGTCATAATTACAAGATGTCAATATTTCCTTTGCTATAGAGTTTTCCAGAACATA
>NW_005347571.1:0-270 GCF_000412655.1 Myotis brandtii | reverse complement strand
ATCTGAACAATAAAGATTTAATTAAAAAATAAATTAAAAAAAGAAACACATCAGGAAAGAAGGAAATGGAATGAAATATACAAAGTCATGCAAAAGAAGTGTCTGCATCCTATAATACTGTACCCAGCAAGCCTATCAATCAAAATTGAGGGTGAAATAAGGAGTTTCACAGACAAAAAAGGACTAAGGCTGTTTATTACCACCAAACCAGCAATGCAGGAAATGCTAATGGTTCTGCTGTAAAAAGAAGAAATAGGAAATGAAGAAGGA
>NW_005347570.1:0-217 GCF_000412655.1 Myotis brandtii | reverse complement strand
ATCAATAAAAATATATTTTAAAAATAATAATAATGGAATGGCTTAAAGTCAGTGGCATCTTAGGTTCAAAGAAATGTGGTGGTGTTGACTATCACGTGAATGGTGCCATCAGAGATGGCACGCCCTTGTGCAGTGTCTGACAGGAGTGACCGTGCATGGCTGCCCTGCCTGGGGACTGGGGGATGACAGGCCTCGGGGAGGGGCTGAAATCACAGGG
>NW_005347569.1:0-538 GCF_000412655.1 Myotis brandtii | reverse complement strand
GTTTGCTCACTGCCTCCCAGGTTCTGCACCCACAGCAATCAAAGGGAGCATGTTGCAAAATAGAGGCCATCTGATTTCTACCCTTTTTTGTTTCCATCCTGCCCATCCCCCAGGAAGCTAGTTCATATTGATCTAAGAATAAGACAGTCAGTGGATAGAATTGCATGAGCCCTTAGAGGGAAAACAGACCGAACTCTTTCTCATAGATGACAAAACTAAAGCCCACTTCAAAGAAAGCGTTCCACGATCCCACTGCAGTAGAAATAGATCTAGAACTCAAGGTTTCTGACAACAGGTTCTAGAAAGTAGTCCTTTAATTAAGGACTTTTTATAAACCTATAAAAAGAACATTAAGGGCAACTTGGAATTTTTATTAAAGTTTTGCTAGGAGACAGAGCATGGAGTGGAAAGCCTATGGGAGGTTGTTTTGTAAATGGTCACGATGTTGCCTTCTATCCCTTTGCAATGTGACTTTACCACTTCTCCCAGCAATAAGTGGACGCCATTTCCCCCCTTCAGTCTTAAGTGACCCCGTGAT
>NW_005347568.1:0-491 GCF_000412655.1 Myotis brandtii | reverse complement strand
GCCCTGACCCATCCGCCAGCCCCAGTCTCATCCTGCCCCTCCAAACTCTGCCCTGGCCACCCCAGGCCACTCTCAGCTCTCCGGCTCTGCTGTCCCCGCCCTCAGCCCCTGCACACATGGTTCTCCTTACCAGAGTACCGTTCCCCTTTCCTTCCTGTTAGTCTGGATAACTGTGCATTTGTCCACACCTTCATTCAACAAAAGTCCTGAGGGCCTCTCCGGTGGAGCAGGCCCTGGGCTGGATGCCTGTCAGCGGGGTGGCGTGGATGTGGACGGCAGTCGGGCTGCTGCACGCGGCTTTGGAGGGGGGTGGCCCCATTTCCACAGCCGATGACCACGTGGACAGCACTTAGCAACCTCCCTGCCTCTAGACAAATGCACACAACTCATTTCCCGGGTCGCACAGGCCGCGTTCACCGGCCCCCATTCCCCTGGCCAGCTCAAGGACACGCCGGGCCCTGCCTGTGGTCCTGGACACTGGGGAGCCTCCG
>NW_005347567.1:0-246 GCF_000412655.1 Myotis brandtii | reverse complement strand
AGGCTCCAGGGTCGCGGGTGCTGCATTGCCTGCGGCCCTGCATTGAAATCACTATCATGGTCCACAGGCAAGGTGGCTCCTGGGTCCCGGGGTGCCGCCTTGCCTGCGGCCCGACTTTCAAATCATGATCACAGTCTGAAGGAAAAGCAGCTCCTGTTTCCCGGGGAGACGCCTTACCTGTGGTCAGGCATTCCGATCTCAATCACGGAGCCGAAGGCACAGCGGCCCCTGGGTCCTGGGGTGCCG
>NW_005347566.1:0-223 GCF_000412655.1 Myotis brandtii | reverse complement strand
CCAGCCAGGCTGTGGCCCAGGAGAGGGACAAGCCACAAGCCCCGTGGTCCCTGGCATCAGCACATGCACCTGTGGCCAGGGAGAAGGACAATCCGCCTGCCCCGTGGTCCCAGGTACCAGGACCTGCGGCCCAGGCGAAGCCAACCACCCATGGTCCCCTGCGGCTGTGGCCAGCCTGGGCGAAATCAGCCCAGGTCCTGGGTGCCTGCAGCCAGCCAGAGGG
>NW_005347565.1:0-368 GCF_000412655.1 Myotis brandtii | reverse complement strand
CTAGGCAGGGGTGGCTCACAGACTTGCTTGCCAATTTTGGGGAGATGCCACTCCATCATTTGGAGCCTCGGGAATGACTGGACGATTCCTTGGGTCAATGGGCATTCTAACCAGTGTACATCAGTTCCTGAAAGGAGGGACTGAGCAACTACAGACCTCTGAAGCATGATTGAAAGTTATCAGCGCCATCTATGGAAATGGTGTAGCTCATCATGGCCATCATCATCAATAATGTCACCACCAAAAATCAGTATCCACATCCTCCTCATCACCAACAACACAACTGCCTCTACCATCATCCACCACCACCACCACCATGGCCATCATCCATCACCATCTTCATCACCATCATTATCAACATTATCACC
>NW_005347564.1:0-218 GCF_000412655.1 Myotis brandtii | reverse complement strand
CTGCAGGGATCAGGCCAAAACCCGCAGTCCAACGCCGTCTGCAGCCCCTACCTGCTGCTCCCGCTCATCCCGGCCCCACTGTGCCCAACCAGTCCTGATCAGGAGAGGCTCGCACTGCCGCAGCAGCACTCGCCAGCCATGCGCCCTACGTCTGGCGCCCTCCCAAGGGGAGTGGCCGGCAGGATCAGGCTGAAACCGGCTCTCTGACACCCCCTGAG
>NW_005347563.1:0-236 GCF_000412655.1 Myotis brandtii | reverse complement strand
GCAGATGCTCTGACTGGTAGATTAGCTTGCTGCTGGGATCCGGCCAATCAGGACTGTGCGAGATGGGCCAGACATGCCCTGGAGCCCTCCCACAGTCCCTTCTGGGCTGGCCAACCTCTGGTGTCCTTCCCAGGCCCTAATCGTGCACCGGTGGGGTCCCTCAGCATGGCCTGAGCTCTCTCACAATCTGAGCTGAGGGACCCTCCCCGCCGAGTGCACAAATTTTGTGCACCTGG
>NW_005347562.1:0-485 GCF_000412655.1 Myotis brandtii | reverse complement strand
CACGGCTTTTTATTAACACATTTTGCCCTTTAGCAAAACAGATATACATGTCAAAGGTAAGGTTTGGTAAACAATAAAGGATTATCAGGTTAGGGGAATTACCCTCAGCTGTTTGGCAGCAGGTAATAATATGCAGATCTTCAGCCCTGCTGAAGATGTCCATCAGTCTTCTGATGAACTTCTCGCATTTATTATGCTAACTACTGTACTTAGCCTGCAGCATTTAGTGACCTATAATTTTCTGAATATAGGTTTTTTACCTCCTTGGTTATGTTTATTCCCAGGTATCTTCTTTTTTTGTTGTTTTTGCATTGGTAAATGGGATTTTTTTTTTTTTTAGTTTCTCTTTCTAGTGCTTCATTATTGGTGTATAAAAATGGCATAAATTTCTGGATGTTAATTTTGTATTTTGCTACTTTGCCAAATTCATTTATTAAATTTAGCAGTTTTTTGGTGGACTCTTTAGGGTTTTCTATGTACAATAT
>NW_005347561.1:0-409 GCF_000412655.1 Myotis brandtii | reverse complement strand
AGTAATCAAAACAGCATGGTACTGGCATAAAAACGGATATATAGATCAATGAAACAGAAAAGAGAGCCCAGAAATAAACCTATGCTTATTTGATCAATTAGTGTATAATATTTTCAGCATTTAGACATTTTATTGAAATTTTTTTTAGCAGACTAGAATATTAGGACACTTCAATAAACCAATAAAGAATATCCACCAAAATTCTATGGCAAACATACACTGAATACCAAAAGTGTAAAAACCCTGTGAACTTTCAGACTCAGGAACAGAGGAAAGATTTTTCCACTCAGAAGTAAAGTAAGCTGTGTGGAACACAATTTTTGTGTTTCCTTCCTGTTTCTAGTTATGGTCAATTAATATTTAACAAAGGAAGCAAGAACATACAATGGGGTAAGACAGTCTATTCAAT
>NW_005347560.1:0-496 GCF_000412655.1 Myotis brandtii | reverse complement strand
GTTTTGCTTGATCAGCACAGCCTTAGCTGTACCACAGTCTGGATTTGAGCAGGGCTCTGGCAATCTCTCCCTTTTGCTTTTTGTCCTGTTTTTCTCCTTACTCAGTTAAAACAAATGCACTTGTCTAGGAGTTTCTCTGCATTTGATTGTGAGGCAGTAGCTGACGGGAGAGGGAGTGATTGTGATATTCCCGATTAACCAAAAGTAGACCTACCCAAAGGTCCCTTTAGTCTGGATCTGTTTTCCCTGACCTTGTAAGCAGCAAGAACCGGCGAGGCTGGGTTTCATCACCGTTTACAACTTTGAACATGTTGTTGTTCAGCTTCAAAAAGGGGTTAAAATGATTATTGCTAAAATTATTTGCGATTAAATAACTCAGAGGGAAAAAAAGATGAATAAAATCTAAATTCTTTTCAAGGCATGGACTCACCTCCCACGTTCTCCACTGTAAACATGTTTGAGGAACATGTCAGGTGCTCTAGGAGCTCAGCTAGAG
>NW_005347559.1:0-984 GCF_000412655.1 Myotis brandtii | reverse complement strand
ATATATATATATATATATCCCTAATATGTAAATAGACGGAATGGCAGCACAACCAAACAACTGGCCACTATGACGTGCACTGACCACCAAGGGGCGCACGTGGAACATGGTGGGTTTTCGCAGCAGGTGGCAGAGCACGGAACATAGTGGGCGTCGGCCACGGCGGGATGATGGAGCAAGTGAGTGGGGGCGGCAGACCAACGTGGGGCACGGGTCACTGTCATCGGGGCGAGCCACTGGTGGTTACTGAAAATTCTTTGCTCCTGTGCGCAGTGACCCTGCCAGCTGCTCGCACCTGCTACTGGTGCCGGCCCCGCTTGCACGCACTGCCGGTGCTGGAGCTGCCACTCGCACCCACTGCCGGTGCCCAGTGCCAGCCCCTATCACTCAGCGCCATCAGCAGGTGCGAGCTGAAGTTTCTGGCCCCAATCATCCCTCAGGGCTTCTCCATTTCCCCCTGCTCCTAAGGGGCAATCAGGGCAGCAGCCGCTACTCGCAACCACTGACGGCGCCAGCCCCACCCTGACCTGCTGCTGTTGCTGGCCCCAATCGCTCCACACCGTCAGTGGATGCAGGCAGGGCCGGTGCCATCAGTGCGTGGGAGAGGCAGTGGCAGGAGCAGGGCCACCGGCAGACAGGGGACCAGGGGCCATGGTAGGAGGGCCAGGTAGGGGCGTGGAGGATGGGCTGAGACCCAGCCCTGTGCCCACCACAGTCTCGTGGCCCACAGTTCCTTTTAAGGTGTATAAATTCGTATACTGGGCCCCTAGTCTGATATAAATATACTAGTAGCCCTGTGTAAGAATCCGTTTCCAAGTAGCTCACTGCTGCTTGCCTCAGCTGGCCACTCCGCCCACCGCCACTGGTAGCTCTTCGCCTCTCATAGCTGACTGCCCTGACCTCCTGTAGCTCTCTGTCGATTGTAGATTGGTCATGACATTATGGCATCACAGCTAATTTGCATATTCCTCTATTATTATATTA
>NW_005347558.1:0-1283 GCF_000412655.1 Myotis brandtii | reverse complement strand
ACCACCAGGGGTGGCGTGGAATGAAGGAAGGCCCTGGTCGGCGGCCTGCAGCTGGGGAAGGGAGGCCCCGTCCGGCAGCCAGCAGCCCCTAGGGACCCTATCCGTGCACGAATTTTATGCACTGGGCCTCTAGTATAATATAATATAAATCAGCCTACTATTATTTCATATTTAGGTTTTTTTCTGTGTTTTAGCCATTGTAAGCAATGCTGAGAGGATAAACATCCTTATAAGTCTTTGTATGCATCTCTGATTAATTCATCAAGGTAAATATAAGAAATGAAATTTCTGGATTAAAGGACATGAAGAATTCTAAGACTTTTGATTTATACAGCTGAAGTGCCTTTAAGAAAGTTGTATTAATTTATAATCCCACCAGAAATGTATGAGTGAGCCCATTGAATCATTTTCCTATATTTAACTTTTCATGTTTTTAATATTGATTTGACTTTTTCTGTCTTTTTGAACTTGTTTTACTTTATAGCATTTTGATGAAACACAAGGAAAACCTGCTGTTGCAGTGATAGATAATGGAAGAGGAATGACCTCTAAACAGCTTAATAACTGGGCTGTGTATAGGCTGTCCAAGTTTACAAGGCAAGGAGATTTTGAAAGGTTAGAAAACATTACTCACTTTTTTATGGGCAGCTGGGTATTTTAATAAGGATAAGAACTCATATTTCTTTAGTTATACATGATACATTGGAGGTTTTGATGTTAACATTTAGATTTTTATATTATAGAATTTTTATGATCAAAACTTAGTTTAGAAATTGTCAAAACTACATAAATCATATTGTGCCTGTTCATTGAACAATTGTTTTTGCATTTTCTGAAGTATGTAGGAGTTATGTTGATATGTTGAGTACTTTGAGGCATTTCCCTTTTTTGTTACTAAGTTTGATGGAAGTTGTGTAGCCTCTGGAGGAGTAGAATGGTTTTAAAATAGGCATTAGAAATCACTAATACCACTTAAAAATGTCTAAATGTCTAACGTACGTATTTCTGTTGAGCTCTATTACTCTACTTTTGGGTCTTATTATTCTACTTTTGGGGCTCTGCATTACGAAACATTTACAACTGCTAGGAAATAGAATCTAGTCAGGAGTTTACATCAGAATGTGTTTGTAAAAGATATCCTGAATAAAATATTGTAGAGGAAACAAAATATACTAGAAACTCTCAAGAATATAATAATTCAGGTCTTTGGGATATTAACTCAATTCTAGTAAGCAATAATCCACACAGTCTTTTGATATTTAAGCTATGTTGTGTACTTTAGG
>NW_005347557.1:0-234 GCF_000412655.1 Myotis brandtii | reverse complement strand
CCCCTGAGGGGTCCCGGATTGCAAGAGGGTGCAGGCCTGGCTCAGGGGACCCCCCCCATGCACAAATTTCATGCACCAGGCCTCTAGTATGTATATATATACATATATAAAAGCCTAAGTGACCATCGCAATTGAACGGATGACCGAACAGGCTGTGTGGGGCGACCAGGATGGTAGGGGGGTTAGTGAGGGGTGATCAAATGACTGAGCAGCAGGCTGCATGGGGTGACCAGG
>NW_005347556.1:0-742 GCF_000412655.1 Myotis brandtii | reverse complement strand
TGAAATCTCTTGCAGTTAGTTCAATGCTTTCACATATCCTCAAAGTTCAGATGAACACACATTATGCAAATGTTTCTTGCTGTTTGATTTCCATTTGCTGCTGCCCAGAGTTGCTCATCTTATTAATATTCCCTGGGAAAGGGTCACTAGTTATCTTTGTCTTTAATAGATAAAAATAACTTATTTGCAGCTGTTCAATGTCAGATATATTTCAGAACACCTTACATTCTTCCAATTATAGCACCTACAGTTGCAAAGTATCTACTTGCAACAAAGTAGTGTCTCACTATGGCTTTGTTATTAGAGTCAAGGCCTCAATGCATATATATTACAATTGTATACTTTATCTTATTTAATCCTTGCAATAATCTTGCAAGAAAAGTAGGTCACAGTAAGTGCTATCCTTTAAATTTTACAGTTGGAGGTCACAGAGTTCTGTGACATTTCTTCAACTTAGTGACTTAGAGGCATTGGGCTCTTAAAGGATGTGAGTAATTGGTTCTGACCATCTTCTTTCTGCTGTTGGAGAATGTATGTAATATCAACATGTGTTACCTGCTTTTCTAAATAACTTTCTTAAAAGTATTCTCAAATATTGGTCTCTTGCCACATTTAGGAGTTTATTTTTATACCAGTTTATTTTTATGACACAGTAAATAGTAGCAAATATAAACACGTGATTACAGAGCAAGGAAAAGACCCAGTATCTATTATGTGCTGACTAGTGACTAGCTACTTTATG
>NW_005347555.1:0-686 GCF_000412655.1 Myotis brandtii | reverse complement strand
GACACTTTGCATATTAGGCATATATATATATATATATGACTAGAGGCCCAGTGCACAAAATTCTAGCACTCAGGAGGGGTGCCCTCTCACAGTCCGGAAGCCCTTGGGGGATGTATGACTGATGGCTTAGCCGTCAGTTGGACATCCTTAGCACTGAGGCGGAGGCGGGAGAAGCTCTCGCCACTGCCGCTGCACTCAGCAGCTGTGAGCCCAGCTTCTGGCTGAGTGACACTCCCCCTGTGGGAGTGCACTGATCACCAGGGGGCAGCACCTGAGTTGAGCATCTGCCTCCTGATGGTCAGTGCACGGCATAGCAACCAGTCAATCCACTGTCAGGCTGAAACTGGCTCTCCACATCCCCTGAGGAATCCTAGATTGCGAGAGGGCACAGGCCAGTCCAAGGGACCCCACCAGTGCATGATAAGGGCCAGGGAGGGACGCGGGAGGTTGGCTAGCTGGGGAGGAGCCATGGGAGAGCTCCAGGTCATGTCTGGCCCATCTTGCTCAGTCCCAATCAGCAGGACCCCAGCAGCAAGCTTACCTACTGGTCAGAGGGTCTGTCCCCTGGTGATCAGTGCACGTCATAGCGAGCCATTCAGCATCCTTAGCATGTCATTAGCATATTACGGTTTGATTGGTTGAACGAATGACTGGATGATTGGACACTTAGCATATTAGGCTTTTAT
>NW_005347554.1:0-994 GCF_000412655.1 Myotis brandtii | reverse complement strand
AAAAGGAGACATATGTAAAACTTTAGGCAATAAATAATTTTTTTAAAAAAATGTCATCTTTTTTTAAAAAAAAAAATCTGTGGGCATATGTATTAATGTGTAATGGCTGCCATAACAAAACACAGACTTGGTGGCTTAAACAATAGAAATTTATTCTCACTACTCTGGAGGCTGGAAGTCTGAGATCAAGGTGTCACAGGGATGGTCTCTTCTGAAGCCCCTCTCCTGGGTTGACAGATGGCTGTTTCTTCCTCTGTCTCACTGAAGAATCTTAAATCTTACCAGACAGCCTCTCAGAGGAAGTTGTGGGAAAGGGGCAGGACATGAGTTTTTTTCTCCATTGCCTCATTTAGCGGTGCCACTCCTTGACTGTTTCCCAAGGATCCTACATCTCTTTGGAAACCAATTTTCCACTCCCTGAGCAGAGTTACCTCTTGGAGAGCTGGTTTGGGAAACCAAACACCAAATAAAAGCCACCCCTTCTGTTTGTAATGCAAACTTTCATCCACACCTCTTACTGGAATGAATTGGATGTGGGAGGGTGGAAAGAGATGATAAATATCACCTGGCCATATAATGCAGGTGAAAAATGGATTTCTCAGTGGGAGTACAACCATTGAGTCACTGAGTTGTATCCAAGATGAGAATTACCAAGAGGAAAGATTCCTAGAAGAAAATTTATCTTTAAGCTGAGTTCCTAAGGGCTAAGATATTTCTGCTTAAGGTTCATGCCTGGCATGTTATATCTCTAATCCAATTGATCCCATAAATTCTATGTTGTTGTTGTTGTTTTTTGCCAATTTTGCATCACATGGTAATTTTTGGAAATGTATATGTCCTGATATTGCAGAAGTGATTAAATGTAGCACCATATTCTCCTTAATATGCACTGAAAAGATGAGGAGCTTAGGAAAATGTGAAAAAAAGAATGGGGACTAAATGTAATCAATTTAAGGAAATTATTAATTTAACCTTATTATAGTACCAAATAGAT
>NW_005347553.1:0-861 GCF_000412655.1 Myotis brandtii | reverse complement strand
AAATAAATAAATAAATAAATAAATAAATAAAAAGACAAGGCACTACTCAGTTACCTGAATATAGTTGGTTCTTAATAATACTAATGTATTGACTGCACCTAATGACTAAAGTAGTAGCAACAATATTAGTTTATGAGACAGAGAGGCAATAGAGTAGCCATTAAGAGCACAAATTCTGTGCAAAACAGAATTCTGTGACTGAGTTGCCTGTAAAGCTGAAGATAAAATTGGTAGGTTATTTTGAGGGTTAAATAAATTAATACATCATGATAGAAATTGCTTATTTTCTCCCCATAGTCATTCTCCCATTCTTCTTTTTAGTACCTTCCAAGCAGCCCTGCTCCCTTACCCAACCTCAGGAGTCACCATTCTGGCTGTAACCTATAGAAATGGCAGTCTCAGGAATCATGCAATACCGTGACCCCTAGCCCCACATTTTAGCAGAATCCAAGGCGACCCAGCTAGAGCCCAGACTCCTTTTCTTCCATTGCAGAAAGGCTGCTCCCGGGAGTAAACTCTGGGTGACAAAAATGTGACCGCAAATGATGAATGCTACTTCAGGGTCGCATTTGTAAATGAAGCGGCTGTTCCTACAGCCTGAATGCGGGCATGGCTTCAGAGAGCCAACACCGCACAGAGGAAGATCAAACCGGATGGATGGAAAATGACTCCACGAAGGACCCTGGGTCCCAGGAGAACCCTGCAGAGAAATTCACCTCCACTTCCCAGACAAGGTTCTTTCCTTTGTGGGCAAGAACATTGCCTCCAGTGCACAGAGGCCAAAAGGCAGAGCTATGTGCTAGAAGCATGTATTTGGTCAACACTTTATTTATTTATTTATTTATTTTAAAATATATTTTA
>NW_005347552.1:0-1659 GCF_000412655.1 Myotis brandtii | reverse complement strand
TTTTTTTTTCCTTCCTGGTCACTAATAATGTTTTAATATCCTCAGAGCCCAGTTGTATAGCTTCCATGGGTTTTATTTTAAGTGAACATGGTTCCTTTGAGCAATATTGCTTCTGAAGCAATATCCAAGCTAGTGAAGCCCACTTCATAAGCCTATGCTACACAAAATTGTGCTTTCATCTCTCTAACTCCCCCCGAAACACTTTTCTATCAAAGTAACAGTTACCTTAGATGTGTTCAAACCCACGTAAACATAAAGTATTCACTTTAGTCTGTCACACACTGTTTCCTCCGCCTTATATATTGGGAGGCAGTCCTTTGGTTTGAAAGCTTTGCTAGTGTTTGAGAAAGTAAATCACTTTCAAGTTCAGGGTGACTACTTTCAAAAAGATTTTACAAAGGGTTTTAATCACACGGCGGTTTTTCTTCCCCCACCCTCAGCTCAACCCTGGTTTTGAACTCTAAATTCAATGCCAAGCTTAGATTCTTAGATGGCAAGCGCTGAAAAGAATCTTGGTCTCCATCTCATTCCCACCTACTCATTTTTACAGCCAAGGAGACGGACACATGGAGAGAGGCAAGCATTCGTTCAAGGCCTTGAGACATTGGACATGCTGGAGATTTATTTCCCTAAAAGTCTCAGGATTTTGAACAGCAGGGATTGCAGTCACCCTCACACTGTGCCACCTGTCTTGCCTGATTCCCTGGCCCAGGTGCCCTTCATGATCCCCCTTAAAAGATTGACTTAGGCCTTTTTCCTCAGACCTAAAGAGCCTTCTTCAAGCCTCTCTCAGGGAGCGAGGAGCCATGGGGGTAGGGATGGGGAACTTCAGCAAAGGCTGAGCAACCGGCCTCTGCTTCTAGGGCTTACACCCCTTGTCAGAAAGAGCAGGCAGGTGTAGATGTTGCCAAAGCCACTGGTTTGTAGAGGAGCTTGATATCCGAAATGAAAGCCAAAAGGTGACTCTAGTCTAGCCGCTCCATGTAACTGGGGGGTGGGGAGTGGGAGGGCGGCGGCAGCAGAATTTTCTCTCCCTCAATCATAAAAATAAAAAGGTGGGGGTTTCCCTGTTCCTTCTTGCAAGCCCCGTACACACATACATACACACACAATGACAACAATAACCACTACCTGGCCCAATCACATATCGTTTTGTGCTTTTGCTATATGTTTTCACACTTAATCTGAGGGTGGGATGGAAAACAAAGATTTAGTTTCATTTCCTCCAAGTATCTTACTCCCATTAATTACCCTGTATTTCATAACCTCTCTGAAGCCCAGATTTGAATTTTTCTACTCTTTCTAGAGTCATTATTACCTTCACCTGGTATCCTACCATAAGAACTGTAATGAAACAGCTGAGATTCCAATAAACAGCTTTCTCCTTCCAGCAAACAGGAACGTGTTCATTTTCCTTTGTTTAGTCACCCAATAAGACAAGCAAGGAATAGATTCCAACTCAAAATAAAAAAGAATGCCTATAGTATTATACCATGAAATGTGAAATAAGCCCTGGACAGGTGACTTGGTTGGAGCATCATCCCATACACCTAAAGGTTGGGCACATACCTGGGTTTCAGGTTCAATCCCCAGGAGGCAACTGATTGATATTTCTCTCTCACAATTATGTTTCTCTCTCTCTCTCTCTCTCTCTCTCTC
>NW_005347551.1:0-288 GCF_000412655.1 Myotis brandtii | reverse complement strand
AAATCATATAATAAAGAAGAAATATGCAAATTGATGGTCATGTCATCACAAAGATGGCGGCACCCAGTCCCCTCAGCCCTGCCGGAGTCCCCCAGTTTTTTCAGTCCCACTGGGGGGGGGGTGGAGGGGGGGAGATGGCAGGCGCACCATGTGGCTGGACCTGTCCTCAGCCCCCCAGCCACCCAGGGCAGACCCAAGGTGCAGGCAAGCCCAGCTGCCCAAGGCCACCCGAGGCTCAGGTAACCAGGGATGGCAGAGGCTTGCACTGCCAGCAGTGGCAGCAGCAGA
>NW_005347550.1:0-704 GCF_000412655.1 Myotis brandtii | reverse complement strand
TTTTTTTTTTTTTTGCTCTACTGCTGCTCAAAGCAAGTGGGAGCCCCAGGGATCCAGCTCCTCAAGGTAAAATAAACACAGTTCTTCCTGGACCAGCTGAGCCAGAAGAAAATGGGACAAAAGATGAATAAGACACAAGGCTAAAGCAAATCAAATTGTCATGAGTCCTCTCTCTGCTTGGTTGAGAGAATGGGTGAGCATATCATATTCTCTTTCCTCGGTTACCAAGAGTTGGTCTACACGCTCTTACTTACACATTCTTACTTACATTTTCTAATAGTTTTGCTTTTAAAGGGTTACCTGTCCAAAATCATTGTTCCTCCCCTTCACCTATACACCTCTGGGCTTTCTTCACCTGCCCCATATCCCTTCTAATCTTACTGGTGATCTATTATATATTTGCATGCAAAGGTGCCAATGACTGATGAAGTTATAAATGGTTACTGTTCAGGGTCACTTCCAGCATCCAGGCACTGCCAATTGCTCTTAAGGATGAACCTCGACCCTTCAGCCTATTCCAGACCACTCTAAGGACTCAGATGCTTTGGACAGAGCCCACTAGAATGCACTGCCAGCCACAGCTGGGATTCAGATGCCAGCCAAGCTCTGAGCACCATGCTCCCCTAAATCTGAGTACCACCCCCTCCACCATAGACAATGCCCGAGAACTGACCTTCCCTTCATCTTGTTTTCCTCATCAGCCA
>NW_005347549.1:0-240 GCF_000412655.1 Myotis brandtii | reverse complement strand
ACAAGAACAGGAATATAGATCAATGGAACAAAACAGAGAACCTAGAAATTGACCCAAGCCACTATGCTTAATTAATATTTGACAAAGGAGGCAAGAGCATACAATGTGGCAGAGACTATCCCTTCAATAACAAGTTTGGGGAAATTAGACAGATACACGCAAAAAAAAAAAAAATGAAACTAGACCAACAGCTTACACCATAGACAAGAATAAACTCAAAATAGATAAAAGACTTAAATG
>NW_005347548.1:0-256 GCF_000412655.1 Myotis brandtii | reverse complement strand
AGGCTAATATGCAAATTGACCAAACCGCGGAATGACCAGCCGCTATGACCCACACTGGCCACCAGGGGGCAGATGCTCAATGCAGGAGCTGCCCCCTGGTGGTCAGTGCTGCTCAGCCAGAATTGCAGAGGGTTCCCAGACTTCGAGAGGGCACAGGCCAGACTGAGGGACCCCCACCCCCGAGTACCCGAATTTCATACCAGGCCTCTAGTGTTTTCAATAAGTGACAAGGAACATGTAAATAGCCCCTTGCTGA
>NW_005347547.1:0-247 GCF_000412655.1 Myotis brandtii | reverse complement strand
GAAAAATAAAAGGTTACTAAATTATGTATAAATTATGAATACATAATTTATATATTACTAGAGGCCCGGTGCATGAATTTGTGCACAGGTGGGGTCTGGCTGGCCCACCCCAATAGGGGCTGATCGGCAGGGCTGGCTGGGGGGAGGGGCCTCAAGTGGTTGGCCACCAGCCCTGCTCTCCTGGTCAAACTCCCAGTCAAACACACTGAACGAGGGAACAATTTGCATATTAGCCTTTTATTATATA
>NW_005347546.1:0-331 GCF_000412655.1 Myotis brandtii | reverse complement strand
CATGGACACACTCAGGTTCTTTCTGATGACTTCCTCAGACTCAGGGCTGGGTCTGTGGCTGTTAATCTTCCCCCGGTTAGTCCTCCCATCTATTAGTTCTTTTCTCCCTGAGGGGTCTCTAACATTCCCCAGTAACCACCTGAGATTCGCAACCACTCTGGTTTCTCTGCAAAGCCCCGAAGCAGCAACCTCTCGGCTTAGAAACAACTACAGGTGACTCCCCAGTGGCACTGCGAAGGGGTGCCACTCTCTGGCTCCTTACAGTTAAGAGTAGAGTATCGAGCATTCTCTGTAAGTCTGACATTGGCCCGGGGGTGGCCTTTTACAACCC
>NW_005347545.1:0-261 GCF_000412655.1 Myotis brandtii | reverse complement strand
AGACTATGAGAGGGATGTCTGATTGCCGGCTTAGGCCTGATCCCTGGCGGGGGCGCAGGCCTAAGCCAGCAGGCAGACATCTCCCAAGGGGTCCCGGACTGTGAGAGGGCGCAGGCCAGGTTGAGGGACCCCTTCCAGTGCACGATTTTCGTGTACCGGGCCTCTAGTTGTGTTAATAACCGTCGGCTCGAACCTGAGGGAAGGTGGTCAAAGGCCAGGACCCCGATAGTTGCGGTCCCCACATTGAGCGCTTGCTCTGGG
>NW_005347544.1:0-259 GCF_000412655.1 Myotis brandtii | reverse complement strand
AATATGTTCTCCCATGCACTGGGCTTTCTTGTTGTTTAACTGAAAGCTTTATCCCATCTTTTTATCAAACCATTCCATGAATTGGCTTCCTGAATATATATGTGTTTTTAATACAATGTTTGACTTTGATTTGACAATCTTGACAAGGTAGATTATGTAGATTTACTGTATGTAGTAATATCGCCAACCAGCCATGTTGCCATAAAAGAGCTTTCAAAACAGGCTCCCATTTTCACATGCAAATGGCTATGAACTTTTT
>NW_005347543.1:0-574 GCF_000412655.1 Myotis brandtii | reverse complement strand
TTAAGGGAGGACAACAGACAGTGATAATTCACAAATAGTTTCTGTAGACCTTAATTTTAGGTACAAATATATTTACTCATTATCTTGAAGAAAAGATAAAATAACACTATCAATTCATATGAAGAATATACAAAGGTTTAAATTGTTTTCAAAAATTGTGGAACTTTAAAGCAATGGTGAAGTCAATGATAAGAAGGAATTATCTATGAAAGAAATAGATGATCAAACTATAGGATCAGTCTAATAGTCTAATTAGTCTTATTAGTAAGAGATAGAATTCCAGAAGAAGAGAAAGAATGCATATACAGAAAAACTTTGGTTAAGAGGCTACATTTAGAGAGGCTGGATGAAAAAGTTGAAGGGATTAAGCAGTATAAATTAGTAATTACAGCATAGTCACAGAGATGTAGATTATAGCATAAGGAATAAAGTCAATAATCTTATATAATAAAACCTTAATATGCAAATTGACTGAACGATGGAATGACTGGTGGAAGGACAGATTGCTATGATGTGCACTGACCACCAACGGGTAGAACTCAACGCAGGAGCTGCTCCCTGGTGGTCAGTGTGC
>NW_005347542.1:0-1317 GCF_000412655.1 Myotis brandtii | reverse complement strand
GTGCATCGGGCCTCTAGTTAATAATAACTGACATCTTCATCATCAGGTTAATTTTTGATGCACTGGTTTTCTCTTTGATGCATGGGGGAAGCAAGTGTGGTTCTCAAAAGGAGCCTTTGGGTTGCCATAATGGCTGGGAAACATCACTGGCATCTTGAGAACAGGAGGCGAGGAGACTACAACCCTGCTGTGCAAGGAGGACCCTGCACAATAAAGAAATGACCTGCCCCAAATGAGTTGCCTCTGCTGAGACACACCGGGTGCACTCCCACTGGTCCCATGTATTTCCTGTAAATCCCGGCCGTCCCACCAGGTGGGCTGTGTGTATCTCAAGGAGGATTCACTGATAAAAGTGATTGTAGGAAGGCTGAATAAGGCTCCACTTTCAAGTGTTCATTTACATTTCAAAAGAGGAAATAACCCAAAGGGTCTCTAACTAACTGATGTTCCAAGAGGGGAAAATACATTGAAATGTTTAAATTTTGAGACATGTCCTTATTTTTGAAATTTGCTCATTTCAAATTCTACTATTTTCCTAGTCACAATACCACCTTTCCAATGAATCAAATTTGTGTGGCTAATATTATACCTCCACAACATCTACCTTTAACTTTGTAAATACATTTTTATAAAAACAAAGGGCCAACATTTGAGGAAAACTGGTAGGTACATTAGTTTGAAAATCAACTCTCTGTGAAAGTGAAGGAAGTCTTGTCTGAATGATTCATTTAAACTCTCTATGAAAAATAGGTGACCAGACAAATGGCAGACTCCTATCTTTCTTTCTTGCCTCCACATGACCAAAACAAAAATATTTAATGTTTCTTCCTGGCTTATAGGGTATTAATACCTTCCTGCATTATTATTTCATGTCTTGGAATGAAAACTCCAAAGGTAGAAGAATAGGAGTGACTGATGAGTTGTAGCCCTTCGCTGCTTTATGCATGTGTATGAATATGGAAACTTTACACTCTGACATCTACCATTATTCCATTCTAAAGATAGGAACCCAAAGCTCAGAAGGCTTAAATTCTTAATGCATTGAACACTAAGAAATAGTGGAAGTCAGAATTGACCCCAGGTCAGCTTAGCATTTAAGCTCATGCTTTATTGCTATGCCCTGCAGTATGCTTTTTAGTTTGCCTATATAAGCTCTCCTGCCTGAGTATGCATGTTATAGGTAGTTATGAATACAACAAGCTATTTATCAGGCTACATTAGAGGGAGTGTAAATAACCCCTACCATCACGTAGGTTTCACTTTAGTTGGAGAGATGTCACCCATACAATAGCACATGCACATGGAAAGGTAGCCAAA
>NW_005347541.1:0-228 GCF_000412655.1 Myotis brandtii | reverse complement strand
GGGATCGCGCCTAAACCAGCAGTTGGACATCCCTCTCACAATCCACAATCCAGGACTGCTGGCTCCTAACCGCTCACCTGCCTGCCTGACTGCCCGATTGCCCCTAATCACTCTGCCTGCCGGCCTGCTCGCCCTCAACTGCCCCCTGTCGCCGGCCTTCTTGCCCCCAAATGCCCTCCCCGCCACCCTGATCACCCCCAACTGCCCCTCCTGCTGGCCTTCTCACCC
>NW_005347540.1:0-749 GCF_000412655.1 Myotis brandtii | reverse complement strand
TCACTATGTTTGTCACTAGGAAAAAAAGTAAAAAAAAGAGAGAGAGAAAAAGACATTTCCCCCTGATCTCAGGCACAAACACCTACAGTGGAAGCCAGTGTAGTGATAAACGTATAACATGGGTTCTCAGAGATGGGTACCATGGATTTGAACTGGAAACACACTTAAGGACAAGAATGTCACCAGGCAGCAAAGAGACATTGCAGATGGAGTAATGGCAAGAGCCAACGTTGAGAGGTCTGAAGGTGGGCACTGATGCTCAAACAACAGCAGGCAGACTTATGCGCTGGAGAGGTTGACGAGGTCATTCTGGACAGGAAAGCAGAGGCTCTCGAGGTGGAGTGTGAACCTTAATACTTATCACAAGTTTTTTTTCTAATTCTCTTGGATATTTCTGAGTTTCGGAGTAGGAGACTAACATAAACATCGATGTCTTTTAACAAGGCAATTCTGGTGTAAAATGCTAAAAAGGTGGCTGCCATGAGAGTGACTAGTTAAAAGGCCAGGTGAGAGAAGATGAGGGTCGGAACCTCTGTTGTACAAAGTAATGAAATGAGAGTGACTCACGGAGAGCCTCTGAGTTTGTAAGTGAGGTAGAGATACTAGTAGACAGAGAAGAGCTGCAGACACATGAGAGACAAAGTAACCGGCAGAGAAGGTCCTGGGCAACTGAGGCCAAGAGGGTATCTTTGAAGAGCAGCGTTTTTGTTTGTTTGTTTGTTTTTGCCAAGACACTTGGCAAATTGGGC
>NW_005347539.1:0-545 GCF_000412655.1 Myotis brandtii | reverse complement strand
TTTGTGGTCTTGTGTCAGTTCCTAACAACGAGTTGTCCACATAATAGGAGTACTTTATTTATTGCATATACTCCTTTGATGTCTTTCAAGTTTTTTTAATGTTGCCCTTTCTTTTTATCTGGTTCCTCACTGTTGACATTGTTCCATATTGTCTTCCTAGATTGAAAGGACCATGTTCACTTAACTAACTCGGCATGGCAACCAGCACAATTTTGATGAGCTTGTGGGTGCTTCATAAACTGTTTTTACGGTGCTGCTATTGATGGCACCAAAACTAGGCTGACAATAGTGCCTTAAAATGATTACCCAGTCTCTCTGTTGGTACCATCATGTGAAGACTTGGTGTCCATTGCCCAGGCATAGAGTTGCCAGAATTAGCAAATTAAAATACAAGACAGAATGAATAGCTTTTCCCCCAATTATAATAAACATATTCTAATCATTGCACAGAACATATTTACACTAAAATTTTTTTTATTTTTTTCTGAAATTCAAATTTAAATGAACATCCAGTATTTTTTTAAAAAATATATTTTATTGATTTT
>NW_005347538.1:0-1052 GCF_000412655.1 Myotis brandtii | reverse complement strand
CCCCAAGTGCATGAATATTGTGCACTGGGCCTCTAGTGTCTCAATAATGTTGGTATAACTTGTAAACCTTTGACGTTAAAGACAATGTCTCCCTCTGGAGAAGATTTGCTAACCTTCCAGAGTAATCATGTGTCTGCCTCTCTCCACAGAGATTGAAAGTGCTTGCTAGCAGCTCCCTTTATAACATCACCACTTCCTAAAGCCAGTGTGCTTCCCCCATAATGAGAGGGCCGGCAGCATCTGTCCCTCTTCATGTAGAAATTGGGGCTCAGAGAGTCCTCGCAATGATGTTGCTTCTCTACTGCTATTGTTGTGAGTAATAAACTCTCATGCGTCCTGCCAGTGTCTATAAAACTGTGGCAGGTTAATTTGTTAGCATGGCAGTATGGGAAACGCTCAGAGCCTTCACAGTTCTTGACAAGACCAATTTGTTCTGAGGGTAAGAGTTGTCTGACCCATGTTTTTAGTAATTCTCTTGGTGTCTTTCTGGTTTCAAGTTCTAAGAGCTGACTTTGCGTTCTTCCGAAACGGACTTCTTATGACTGTTTTTCTGAGTGGTTCTACTTTACTCTAAATAATTAGGTTAACATAAAAAAAAAGATTATGTTGTGCACATATCTGAACCTGTGCAATTTGATCTGATGGATTTTTCAGGTGGAATACAAGAATACTGTGATCATGAAAAATTATTTACAGACTAATATGCTACTATAATTGTAATGATCATTTTCTTCACCATAGCATTTTAAAAATAAATCACCACCTGCTTTCTTTACCTATCATTAATGAAGACTTGAAACCTATAAATTTATTCCTACCAATTCAGACAATATTTAGATATGTAGGCCTCCAAACAAGGGGAGATTGTCCAACAATTTGAATTTTTACACACCAGAATCAGAATTGGGCTGTTACTTTCATTTGAACTCCTAATAGTCAAGAGCATGTATCATGGTATTTCTGATTTTTTCAATATTAAGTCATATTTATATTTCTATGGTAAATCCTCATCACTATAGATTATTCATATGTATATATGAATAATATATATA
>NW_005347537.1:0-1517 GCF_000412655.1 Myotis brandtii | reverse complement strand
TGTTAAAGTGTATATACATTTTTTGGGACACCCTGTAATAATATCAGCAATAAAGATCAATTTTAGAAAAAAGAGGGAGACAGAGAGAGAGGCAGAGAGAGACAGAAAGAGGATTTAAGATGAAGAGTCCTTGGAGCCAGTCAAATCTTGATTTTAGCATTATCAGATATCTAATCATCTAATCTTTAAGTCACTTAATACCTCTAAGCCTCAGTTCCACATCTATAAAATTAGAATAATAGTGCTTTGTTAGGATGACTCTGAGAATAAAATTTGTTAATGAATAAACAATTTACCATCATATTTAAATACAAGGAGCACTCAGTGGCAGCTAGTGCTATTATTATTATATTATCACTATCATCATGATTTAATAAATAAACCATTTATTCTTTTTTTTCATAGGTAATGGGAAAAAAGGAAATTAATTTAAAATCTGTTAAGAGAGAACCCATCAAAAAGAATGAGCTTTTAAGCTGTAAAATGTGTTAAGCATTTTGATTGACAAGGTTTTGAATTGTTATTCATCAAGCTAATTTGAAATAGGATCAATAAACCACTAGTATTTCTGGATTATTTAAGTGGGGGGTGGGGCCACTTGCCTATGATCTCTTCAATTAGAAAAAGGCTTGTTAAGACTTTACGTAATGTGGACTATAGGGGAGATTTTATTTTATTTTTTGTTTAGCTTTGTTGAAAAACAGATGTAATTTCTAGAACAAAATATATGTTACATTTATGTTCCAATGAACTTTCTTTCTTTTTTGCAGAAACATTTTTGGTTGTGAATACAAGTTACAGCCTTCCTCAACACCCAATGACTACGATTATTACTGCCCTCTCAACTGTGGCCAATTTCAGATTTAGAAGCTAAGTGACTGTCACTGCCTTGACTCCTAATTACTGAAGACACTGAGCTGAAATTGAGACTTAGCTTCTAGGAAATACAGCTTTGAGGAAACATTTCTGGTATCTTTAATGCTTACCTTGACCCTACAGATTAATGCAAAGCATGGTATGTCTCCAGTTGGCGACTAAAATAAAATTCACTGCAGAAAAAAAGCAATTAGAAACTATTCTTGCATTCAGATCTTAGAAGGTGAACTGATGTTTCCTCTTATCCTGTGTTAGTATGTGTTTGAAGCTGCTTGGTGAATTGCATAATTGAGATTCAGAAGCAGGCATTTTAAATAATAATAGGTAGCTGTCGTCAAGGTAACATGGGAAGGGCATTGGGGATTTTCTTTCTAAGTAAAAGGAAATGGAAACATTCTCTTTTACTGCTGTTAGTATCATGTTTGTGTTTTATGCTTTGCTTTGATGCTACAGAATGCGAAATGTGGTCTACTTCTAGTCAGTGACTACAATAAAACTTCTTATCAGAAGTCAAAGGGAGCACATTGAAAATGTTCTAGCATTCTATAAGACTCTATGATGTAAGAACAGTCTATTAGTATGTGTTTCTGTTAAAATTTAGCTCTAACAGAAGTGTCTCAGGTAGAAAGAGATTACTAGAA
>NW_005347536.1:0-210 GCF_000412655.1 Myotis brandtii | reverse complement strand
GGCGTCTTGTCCAGCTCGCTGATTTGCAATACAACAGTCCCACCAGGATCCTGCACCTTTACCATCTGGCCTTTACACCCAGCCGAAGAGACTGTATCCTCTCCCGCAGCCCATGTGCTCTCCTCTGGGGACCCTCCCTTGGTGAATGGGAAGGACCCTTCAAAGATGCCTTCACTGTCTGCTCCTAGTGCCATGATGTTTGGACACTTG
>NW_005347535.1:0-236 GCF_000412655.1 Myotis brandtii | reverse complement strand
CTGCCTCCTGCACACCCCCTACTAGGGATTGAGCTCATAACCTGGGCCTGTGCCCTTGATTGGAATCGAACTCAGGACCCTTCAGTCCACAGGCCAATGCTCTGTCACTGAGCCAAACCAGCTAGGCTATTTTATTTTCTCTTATACCATCTCTTGGAGATAGGGAGAGCAGAGGACCTGGATCCTCTTCACGTTGCCCGATGGAGGCAGTTTATCATTCCAGCCAACACATAGGA
>NW_005347534.1:0-231 GCF_000412655.1 Myotis brandtii | reverse complement strand
GGAGCCTGCAACCAAGGTACCTGCCCTTGACCAGAGTGGATCCAGGGACCCTTTGGTCTGCAGGCCTATGCTCTATCCACTGAGCCAAACCAGGTAGGACAGGATTATAATTTTAAAAAGACACCATTTCCACTCCGATCCTTTGTGCCTCTCACACCGTCCGTCTCCTTTGCGCATTGCAGACCAAGGAAACAGGTCCTGTCTTTCTCCGCATCCTCACCACCTGTCCTC
>NW_005347533.1:0-243 GCF_000412655.1 Myotis brandtii | reverse complement strand
CTTGACTAAGTTTATTGCTAGGTATCTTATTCTTTTTGTTGCAGTGGTAAATGGGATTTTTTTTCTCTTTCTGAGAGTTTATTATTGGTGTATAAAAATGCCATCAATTTTCTGATATTAAATTTGTATCCTGCTATTTTGGCAATTTATTAAGTCCAGTAGTTTCAGTAGTTTTTTTGGGGGGGTGGGGGGAGAGAGAGCGAGAAAGAAACATTGACCAGTTGCCTCCCGTATGAGCCCTGA
>NW_005347532.1:0-380 GCF_000412655.1 Myotis brandtii | reverse complement strand
ATTAATGATATGATTCCAAGTGGTAAAGCCACTTTAGTAGACATATTAAGTTTCTTATAAAACTAAACCTAGTCTTATCATATGATCCATTAATTATCTTACATATTTATCCAACTGTTTGAAAGTTAGTTTCAGTTTTATTTATAATTACCCAAAACAGGATGCAACCAGTCTTTCAATAAGTTAATGAATAAAAAAAAATCTGTGGTACATTCATACAATTAAATATTGATTCATTGACAAAAAAATAAATGAACTACTAATCAACAAAAGACATAGATCAATCTTAAATGTACAATTATAGAGCAGCCAGTTTAAAAAGACTACATACTGTTTAATACCTTTTATTTGACATTTTGGCAATGGCAAAACTATAAAGA
>NW_005347531.1:0-857 GCF_000412655.1 Myotis brandtii | reverse complement strand
AAACCTGGGATCCTTTGGTCTGCAGGCCAATGCTCTACCCACTGAATCAAACTGGTGAGGGCTAAACACTTCTTAGTGTCAATACATATAACATGATTTTGCATGATGGAAAGCTTAAGGAAAGCTGTATAAAAGTTACTAATGCATTATATTGTCTTTCAATTATCCTGTAAGCCTAAAATTATTTCAAATAAACATTTGAATATTTGAAATACTTCAGGTGTCCCTTTAGAATGTGAAGTTGCTTCTATAATTGAAAAGTCTTGTGTGAATGCAGGCTCAGCAGACTCTCCTAGACTTGCTTTTGAGAATTGGACACCTTAGGAGTGATGCACTGTGATTCTAGGATAACCTGTTGTGTTCTGGATAGTTCTCCTAAAGGGGATGCCCTTTGGTTAAGTCAACCATCAAGCATCATAATTTACTGGAAGAATCTCCTCCCATGCCTGGTGTCACAGCCAGAAGTTGAATTTCCCCAGTGATATGTTTGGATGGAGAAATTTTCTGAAGAGATAAGCACAGAATATCTGATGTGTAACTTTGCAAGGCTTTTACATTCTCAGTCAGATATTCACCAGAGGCTGGTTGTCTTGAATTATCTCATTCTAGATTGAAACTGTCAGTCCTTTCATAACATGGAATAGTCCATGCTGAATGTTTAAATTGAACATATGGGGGGGAAAGTGCTCTCATAGGCAGAAACACTGATCAATTCTTGTGACATTCCCTGTAGCCCACAGTAATGCAAATGGGGCTGGCTGTCAAGCTTCCTCACAAAATCTGATGGCACCAGCCAATGCCAACAATGCCCTGATTTTCGGCTTATCCTGTCCTGGCTGTTGAAGTGCAAGAATTGT
>NW_005347530.1:0-540 GCF_000412655.1 Myotis brandtii | reverse complement strand
CTCTCTCTCTCTCTCATCAATAAAGGCATATTAAAAAAACAAAAACAAAACTCATCCAGAAAGAGGCTCTGGGGTGGAGTGATTATTCTCTGAGTAGAGACTGTGCATTTGGGGAAAGGAGCGTGGTGACTGTCCCTGCGAGGGAGACTCGAGGAAGGACTGGGCTGGAGCTGAACTGTCCTGGTGGGTCACTTAGAGAAGCAGCTCCACAGACAGGCAGCGGAAGCAGGGAAACAAATCTGTCCCAAAGGTGCTTCTTCTGTCCCCAAGTGCTTTCTCCATCCGTGATCCAAGGCTTTACAGTTTGGGCTGAAATGGAAATTATTAAAGCCACTAATGGCTTAATGGCATGAAAGCTGGGATCGTATCCCTAGAAGCTTTCCATTAGCTATGCAATTACCTGGTGCTCACCTTTCCCCTGCATGCTCAGCCTCCAAACAGTGGAAGGTAGCTCCCAACCACATGCCCAAGGCAGAGGTGGGTGCTTGGGCCAGGCAAACATTATATAAATGAGAGAAACATTTAAAATAAGGTGATCAT
>NW_005347529.1:0-2216 GCF_000412655.1 Myotis brandtii | reverse complement strand
GCAGACAGGTAGTTTTTTAGGAGGGTCATTTTCACTAAGAGAAAAGAAACCATGAGGAAAGCCCTTCGGACGAATAGGGAAGTCTTTCGGCAGTTTCAGCGGAAATATTTCTTTTTGCCACATGAAGCCAGGGAGCTCCAAGTCATTCCTCATTGCAGCCGTATCTCCACGGCCCAGAGCGCTGGGAGGGGCTGTGTACCGCGGTGACGCGGAGAGGAAAATGGGACCCCTGGGGATGCTGGGGTGGATTCTTTGTCAAGGGCAGATGGTCTGTAAGGACAGACACGGAGCCGCTGCTGACAGAGACGCTGAGTATGTGCCGTATCGGCATCTCTGAAGTAGGACATGAACCGTCTAATACTGACAACTCCAGGTGACGCTAGGAACCCGGTGACACAAAAGGTGATCGGACCAGACCCTGGGCAGCACACACTGACCAGAAGCCACTGCGAGGCCCTGGGCACTTACCCCCGAGCCTCGGGACACCGGCATCTGAATATTGTTTCTGAACGACTTAGTGTATATTTCATTTCCTGTTGTTTCCATTTTGTGTCGAGTTGTGTGTTTGGGGTGGCCGTTAGGAAGCTGGCATTTAGACTTTATTTTAGAGGAGAGCTGGGCTGCTGGGCTGATTGCGGTTCCCACGGAAGGAGAAGCCTAGCTAAGCCTGCCCCTCACGGGCCGGTTCCCGACAGGGCTGGTCCTCACAGAAGCACTAGCCAACGGCAGCAAGTGTCCTTCCTGTTGTAAAAAGGAACGGACACATGAGCAAAGGCAGCCTTTTTCCAAATGCAAGAACTCGCTGTGTGCGCCGCGTGGAGCACCTGCCTTGGAAGCAGCCTGGCCTCGCCAGGTGGGTGTCTATTCCCCTAGAAGCAGCGGTGCCCTGGCAGCGATCATGCTGAGGGCTCGTGCGTGGGATGGACACGCCTTTGGTCACTGAGAAACCTCAGGAGAAACCAGTACTGCTGACCTCGATCTTGGGCTTCTCGTCTCCACCTGCCGGAAACTAAGCTTCCATCGTATGGCAGCCCCAGCAAACTCATACGAGGGCCTTGTACGCAGGGATGTCAGCAACTTTCCTTGCTGCCTGGCTGATACCCCGAGTTGCGGACAGGGCCTGCACCTCACGTTCAGTCTTGCTGAAGACTGAACTGACATCAGGATTCTGGTTCTGCCCAAACCCCGTCATTCCTGGGTACACACGCAGTCAGGGGAAAAGCTACCGTCATCGGTAGTGTTCTCTGCTGCTCAGCTGTGAACTCACCGAGGGCAGCCCTGAGGTCTCCTGCTCCCACACATCTCAGCAAACCCACGGTGCAGTTGTCTGTTCCATCCACGGACCACGTCCTGCTCAACTTTCTCTTCCCGGCACCTGGCACAGTGACTGGCACATAGTAGGGACGCCAGAAATCCACGCTGATGAACAGCTAGAGAACGAGCGAGTGAGTGAGTGAATGAATGAATGAAGCCCAAGGAACAGGCAGTCCAGAGACAGCGTGCACGCGTTCCCATCAACAGAGCATTTGATAAATACACCGACGCGCCCACGGCGTGCAGAGCAGCTCCGTAAAGATAACAAATGGCAGGCGTCCGGCTGGATTGATGACGTGTGCTACCCGGCTCTGTCTCCCGCAACATTGTTCATTACAGGGAATATTAATGAGTTAACAAGGACCCTATCTCTGTGCGTCTCCTCTCCCATTTTAACAGGCAGTTCTGATGCTAATGGACAAAGCTGTGGGTTTATAGCAGCCGGACCATGGTGAGAACAGCCACCGTGCAGCTCTGGAGAATTCCCTGCACGGAGCTCGGTCGTGGGACTCCTGGGTTACACCTGAAAGCGTAGCAGTCGCAGGGACTACCCTACTGTCGGGAGGAAGTCTTTCCAGGGTCTCTAGCTCACCACTTTTTTTTTCTAATCCTCACCCAAGAGTATGTGAGAGAGACATCAATGTGTTGCCTCCTGCACGTGCCCCCATCGGGGCCGGGGATCGAACCTGCAACCCAGGCACATGCCCTTGACTGGGAATTGAACACGAGGCCCTTCTGTGCACAGGATGATGCTCTAACCACTGAGTCAACCACCTAGGGCCAGGTCAGAACTTTTTAGTCAATCACTTGATACATATTTATCCAGCCTCTACAGTGTACAATGCCCGCTGTGAGGCATCAGTAAGACCAGAACAATGTCTAAAATGTCGTTTCCCGCCGTA
>NW_005347528.1:0-747 GCF_000412655.1 Myotis brandtii | reverse complement strand
GTCTCGACCCACAGGTTGAGAACCGCTGCTCTAACACTTAGGTTATCTTCTTGTTATCCAGAACACTTTTTAATTTAACACATCATTAAGTTGAATAAAATACGGGTTTTTAGCAGTCTGGAGGGAACTCCTCTAGCTTTCAATAGTTAGTAATGCGACACCATGGCTGAACTGTCTCTACATAAATTGGTGTGTCTTAGGCCCACTCTCACTGGAGCCAACAGTGTGGTTTGAAGGGATGATGGCAGAAGAACTGGGAGAGAGGTGAGAGGAAGGGGTTAGACCTTAGGCCCCAAGTCTGATACATTATTTATTTGGTGGATTCATTTGCCTAATCCATCTCCAGGCAGGTGTCAGCTCTGGGCGAGCAGGACTGGAAATACCTTGTGCCATCGGCAGAGACCAGCGGTGGAGCTGGGACTGGAACACGTGGTCTCACCACACGGCAGTAACGATGCAATGCCTGCTTTATGCATTTCTGGTTTCCCCAACTTAACTGCAAGTCCTGCGAGGCAGAGACCCTCTTCCCCACTGCGCAGCTCAGAATGCGTCCGATTGGAAGCCAGGGGCGCTGGGGTAGGTCTCATCGTAACCCTCAGCTCCAGCTCTTCCCCCCAACTGAAATCTCAGGGAAGCCCTAAGATGGCCTTCGCTCCCGATTATTGCTTTGGAAGCACAAAGTTGCACCCTGGCCTCTCAGCCTCAGTCCTCTCCCCACCTCTCACCGCGCCCTTTTCTCCCGGTGTA
>NW_005347527.1:0-231 GCF_000412655.1 Myotis brandtii | reverse complement strand
ATAGATATAGATATAGATATAGATATAGACATACATATACATATACATAAACATATACATATACATATACTAGAGGCCCAGTGCATGAATTCGTGCACCGGTTGGGTCCCTCGGCGATCAGTGTGTTGTCATAGCAACCGGCCGACTGGTCCTTTGGTCGACCGGTCGTAACAGCCACTTAGGCTTTTATATACACAGCGGGGCCTTGACTTACGAGTTTAATTCGTTCCG
>NW_005347526.1:0-550 GCF_000412655.1 Myotis brandtii | reverse complement strand
AAAAAAACCTATGCAAAAATTTCATTGTTTTTACCACTACAAATGCTATATTATACATTGGGATTTTGTGAGGAGAGACTATAGGTTAATATAAAAGAAATTAATGGACCCCAGCCGGTGTTCCTAAGAGGTTGAGCATCAACCCATTCACCAAGAGGTTGGGGGTTCAATTCCCAGTTCTGGGTTTCAGGCTAGATCCCCGGTGGGGGCTATGCAGGAGGCAGCCAAGTCAATCAATGTTTCTGTCTTCTCCCTCTCATTTCCTCTCTGAAAAATAAAAACATCAATAAAAACATATTAAAATTAATGGAAACTTTTCACTCTGGCTATGTAGAGAATTGTCACTATTCTTGTTCATTTTGGATTTCTCCTTCATTGTTCTGGTCTTGGTATCTTCCATATGCCCTCTGGTGTTTTTTCCTCCATACTAGACACTTACTTTTTGTATCACATCCTATATTTAGTATGTATTGTAATTGTTTGCAGACCCTTTAGGTTTAGATTTCAGAAACTTGTTGCTTTCCTACCACATGGGTGTGTGTGTGTGTGT
>NW_005347525.1:0-220 GCF_000412655.1 Myotis brandtii | reverse complement strand
GGAAGTTCTACAACTAGAAGGAAAGAGAAAAGCACATATAGACTGCTAGGAGGTGCAGAGGTGTGGAAGAGTGGAGGTACAGAGGCGCTTGAAACGGGCTGGCAACTGGGTATGCTGTGCTCTTTTTCAATCGGGAGGAAGAAACAAACTCCTGACTGCTCTGAACTCCAGTTCCATGCAAGACTCTGGAGACCCAGACTCATATGGGGAGAAACTGGAC
>NW_005347524.1:0-214 GCF_000412655.1 Myotis brandtii | reverse complement strand
GAAAGACAAATACCATATGATTTCACTTACAGGTGGAACCAAAGAGCAAAATAAACAAACAAACAAAATAGAAACAGAGAACAGACTGATGGTTGACAGAGGGGAGGGTAGTTGAGGATCTGGTGATAAAGGTGAAGGGATGGAGAAGTACAGATTGGTAGTTACAGAATAGTGCTGGTATGGAAGTACAGCATAGGAAATGTAGTCAGTAATC
>NW_005347523.1:0-220 GCF_000412655.1 Myotis brandtii | reverse complement strand
GGCTTCTCCACCTCTCCCTGCTCCTGAGGGGCGATCAAGGCAGCAGCCGCCGCTCACACCCACTGCTGGTGCCAGCCCCAATCGCTCTGTGCCATTAGCAGATTCGAGCGGGGCCAGCGCCAGCAGAAGTGGGGCTGCCGGCAGACAGGGGACCAGGGAGGGGGGCCGCGGCGGGAGGGGCCAAGCGGGGGTGCAGAGGATGGGCTGAGACCCACCCCTG
>NW_005347522.1:0-267 GCF_000412655.1 Myotis brandtii | reverse complement strand
GCAGGCCTGGTCCCCCACAACTGCCCTCCTCTGCAGGACTGTTCCCCCACAACTACCCTCCCCTGCAGGACTGGTCCCCCACAACTGCCCTCCCCTGCCGGCCATCTTCTGGCAGCCATCTTTGATCACATGGGGGTGGCCATCTTGTGGGTTGGAGTGATGGTCAATTTGCATGTTACTCTTTTATTAGATAGGATTGTGAGGGGTGGGAGAGAGTCCTATGGGTAGGGGATGGTGTCCATAGGAGTCAAGCTCTTTACTAGATGA
>NW_005347521.1:0-752 GCF_000412655.1 Myotis brandtii | reverse complement strand
CTCCACCCCTGAGCCACGCAGGCCAGGCCCCAGAGGCTTTCCTAAGGGCACGAGAGACGGAAAATAGTTCCTTTTGTACAGTTCCGTTATTAACAGGGAGTTTAGATTCTGCTAAAAGCAATTCCGAGACTAATTAAAAACTTTAATAAATAACCATAATATATTAAAAGTCAAATTATAATTGTGCGATGTTATTGAATTAGGGCACATACACTACACAGGGAAGCCTTTCATAAATTATGCATGAGCCGTTCTAAATTGCTTCCTCAGTTTGGACAAGGGCAGAGATTAAAGAGAACAGTGTAATGGAGTTTGTAGTTTGAGGGCAAAATGGGAAGAGGCGCAACGTAGCTGATATTAGTTCTGCTTTATTTCCGTATTAATGTCTTACTTCATAATTGTGTTTGGAGACAGATCTTATTTATTTACTTGCTTACTTTCCATTAGTTTCCTCATCACCACGGAATGCTTTGCAAAGAAAATCAACTTCCACAGAAATTAAAATGAGTCTTTGGGAAAACACATGGGTGTTCCCTACACATTCTATCCATTTCTTACGACTCTTTTCCGGGCATTTTTTCATTCAGACCCTTATTTTAAAAACATCTACGTTAAGCTTTCGCATGCCTGGCACAGTGCCAGCTGACAGGGAACCCACTGGAACCGGGTTTTACATATTATTTTTTAAACCCGGGGTGTGGCTGGGGGAACTGCTTGTGGGAGCTGCTCAAACCCATCAGCTCAGAATGGAA
>NW_005347520.1:0-863 GCF_000412655.1 Myotis brandtii | reverse complement strand
CTCTCTCTCTCTCTCTCTCAAATCTATAAATACATATCCTCAGGTGAGGATTAAAAAAAACAACCCATTTCTAATTTCCACGCAGATTCTAGGTAACACTTGCAGGAGTGGGTCCCTCCTTGCAGCCACACCTGTACGGAATGGGTTACAAAGCTCCATGCAGAACTGGCGCTGCCAATTCTCCTTGTTTGTTAGCTACATGCAGCTACTTTTTAAATTCAAACTGAGGAGCCAACTCTGTTTATTTTATTTTGATAAAATAATTCTCCACATCAGGATTATTTGAAATGTGGCTTTTCCTTCAGTAAGTTCTGTTCAATATTTGGAACTGGAATGTAGGGGTGGGAGGTATGTCAAAACATGGCCCTGGCTCTCAGTGAGCTTACACATCGCATTAGTCTAAGGACGGACTTTCTAGTTCTAAGGATAAAATGAGAGGCAGGTTTTCTTTGTTGTTTTTTCTGTGAAGTGCGGATCCTTATGCTGCCCCACGAGGTATGGGCAAGGTGAGCGCTGATGCCTCTCCAGCTCCTCTGGGTGGCGCACAGACTGTGTCGGAGAAGAGCGGGGAGGAGGAGTTGTTCTGGCAGCCAGGAGTCTCCTATGGTACCCAGTGTCGCCCTGTTGCCTGGGCTCCCCTGGGGAGAAAGCCAGAGGGCCCTCCTTGTACATAGGGTCAGTGGTGTTGTCCTGACCCACATCAAGAAAGGCAGCTTCAAGGGCCTGGGCTGCCCTGGTACAATCGCCCCCCACCCCCCAATCCTATTCAAAGGCTATGGCAAAAAGTCAGTCCCATGCGTACATTTCAAACATAATTTTGGGGCCTAAATGTAAGCTTCTAGTTAATAACCAGGTTTCACCAG
>NW_005347519.1:0-812 GCF_000412655.1 Myotis brandtii | reverse complement strand
CTCTCTCTCCTTTCTTCTCTCTCTAAAGAAAAAAAAAATTAAATTAAAAAAAAAACAATTAAAAACACACATATTTTCAGGTGAGGATTAAAAAATAAAAAACCACGTTAATGCTGTTGTGAACTTTCAAAACCATTACTGCAAATCAGATCGATACTACTAATGCATAAAAGATTAACCACTGATAACTTTAAAAAGTTATAAGCAGAGTTACATTTCTACAAAGAAGTCAGTAAATATTTACCAAGTACACAGTTTTGGGATAATTAAAAAACACATTACAAATGGGTTAATGAGTTCATCTGTGGCAGGTAGTCATGTTTCTCCGGCCCAAAGGGACAGTGGTCTTTTAGGAAAGCATGTGTTTAACCAGAATAAATTACTTGAAGTTACTTTTCTCACTTATTACTCTCCTTCCTTGTGCTGTCCTGGCAAAACCACAAGAAATTGTCATTAATAAGAATGCAGCAAGTTTTCCCTTTTTCTTGTTTACTGAAAGGCTTGCTTAAAATAGAAAGCTTCTGAAAAGCACGCAACCAAACACTGTTATTAAATTACACATCCTGGTTTCTGCTGCTACAAAAGACATTTCCAGATTGTATCTCCTTAGATGTAATCTCTTCATGAACTTTTATTAGTGGAGTTCTGAGGCCATGCTGCACAATCCCAGGAGCACTTGAGTAGATGGCACCACGTGACTTGACTTTCAGCTGCTCAAGGAAACATCCACATGTTGTTCACACGAACCTGAGATGGTTCATCCAAAAAATGATACGAATATCTGCACATGTCATTGCCTGTGATATATACAT
>NW_005347518.1:0-793 GCF_000412655.1 Myotis brandtii | reverse complement strand
CCCAGCCTGGAGAGCGCATCCATGTCCCAACCGCACGTGCTGATGGCTGACGTGGTGAGTGAAGTCATTCCTCTTGAGACTGCTCAGTGACTCTGCATCATTGCATAGCTCCTCACCCCGGATCTAAACGCCCCACGTGCAGAGCCCGGGCTGCGGCAATGTGGGTGCTGAGGAGGTCCGGCAGGAGACCCTGTGGGGGGTTGTCTGGCCCCCGTGTTCCTGCCTGGGCTTTGACCTTCCTGAGTGACCTTCAGGAAGTGGTCCTTCTCTGCCTTTCCCGAGTGCTGAATGCACGGCTTGTCCCTCAGAAAATGTGATTGGCTGGTGGGTGGGCATGTGACAGGAGCTGAGCCAATGGGAACCCGCCCTGGGATTTTTCTCAGTGGTAGAGCAGTGCCTCCCTGGGGACAAAGCTGGCAGCCGTGACCTTGAGTGGCAGGGCCCGTAGTGCATAGATGTAGCTGAGTGGTTCCCATGGTTCCAGAGCCAGTGTGGGGACCCCCGAGCCACCAGGGCGCACGCCCAGCAGCCTCCGCTCCTGCTGGACGCTGCTGTGCCCGCTTAGGAAGCCACGTGCCCCTGCCCTGCTCTGTGTAGGTGTACGCGGCACCGCTACGTCCTAGTGAGTTAGAATCACTGACAGAGAAATGCCGTGGGGGCTTCATTTTCCTAGCTTTCCAGTGTGATAGGAAGTCGCCACGGGTGCTGGTTTCCCGGGAAACCATACCGGCCAGCGTGCGACCTACGAGGTGGCCGCCGGACAGCAGGCGGGAGCTTCTGACGGAGCCCAGGC
>NW_005347517.1:0-417 GCF_000412655.1 Myotis brandtii | reverse complement strand
GATTGAGGACTAAAAAGTAATGATTGGAGCCCTGGCCGGTGTGGCTGTTGATTGGAGCATTGTCCTGTGCACCAAAAAGTGGTGGGTTCAATTCCCGGTCAGGGCACATACCCAGGTTGTGGGTTTGATGTTTCTCTCTTCCTTCCTCCCTCTAAAATCAATTTTAAAAACAATTGGATTTGGCCACTACAGGGTCATCAGTAACATTTTAAGAGTTTTAACCCCTGCTTGTTCTTCCACCTTCTGCCATCTCATTTTTATCCCACCAATCTATCTCCCAAATAGTTCTCAAATCTATACTTTGGCCAGATATACCAAAAGGCCTCTTTGATTCTAAATCTAAAATACTCTCGGATTCAATCTTCCTTTTATTTAGCTCCTGCTGATCTGAAGTGACTGATCACTCTCTTTCCATAC
>NW_005347516.1:0-232 GCF_000412655.1 Myotis brandtii | reverse complement strand
CTCTCTCTCCCTCTCCCTCTCTCTTCCTCTCTGAAATTAATAAAAATGTGTATGTTTTTTAATTTTTAAAAAGATACACATTGTATGCAAAGGTAGACAAGGGAAAGTTTGGCACACAGATCATGATTGGTGGTGCACCTGCACCCTTATCCACAAAAGACCTCCATACACTGGGTCAGCAATCCAGGGCACATAGTACTTTAGTTCTGCTTAGAAGAACAAAGAGATTGCT
>NW_005347515.1:0-227 GCF_000412655.1 Myotis brandtii | reverse complement strand
GTCTCACTTCCCCGTTTCCTCCCTCCCTCCCTCTCCCTCTCTTCCCTCCCCACCCCTTGCCCAGTTAGGGACCACAGACAATGGGAAGAGTAATGAAGGACTGTGCTCAGTGGAGGCAGGGTTTCCCAGGAAAGGGGGCTATGGACCCGTCATCTGGCCTTTAGCACTTACAGGAAGGGGAACCAGGGATGCTGGTAGAGCCTTCCTTAGGAGGATGGTTCTTTACG
>NW_005347514.1:0-247 GCF_000412655.1 Myotis brandtii | reverse complement strand
GTACCAAGTAATACCCCTGAACTAGTGTTCCCAAGGTGCTTAATTTTAACTTGAAGGGATATAAATTATAGCATGTTTTTACCTACTAGTAATAAACAAAAACTCAAAAAACAGACATTACTTTTATTCTTTGTGTTTGCTTTGTTCACAAAATGTTTTCTGAGATGAGATGATTAACCACAGATTATTTCAGCATCTTTTTTTTTTAGCTCTTTAAATATCTTTGTGCAAGTATTTATCTGTGCAT
>NW_005347513.1:0-233 GCF_000412655.1 Myotis brandtii | reverse complement strand
TAGATTTGTACTAACTTCAAAAGCTGGCTTCCAGTTAGAATGCCACTGTTGCTAAGGGAGAATATATAGGGTGGAGCAAAAGTAGGTTTACAGTTGTTCATGTGAAAAAATAACACAATAATTAACAAATAATAGTACAAGAAGGAACCTGCAGATCACAAAACCAACATCTACGAAGAACAGGCAACCTACTTCCATAAACCAAAATGAACCAACAGAAAGTGATGCTGGAG
>NW_005347512.1:0-214 GCF_000412655.1 Myotis brandtii | reverse complement strand
TCTCAGCCCCGCCAGAGTCACCCAGTCCCAGGGGGGCGGCTGCTGAGAGCAGGCAGTGTGAGCGGCCTGGAGGAATGCTTGTGTCGTCACTGCGGCGACGAGGCAAGCATTCCATCCCGGCCGGGGAGGGCCTCTTGGCAGTGGGCATTGCCAGGGAGGGCGGTGGAAATGCTTGCATCATTGCCCTGGTGACAAGGCAAGCGTTCTGCACCCG
>NW_005347511.1:0-240 GCF_000412655.1 Myotis brandtii | reverse complement strand
TGCTGGCTTAGGCCTGCTCCCTGGGTGGCAGATGGCACGCCCGATCCCTAGGTTCCTGCCCAGGTGGCAGATGGCAGGCCCGATCCCTAGGTGCCTGCCCTGCCTCCATGGGTCGCGCACAGGGCAGGGCCGATCAGGGTGTTGGGGCGCCAACCCGGTCACACACAGGGCAGGGCTGATGGTGGGTTGGGACGCCACCCCCAGTCCCACACAGGGCAGGGCCAATCAGGGGGTTGGGGC
>NW_005347510.1:0-867 GCF_000412655.1 Myotis brandtii | reverse complement strand
CCCAAGAAAAGTACACAAGTAGATCTAGTTTCCATTTTACCGACAGGAAGAGTGGCTGGAGAGAGATTAAGTGATTGCAAGAGGGAGGGTTTGACAGAACCAGATCTGGCTGGCTTACAGGACACTGTCCACGGTGGACTGGACTGTCCCATCTCCCAGCCTGCGGAGTGGCAGCAAGGACTGTGTACATGTAGAGAGAATGGATCCCACGGCTCAGAGCCTCACAGACCAGTGATGGCCCAGTGAGGCCTGAGGCCAGGAGCCACTGGCTACCAGCTGGGCAAGGAGTCCAGTTGTAACCAGAAAGGTGATTTTAATGCCTCATGTATACTCAAAAGCTGCCACTGTGCGGTTTGCCTCAATCATAGGTTCGTCTCCCAGAATGCCCCCAACCCAGGCTGCCACAAGTCCCTGCCCCAGCATCTCCCTCCAGGCCTCCCAGACCTGCCTCCAGAGGTGTGGACCACAACCTGCACTGGGCAGTTCACCTGATCAGGAAATCCCTCTCCAGAGCTGAACGCTGCCTCCTGGAGGTTCCTCTTAAATTTCTAAGCTCTGCATCCAGGGATAACACAGAACAAGTGAGATCAGCCACCCAACGGCCTTCAGACGTCATCCGCATCAACAGCATCGACAGTAATACGAGCTGGAAACTACTGAGTGCTCACCGCCCACCAGGAACCAAGCAGAGGATTCACAGATCATCCACTGAGCCTCAGGACAACCTGGGAGGTAGGCGCTGTCATTATCCAATTGTGCACAAGGGGAAACTGAGGCTCATTGAGGCAGAAGGGTTTGCCCAATCAAGCACGTCAAACTCGCGGCACGCAGGCCACATGCTTCGTTTATTTGGCCCGTGTTAGCCTT
>NW_005347509.1:0-549 GCF_000412655.1 Myotis brandtii | reverse complement strand
TCACAGTGGCAACGCAGAAGCAAGTCCCTCTTGTGTGTAGCTTCTGAATCCAGGACTCCGGGCGCCCCACTCGCCAGGGCGCGCCTGCATGTCTGAGTGCCAGGAGGGGAGAACAGGCCTCATTCAGAAATAGCTCGGCCCTGGCTGGTCTGGCTCAGTGGATAGAGTGCCGGCCCTCGGACTGAAGGACCCCGGATTCCATTCTGGTCAAGGACACATACCTCGCTTGCACGCTCAATCCCAGGCCCTGGTTGGGGCTCGTGCGGGAGCCAATCAAACGATGTGTCTCTCTCACATCGATGTTTCTCTCTCTCTGTCCCTCCCCTCCCACTCTCTCTAAAAATCAAAGGAAAATATCCTCCGGTGAGGATAACAGGCTTTAAACCCCACTCTCTCTTCCCCAGGCTTCTCTTAAAATAGCCCAGATCCAGAACAGCAGGTGAAACTTACAAATTCAGGACTTTACCCCTGCTGCCGAGGTCTCTCCTTCAACACCTCACTCCCCACGGCCCCCCCTTTCTCCTCTGATGAAAGTAAATCGTTTTATTG
>NW_005347508.1:0-1411 GCF_000412655.1 Myotis brandtii | reverse complement strand
TAAAATCTAAGAATTCATTAAGTATATTTTCTACTTTCCATGTTACTACAGGTCATAATGTTGCCAAACTTTCTGCCACTACATCAGAAAAGTTGCATTTTCTTTCTATCTCCAAGGTCAGTTTTTTCCTGCCCTCCCAGCTTTCATCAACAGTCTCCTCCAGGCCATCCAGCTTCTTCCCTCAGCTGATGTGGTTTATCAGAGCGTCTGCACCCGGCCTCTTCATCAGAGCAATCTCAGGACTTCTAACCTAGTATCTCGGGGTTCCAAGCGGGAATGATCCAACAGACCAGAGGAAGAAGCTGTCTGTTTCATAAAGCCTGGGAGAGACCCTGGGAGAGCACCATTTCCACTGTATTTTAATGGTCAAGGCAATCAGAGAGCTTGCCTGGATTCAAGAAGGCACATAGCCCCCAACTCTCTATGGCAGGTGTAGGGAGGAACTTGTAGCCATACTTATTCTGCCAAGGGTGACATCGTGAAGACTTTGCAAATCATGTTAAACGTTTTTATCTTTATCTTAAAAATTATAAAAAGCCATTTAACATTTTTAAAGGAGCCATTTAACATTTAATTATAACATATAATTGTACTTGCTTTGGAAAAGATCACTCCAGCTGCAGTGTAAGAATGCACTGGGAGGAGGTTATTAAAAACTGAATGGCTCTTTCTTAGTTCCTCTTTCTCAATTCTTAGCATATAGAGTCATGTGAACATGGCTATGATAATTTGACTTAGGGTGATGACAGTAAAGGTGAGAACTGTAGATTCTAGAGATATTTGGATATAAAATCAATTAGCTAATATTCCTTGAAGTCCATTTAGAACATTATCTGTCTCCAACTAGTTGGTGAACTTACTTCTTAGGTACCTTTTTAATATTATAATCCTGAAACCTAATTAACTACTGTAACTTATGTATCTTCACTCCACACCTCAATGTTCACCTCCATGAAGACTAGCCTCTGAGTAGAAACAGACAGTAGTCATTATAATGAAATCTGAGAACTCTAGTCAGCAATATCCACAATTAAGATAACATGTTTGAAGTACATTTGCTGGAATTAATAAAATTCTCTTTTAGGATACCTAGAAATACTTGGTAATGATAATATTTATTGAGTATTTACTCTATGCCAGGCACTGTTCTAGTCAGGGGAGTTACAGCAGCAAGCAAGGCAGAGCAGGTAGGTCTCTGCCCTCAACTCTGCTTAATTCTAATGAGGAAAATAGATATAAACAAGGAACCAAATGATAAGTCAATGAGATAATTCTACCCAGTGATGACTGCTATGAAAAAAAATAAAAAATAAAAAAGAAAGATGGTCTAGAGCAAAGGTGGGGAATGTCCGGCCTTCAGGCCATATAAGGCCCGCAAAATCATTTGTTCTGGCCCTGCCAAGGCATTAGG
>NW_005347507.1:0-229 GCF_000412655.1 Myotis brandtii | reverse complement strand
GCCTGGTGCACGGATTTGTGCACAGGTGGGGTCCCTCTGCCTGGCCTGCAGGGATAAGGCCGAAACTAGCTCTCTAATGTCCCTTGAGGGGTCCTGAATTGCAAGAGGGCAGTTCTCGGGTGACGCAACCCAGAACCGGGCTCCCTCCTCTCTGGTTCCAGGTGTGTCATCCGAGAACCACAGCTGCCAAGTAACCGCAGCTCGGCAGCTCCTGCATTGAGCATCTGCC
>NW_005347506.1:0-555 GCF_000412655.1 Myotis brandtii | reverse complement strand
TCTTAATCAGACTTGACAGGGGTTTGTTAGTGATAGAATTCTCAGTTTATCTAAAAAAAATTTTTTGGCAACTATATTGCTTTTAATTATTTATATTTAATCACTATTTTAAATCATAATTATTTCCTTATGATGACTATATGGATACAATTCATAATTTATTGCTAGTTTCTAGAATTGAAAAGTTTGTTCATCAAGAATATTTTAGTAGTATTCAAAATTTTCCATATATAATTTTGTTATACTCAAGAATTTTGATATATTGAATTTTGCTTTATTTCAGGCCTAAATGTCATGTAATGTCTCTCTGATTTCCACCTTAGGTATTAAATTATTTAAAATTGATTTTTTCTCAGATATGCCTCAAGTGTATTAAAGACGCCCTATACACACATTTGCTACTAAAAATTGAAAGAGTACATAAAAAAATGTGTTACAACTCAAATCAGTACAAGAATACAGTGTATGTCATGTCATAATTATTTTTTTAAAGGTGTGAGTTTTATTATATAATTATATTATTGATTTCAGAGAGGTAGGGAGAGGGAGAGAGAG
>NW_005347505.1:0-872 GCF_000412655.1 Myotis brandtii | reverse complement strand
AGACAATTTGCATATTCCTTTATTATTAGTATAGATAATAGCTTTAAAAAGTTTTTAAATGGTATCAAATCAATTGATCATTTGAAGCCTCCAGTTGATTCACAGGCCTGCATCATAGACTGTCTAGGATCAAATAACTAATAACTAAACCCTCTTCCTCTGTTCAACACAATGCTTACTCTATAATAAAAAGAGACAAGAGTCAATGCACATTTGAAAAATGAAAGAAAGGGAGACTCCAAAAATTCATATGTCTATAGTGTTTGCCAATAACATTGAGCCAACATTATAAATGTGCCCTCATTTTTGCACTCTCTTTTCTTTTACATTTCTATTTTCAAATCAACCAATGTCCCCTGACTTCGGTTCATGTCAACCATACAACCAACTGGAGCCAACACAGAAATACTCAGATTCATATGAGGTGTCTTCCTTCCAAGTTAACCAAATGTTAGCAAATAGTTTACCTCCATATACAAATATTGTCCACTATCCTGTTTTCAATACCAGATTCTGTAGGACCCACCCCTAACTATTAAGCTAATTCTCTCCCCTCCTCTTCTTTTTTCCCCACTTAATTAGCTTTTTTGGGTGGTGGTAGCCATATCCTGGGACTTTTTCAGAATTCTACAGGAAAAGAGGAATCATTTTAAAAGTTTCAGGCAAGAGAAAAGTTAATATAGAGCACCAATTGTTTGTAAAGCCTCTGGAAATAATAAAACTGGAAGAACTCATAAAAACATCATCGATGATCTCCGCTTCCTACAGCACTAAGGTCCATAAACGGAAGGAGAATGCCCAGATGGTGTCATAAAACCCCACATCTGGCCTCTGTTGAAGCTCTTGTCCTGTGTGATGATGCCTGGGAAAAA
>NW_005347504.1:0-1488 GCF_000412655.1 Myotis brandtii | reverse complement strand
GAACAGGGCACCCTGTTCATGGAGAAGGAAAGAGGACGTGAGGATACGTGTAAAAGGAAGGAAAACCTCTCCATCGAGTCCGGGACTGCAGGGTGTGGACAACCTCAGCAGGAAGCTGCTCCATCCACACAAAAATGCCAAGACCGGAAACCCAGGACACAAACGCCGTCACTGAGACCCGAAGACTGAGCGGCGATGCTGGCTGGATGGACAGCACCATCCCCTCGACCCCGTCGCATGGGTCCCAAGTCTGTTCAGTTGCTGCCCGGACCTGAGGAAACCACCCTTCCTTCAGGCGTTTTCTATTAATCACAGTGAGTGGGTCCGCACCACCCACGCACCCAACCCCTAGGATGTCAGGTCTCTGCAGGCGAGGCCTGGATCTCAGGAGATTAAACAACCTCCCAGGCGAGTCTGGTGTTGACAGAGGGTTGAGAAGTCCTGGTCTCCACCAACTTGCAAGTGGCTAATAGTCTGAGGCAGCAGGTGACCTACACCCCCACTCCATGGAGAGTTTCATTCCGCTCTGCTTGTCCGGCAGCATCCTGGGACTGTGAGGTGACTGCCTAAGGACCGAGGAGGAAGCAAAGACACTGACCGGGGGTTGGCACCCACCCAGACAGGCGCCCGCCCCACCGCTGCGCTTGTCAGTGTGGTAGTAACTTCCTGGAGGGTGAAGACCGAGCGGGTCTGTCACTTGCAGCCAAGCTCAGATGCAGGGGAAAAAGACACAGGATGCGTACAGAGAAGTCGGTGAGAGGCACCCCAACCCACAGGAGGCTCCTCTGGCAGGTCCTGACCACAGCCCAGGACCCACCCGCTGTCACCAAGCAAATGTTCACTTGAGTCTACTGTCAGCTCAGAGCACGGCTCGGGGAGGGGGCAGAGGGAAGATGAAGGAGATGAGACCTCCCTCGGCTCTGGCAGGAGTTTATCTCCCTGTGACCTCAGGGCCTTTGCACGTGTCAGCTCTTCTACACGGAAGCTGTTCTCGCCGCACCTTGCTTCTTCTTGCTTAACTCTTTGGGTCTCAGCTCAAGTGTCACTTCCTCCTCAGATGCCAAAGCACAAAAGAGGCTTAAACTGTTTCAAGGGAAAATTCTGTCACTGCTGCTTGTCTTCCTGCTGTTGCAGTTTGTTCCTGACCCAGCAAGGTATAAGGGACCCCATCCATGGAGGCTGGTGGTTCAGTGTATAATAAAACATCTATATTTATATATATAAAAGCCCAGCTACTGACGGGCGGAATGACCAGAACCAGTCACTATGATGCACACAGACCACCAGGGGGAAGTCGCTCAACTGAGGAGCTGCCCCCTGGTGGTCAGTGAGCTCCCACAGTGGGAGCGCCACTCGGCTGACTAGGATGAGCGGCTGCTCCCACAGCAGGCCAATCCCCACAGGCCATGCGCCCACAAGTCCACAAATCCATGCACTGGGCCTCTAGTAAAACTCCCCCTGAAACTGAAGAGGTTTCTCAATTCATTT
>NW_005347503.1:0-921 GCF_000412655.1 Myotis brandtii | reverse complement strand
ACCCAGGACTGCTCTTGGTTTCTCCACCATCTCACTGGTCCAAGGCGATGAGACCATCACCCTCTTCAATGGGAGGAGATAGAAGAAGAAAAGAGGGGGAAGGCACGGCCCAGGGTTCTCTCAAGATTCCCAGGAAGCTCCCACAACACTTCGCTCCAGTCGTGAGCCAGGCTGGGAGATATGGTTCTTATTCCAAACAGCTCTGTGCTTTGCTGAAGCTGGGAGCTCTACTACTGTGTAGGAGACAGGAAATGGGTGTCGGGATAGGCCCCCACAGAACTATGGAGGAAGCAGCTGATTCCCTAGTGTGCAGGCAAAGGCAGGAAAACCAGGGCGTGCCCTGCCGCGGTCTGTGCTGCCATCCTGGTGGGACCCGGGGGAGGAAGACTTTAGTCCCTTAGCCTTGCTGCCGCGCTAGGAGGCGTCTTCCACGGAATTCAGCAGATCCGATCTGGTGTTTGCTCTTGGTTTCCTGTAAGATACACCCCCAAGGATGGTGTGCATGCTGCACCTGTCCCAGTACTCGCTCTGCAGCTAGAGCAACCGGCCACTCTCCTGTGCTACAGCCGCACCCAACTCCTTGTCATTTCTAAACACGCCCAGGCCACTGCAGTTTCCCTCCCTTGACCCATGCAGGTCCTGGCGTCCCCACTGCACCTTCCTCCCCTCCCAGGAAACTCCTAAACGTGAGCGTTGGAGTGGGAGTTTGCCAGGACCTCCTCTGTGGGCCCAGGCCCATCCTCATTCCCTCGTCTTTGATTGCTCAAAGCCTTCCTCAGATGTCCCATACTTTGTGTTTGTCCACGTATTTTCCTTACTGCTGACCACCCCATTAAAGCAGCAGCCCCCATCTCAACCTAGCCCTGTATCCTGCTTTATTGTAATTCATAGCTCTTAACACCACCTGACATTTTTAATTTT
>NW_005347502.1:0-372 GCF_000412655.1 Myotis brandtii | reverse complement strand
CACAGGAGCAGGTAAGTGATGGGCCACATGGCAAGACAAGCAGGCGGTTCCTGGAGAGGGGGAGCCGCCTGAGGGAGCTTTCCCATCCCCCCTGTCCTTCCTAATCGAAGAGCTGCCCACAGGGGACTCTCTCAGTGCGCAGCACCACTGTGATGCCTGCAGGAGGACACCGCCTTTTCTGTGCCGGCTCCTGACCGCATGCAGGTCAGCGGAGGCGAGAGGAGTGAGAGTTGCAGGAACGTCTGGCCCATGAAGCGGGGCAGCAGGAAGGGCTCAGAACAGGCGCTGTAGCTTCCAGCTAGAACAGTCTCCCACAAAACAGGAGGGGACAATAGAGAGTGTCCATTCTCACTTTGCTGGAGGAATATTTTA
>NW_005347501.1:0-223 GCF_000412655.1 Myotis brandtii | reverse complement strand
CTGGCTGTACTGCCAGTCATGTATAATTGTAGCATGTACCAGTATGACATGTACAAGTATGACATGTACAAGTATGACATGTACAATTATGAATTCTAGTAAACAATTCATAATGATAGTAAACAATTATGTGACCAGTTTATATATTTACTATACTACACTTTTATCATTAGAGTACACTGTTTTTTACTTAAAAAAAACTAAAGGCCCAATGCAGGAAATT
>NW_005347500.1:0-530 GCF_000412655.1 Myotis brandtii | reverse complement strand
TATCCTCCAATGAGGATTAACAACAACAACAACAAAATCATATGTATTTCCTCCAGAGTTACACATCATTTTGGGTCCCAGATCTTATTAATGGACCCCAATCTCCCACCATTTTCATTACACTTGATTCAAAAAGTCTTTTTGACTATTTTTAAAACTCAGAGTCATCTGGAAAGTAAGAAGATTCATTACTATTGAGTACATGAATTACCTTGGGTTCTAAAAGCATTTCCAAATAAATGTTTTTAGTCAACATGGCAGAATAAGAAGAATATGAGCTTAGTCTCAAATTGAATTTTGACAAACGGCTGGATCTGCCACCATGTTGCCCTTTTGGGTGTAAGTTATTTAGTTTTCTCATCTATAAGGTGGAGCCAAAACTCACCTCCTATGACTATTGTGAGATTATAGATTACAAAGTATTCATAGCAAGGTCCAGTGCATGATATGAGTTCAGTAACACAGAAATGGCAATACAATTGTCCTAGGTATGCAGTCGCCTATGGTAACCACTTTGAAGGGGGGAAAAG
>NW_005347499.1:0-861 GCF_000412655.1 Myotis brandtii | reverse complement strand
AAAAAATCAATAAAATATATTTTTAAAAATTTAAATAAATAAATAAATTACATTCACCCCAAACAGTAAGTCCCTGATTAGATCAGAAGTAAAGTAGGAACAGAACGTTCTGGAACAACACTGACCTATGAAAAGACACAAAATCAGGGAGGGAGTACAGCCATTCAATTCAACAGCCATGTGTAGGCCTCGTCCAAGTACCAAGTCAGGACCTATCCCAGACCCTCAGCCAGGAAAGGGGCAGAGCCATGCCGCTGCCCCCACCAGCTCTCCCTCAACACGCAGGGACCGTCCGTGACAGAGGGAAGCAAAACCGAACACGCGAGCTCCTCAGGGCCCAGCGACCGTCCTCGTGTCCCTGGGACCAGCCACCCTCAAGTCAGGCTGGAGAGGCCACGGCCGGCTCGGCCTCCGCGGGGCTTTCCGGAAGGAAGCCACGCCACAGGCTCCTGCCCACACTCTCTCCGCTGCGGAGGCCAAGGGGTCACAGGCCAGGACAGAAAAGAGGCCCCGGGGAGCGAAACAGACTCCTGTAGGCGCCGGGCCCTCCCTGCTGCCAGGCTCCTCCACGCACGTGTCTCCTCTGAGGGGACTTGGCAGCGGCGGTGGCGTGACAGGGACCAGCCCAGCCCCTGGCCGGGCCAAGTTTCCGACGGTCGTTTTCATGCTTGTCTGGCAGGTGGCAACCCCCTGCACCCCCAACGCCGAGTGTGGGTGTCACAGAGGGGACAGTGCTGCTTCCCTTCCTGGGGAAGGTCCTGGACATGAGGGCTCGCTGCCCACATGGGGGCTCCCCACCCTCGTCCTGCCTTTGCGCCCGTATCGCGGGCCTGGTGCCCGTTCAGAAGGCACAGGGGTCCG
>NW_005347498.1:0-763 GCF_000412655.1 Myotis brandtii | reverse complement strand
CTGTTTCCTGAATGTATCACCGCTGTTTTCCGTGGTTCGGTCCCACTGCTGTTCCTGGTGAGGCTGTGCAGGCCCCGCCTGTCCGCAGGCACCATGTCACCCTGCAGCTGTGCCAGCGAGGCCGCCTGGGGCCTCCGTCCTGAGACTGGGCTTTGCGGGAAGACTGGGCTTCCCTGGGGGCGCGACCCTCCGGCTGCTCGGGGTCCCCATACGTTTAGGGCTGGTGCTCCCCAGGGGACAAGTTGGAGTGAATGTCTCCGGAAGAGGCGCTAGGGATGTCCCTCAGCCCTTCAAGGGCGGGCCAATTCGTTTTTATTGATCCGAGTTGGAAACCGTGGCTTTTGATGAGCCGTCATGTGTTGGCCAGGAGAGCATTCGGCTGGGCATCCATCACTCTGCCTCTCCCTGGCGAGCACGTTGCCCGTGTGAAGTCAGGCAGATCCCATGGCCTGGCCCTTAATCTTTTCAACAGAATCCTCTCTTATGGGAAAAAGTAAAAACTCGTAGATGCAGCCGCGGGCTCTAACGGTACCAAGTCTCTCACAGTCTCCCTTTGCCCCCGGGATTTCTCAGACGTGTTCCCTCGGCATTCGCGGACCCCTGTGCCTTCTGAACGGGCACCAGGCCCGCTATACGGGTGCAAAGGCAGGACGAGGGTGGGGAGCCCCCGTGTGGGCAGCGAGCCCTCACGTCCAGGTCCTTCCCCAGGAAGGGAAGCAGCACTGGCCCCTCTGTGACACCCACACTCGGCGTTGGGGGTGCA
>NW_005347497.1:0-591 GCF_000412655.1 Myotis brandtii | reverse complement strand
TATATATATATATATATACACATATATATGTATATATGTATGTATATATACACATATATATGTATATATGTGTGTAGCATTATTCACATAGTGATAAATATTCAATAAATATTTAATATACATTTTAAAACAGTGTATACAGAAGAAAAGTTGATCATCAAATGTCTTATGATTCCAATAGGTAAAATATTTTCTTTAGTTTATGTTCCTTTCATGCAGGACCCCACAAAACCCCATTAGTAGAGATAGAATTTAAAGAAAATGTATATACATTGTGATAACAATATTATATCTCACTTTATTAATGGACAATTTAAATATTTTGGTGTAAAAAATTAGAAATATATCTTCATACTATTAAAAAGCATCCTCATAGATACAGCCTTTGGTGTTAGATTAAATCATTAGCAATGTGAACATTTGCTGTGACAAGGCACTGAAGTAAGAACTTTTCCCAGATAATGAATTTACTCCACTGCCATTATGCACTGTCAAACAAATGCAGGGGTCAGTATCCTGAGAGTTAAGGAAGCATCTCTGAGGGTCTTTGCATAAAGTCCTTTAATTCAGTATCTCAGCACAGTGGGCATC
>NW_005347496.1:0-240 GCF_000412655.1 Myotis brandtii | reverse complement strand
TAAATTACCAATTCCATTAAATGAAACTTTAATTTCTGGACTCGATATAAACAGCGAAGTTGCTAAAACCATTAAAAAGGCCAAACTTCTCATTACTGATGAATGCATCATGGCATCCAGTTATGCTCTAAACGCCATAGACAGATTACAAAGAGAAATTATGAATTTGAATGTTGCAATTGATGGGAAAGTTCTCTTTTTCAGAGGGGATTTTCGACAATGTCTCAGTAATGTACCGCA
>NW_005347495.1:0-1337 GCF_000412655.1 Myotis brandtii | reverse complement strand
TTTTTCTTTAAAATTAATAGTAAATTGTCTTTCTTTTGAAAATCTGCATTTTATCCAGTTTTGCTTCATATTTATTCTTACAACTTTTAGTAATGCAAATGAGGCATTTCAGTTGACCCCATAATGCCATAAAATGTTTTCAGTAACTGAAACCTGTGGGTAATAATGTACCCATATTTTTAAGGACAGGAGTGGGTGGGTGGCTAGGACTCTAGTTCACTTAAGATATTATATACTATTTTTATAATGAATACAAAAGTTAGAGATATTATAAATTTCAATAGAAGCCCATCTCTGATTTAGGGCAATGTATACATTAAATTATGCTTGTTATTGCCAAGGGTGTTGTATCTGAAGTTGAATTTTCCCAATTTCTCAGAAGTGACAGCTAAGTTATAATCTCAGCATGTTCTGCATGCTTAATGAACTCCTTGGGGAGGCCCGAATATCTGTAACACAATTAACTTCCCATTCTTATGTAAATGAGGAGTTTCAGAGTCCCTGAAGAAGTCTGCTTTTTGGCTACAGTTAGCAAATGTATGCTATTAAATGACACATGGAGCCTTAAACTGAAATTTAGACTTCACTAATTTGTGCTGTGACATGTGCAAAGTGCTTAGGAGGAAATGTGAAACCCCGTTGTTTAAATGTAGTTGATGAAATAGGGATTATCTCCCTTGGCTAAACTGTCATCAGCACCCTGATTGCTTTTACCATTTCTTATACTTACAGAAGGAATATTCAACATGTCTTTCACTCACAATGCTTGCTTTAATATTACTATTCCCTCATTAAATAATTGAAGTTATGAATCTCAGATAAAACAAGTACAATAAAAAAAGATTTTTTTTCTCAATTCTCCTCAGAAGTGAATATTCATTCAGCCAATATTTACTAAGGTTCTAAAATATGCCATTTTCTGCAAAAGCCTTAGACTTATATTTAAAAATGTTAAAGTTAAATAATTTGTAAAAATTAATAGAGAAAACCTTATTTAAAACAGGGTGGACCCCTGGCCCATGTGGCTCAGTTAGATGAGCATTGTCCCATGTACCAGAAGATTGCTGGTTCCATTCCTGGTCAGGACACAGGCCGGGGTTGTGGCTCAGTCCCCTGTTGGGGGCTCACAGGAGGCAGCTGATGGATGTTTCTTTCTCACATTGGTGTCACTTAATGCACACTGCTGACCCCAACAGACAGAGCCACAACTTGCATCTCCAAGAGGAAGAGGTACCTTTCAGTACCTCTGCAGGAGGAAGAAAAGATTCCTCTTTGCCCTCCTTGTCCAGCCAAAGGGAGATTACACAGAAAAACCACTATGCTTCAAGCTTTCAGTT
>NW_005347494.1:0-307 GCF_000412655.1 Myotis brandtii | reverse complement strand
CCACCTGGGATGGTCATTGTGGATAAATTAAAAACCCTATCAGGTATAAACTGTAGGACATTTATTCTATACAGTCAGTCTGGCTCAGATGAGTATAACTAGGACCAATCAGTAAAGTAAAAAAGAAGGCTGCATTGGCTCAATGTAAAGGTCTGCCTAATAAATAGGAGGCTTAGGAAGTACATTCCCAATCATGGAAAGCAATAAGAAAGAATTCTTGCCAACTACAGATCAGGGATCTTGAAGAAAGTGTTTGAAGAGAATTGGCCAAGATTGTCTGGTAGGCTTTCTTATTCCTACGTTCCTA
>NW_005347493.1:0-219 GCF_000412655.1 Myotis brandtii | reverse complement strand
TTTTTCCATGTTTATTTTATTTACTATTTTGTATATTATTTATTTACGTCTTGTGCATGCCTATTTATATTGTTAATGAAAGCTCTATGAGGGAAGGGATTTTTATCTGTTTTGTTACTGCTATATTCCTAATACATGGAAGAGTATTTGGCTTATAGTAGCTGCTCAGTAAATATCTGATAATTTGAGGCATTAAGACAGTATTAATAAGAGAATCAG
>NW_005347492.1:0-2334 GCF_000412655.1 Myotis brandtii | reverse complement strand
CCGACCCAAAGGTCCAGTCCACCCTACATTCTGGAGTGTCTGACCTCAGAATTTCTGTCCAATTCCTGAGTTCTTGCCAATAACTAGGGCCCAGTCAGACCAGGTTTTTACAATGAGGCTTTGCCTGCCTAGGGCTTCTGGAAGCTAGAATCTTGCCTCTGCATCCAGTCCCCTTGCCTAGATCCTTCATCTCAGACCTCAGCCATCATGCTTTGCCTTCTGTTTTGGCCTTCTTCCTATCTTGGCTCCATGAGCATCCTTAGATTGTTTAGGGGTCCCTGTGCCTCTGTCTTTCTCTGGGGTCTAGAATGGCCTGACTATAGACCATTGCTGAGAGAAAATCATGGACACATAGAGGTGGCCATACTTTTCCCAAGACAGAGTACTGTGGGACAACTTTTCCAATTACAAAACCGTCTTTGACCTCACTGTTCTCTGAATCCAGGGTGCATCTCAATCCTCCTTCCGGATCATTTGCTACAGTTGGTGATCAAATTCTGGTGCTTTGTTTTTCAGACTATTTTGAAAAGAGGAGGGATGTAATTTCCCTCTTCACGAGACTATTTAAAGATGTCTTGCCCTGCCTGCCCACAAGAACAAATAAAGTAATCAGTGTTTTTTCATCAGCAAACAATAAATCTCTTCTTAACAGTAATTCTATAATCATTGTAGTTACCGAAATAAACAGCTCTGTGCAGACAACTTTGAAAACAAAATTTTCTACCACTACATGTATATTTTTATATATGTAGAAATCCATATATTTTATATGTATACACATTTATTCTGCTTTCATATTTGAATATTATAGAGTAGTATGTTCTTCAATCATAACGATTTTTAACCTGTACCTGATGCATATCTTTCTCTCTCTGGATTTCACTTAATTCCACCAACCCCTTAAGGTATGGGAACTCTTCTATTTAGCAACTGGCCACAGCATTGCTTCCTGAGAATAGTGTGTGGTCTTTTGAAGGATCCTAGTCCCAATGTTAGGATGTTTATTTATGTGTTTACAAAGCAAGCATTGCTTATTGTCTATAAAGATATTTATACATGACAAATTGAAACTGAATCTTTTTTATGAGAATAAATGAACTGCTGAGTAAATAATCCCCACAATTTTCTACATTTTTGGATATATTGCTGTCCTTTTTATTTAACCATGTTGATGTTTTCAATATTATAACTACATACTTAACATCTAGTTATTTATTGTAAGTGTAGTTGGTACGAGTTATGAAGACCAATTGAAAGGATAAATAATACCTAATATTTTACACATCAATCCATCAAGTGAAGTTTTCCCATTTATGAAGGAGTCGACATTTGACAGTTCTGTCCAGCAGGTCTTTATTTCTTCTCAGTTCTGAATTGCTTGGGCATGACTTCAATTCTTAACAATCAATTTCCTGCCAGACTACTTGCAGTCTAGCATCTCAAACGCCTTTCTTTAAGCCACCAGTGACCTTACCTTCAATTGAAAGTATAGTTTTCTTTGTGCCTGTACTTTGAGCCTTTCTGTTGTTTTTCATATGTTTGGCCACCACATTCTCAATTACACTCTTCCTGGTTCAGAAACATCTATCCTGCCTCCTACAAGTTATATATATATTCACTCAGTTGCCATACCCCTTGCTGGGTCTACACCTCTTCATATTCTTCAACTATCCCTGTGTTCCAAAGGGCCCTTGTTATATTTATATCAAATGTTAACTATAGATATTGACAGTATTCTTTTGTTGTTTGGCATGTAACTTAACGTGCACAAGCTATAATGTTATTTGATATACTAATGTATAATGATATGCTAATTATAATTAGTAATGGTGTCATACACATATTAGTGACAAGGTGGCTATAGAGATGAGGAAGCATTTAATACATTCAATTTTTCTTTCTATAATTAGAAATGCTTTTGTTTTTCTCTGGTGCAAATACTTTTTTTTTGCCAGTTTCTGTTTGCCTATACCATTTATTTAGCTGCTATTTTTACTCTCTGTGTTTTGTTAGATGCTGGGGATTCAATGGTTGACTCAAACCAGACTCTGCCATTATTTTAATAAAGTTTAAAGGCGAGTGATAAAGATTGAAATTGAAAATTTAATCAAGCTGCAACTCTTGCAAGTGTAAACTATTATTTTAAGAACCTGTAATTGGAAGATTTGGTCTGGTCAAGGAAGTCATGGAGGAGGACTTCCTTAAGGATGCACTTCTTTTACTGAGATTTGAATGATGAGTAGGAGTTAAATCTGTGAAGAATATTGAGAGAAACCTGCTACCCAGTGCAATGGCATGAGTTGAGTTCAGCGGTGGGACAGAGAAGACATTGTA
>NW_005347491.1:0-224 GCF_000412655.1 Myotis brandtii | reverse complement strand
AGCCCAGCAACCAGAATGGTGGAACGACCAGAACGACCAGTGGCTATGATGAGCACTGTGGCAGCCAACCAGCCTGATCCGGGCCCCGATCAGGTCCCCCCCTCCCCCCCTCCCGCTGGTCCAGCCCCCATCAGGGCGGGCTGGCTGGACCACACCCATACACGAATTTGTGCACTGGGCCTCTAGAATGCATGTAAGTTCTTTGGTTAATCTCTTCCCACCCA
>NW_005347490.1:0-358 GCF_000412655.1 Myotis brandtii | reverse complement strand
TGCCGCCATCTTGGTTTCTCCTGTACCACAGCTTTTTTATCCACTCTTCTACTAATGGACATTTGGGATGCTTTCAAATCTTGGGTATCCTATATAATAAAGAGCTAATATGCAAATGGTTGTCACACCTTCGTGCCCTCGCCGGAACTGCTGAAACACTCAACACTGGGGAGAGAGGAATGGGGACTAACCAGGCTGTGGCCTGGGAGAGAGATAAGCTGCCTGCCCCACGGACCTGGGCGCCAGCGGCAGTGCCTGTAGCCCAGGAGAGGGACAAGCCGCCCGCCCCATGGTCCTGGGTGCCTGCGGGTGTGGCCTGGGCGAAGCTGCCCGCCCATGGTCCCCTGCGGCTGTGGCC
>NW_005347489.1:0-239 GCF_000412655.1 Myotis brandtii | reverse complement strand
CACTTCCTGGCAGACAGTTCCCCGCTGCATTTCACAGCTAGATGTGGGTACCCTCCTCAGATTTGGTGCTCTCTGCTGGGGAGCCCAGCTTGGGGATTAGATCCAATAATTCTCAGTGGAAGTCCCCCTACCCCCCCAGCTGAGATATCTCTCCGGGACTTCAGTTATTGTCTGTGGGCACCAAGCCAGCCCTTTTGAACCTCCCCCACTCCTACCAGTCTCTATACGGTCTCCACCTT
>NW_005347488.1:0-848 GCF_000412655.1 Myotis brandtii | reverse complement strand
AAAAGAAAGAAAATGATGTGCACATCTGTTTCAAACAACATGACCTTTCACCACAACCTCTTGGTGGCTTATTCAAAATTGGATCAGGAGCCAGTGCTGCTGAGTAGCCAGGAGTATCTTTGGAACATTTAGAATGTTCTGATTCTAACTCAGGACCTCAATTCTAGGCCTGGAGGCCAGATAAGCTGTGTGCGGAGCCAGAGGACAGGTTCAAGGTGCCTCCGAGGGAAAGTGGAGTCAAGAGTGACACGAGAAAGCTCTCAGGCCTTGGGCTCTGTGCTGGAGCCGGGCAGAGGCAGGGCTGTAGGGTGAGCCACTTGCAGAAAACAAGGCAGCCTGCGCAGAAATGCCAGGAAGCAGAGTGCAAAACAAGGAGGCAAGGCTGCCACGTCTGTTCCTGCTTTTTCAAGCAAATACCAGACTGAGGCCAGGCAAGAAATAAATATTGACAAAGGTGAGGAGTAGCACAAGGCCAGGTGGCGGAGGCCAAAGAGGGAGCATGGCCTAGAACCGGTTCCAGGGAATCCCCTCTTCAGGGGCCTTGGAGAGGCCTCTCTCACGGACCCTGGGGTACTTGGAGTCAAGCCAGCAGGATGGTGAGCAACGCCAGGGTCTCAGCACCTTGTGTTTGGCAAAGGTGTGTGGCCCAAAGGCAGCACCCTCAGTCTGACCAGTGCCAGGTTGGGAGGTCCTGGGGTAACTCCTGCTTCAGCAGGTACCTGGTGGATCTCCTGGTCCAGTCGCCTGCTGGCATTCTCGGGGAGAGCTTCTCAAAATGTGGGCACAGGGCTCTCATCAGAGGCCCCTGACATGCTGGGTAAATATGTACATTTCTGGGCCACACACAT
>NW_005347487.1:0-254 GCF_000412655.1 Myotis brandtii | reverse complement strand
TGCTAAGGCCGCTCAACTGCTCGCTATGATGTACACTAACCACCAGGGGGAAGTCAACCGGTGGACCAGTTGCTATGACATCCACTGACCACCAGGGGGAAGACTCTCCAACTGGTAGGTTGGCTTGCTGCTGGGGCCCAGCCATGGAGCCCTCTCGCAGTCCCTTCCTGGCTGGCCAACCTCCCATGTCCCTACCTGGCCCGGATCGTGCACCGGGGGGGGGTCCCTCGGCCTGGCCTGTGCCCTCTCACAAT
>NW_005347486.1:0-591 GCF_000412655.1 Myotis brandtii | reverse complement strand
TCATTATAGATGATTACTCTTATGTTTAAAAGCAAAATAGGATACTTGTTCTTTTTTCATTGTCAGAAAGGCAAGTGTCAACAGCATCATGGGAAAAGTGGTGGAATCCCCCTGTTTGTGTATTGAACAAATTACAAGAACACAGATAAAATCTTAAGGACCAGGGGTATATGATTTTTTTTCATATATATGTAGAAAAACTTGAGAAATTTGGCTACAGTCTCATTATTGTTATTCTAGTATAAGGAAAAAGGGGGTTCTTTTTGGACATTGGTGTGTTTAATATGTGGATAACACATTGAAACTCAAAGTCTAACACCCTTTCCTAACATCCCAGAATGAATTCGTGAAAAGTTAATGAACAGCTATAAACTCTGTATTCTTTAAAGACACAGGAAGCCACTAAGCTGAAATACACTTGGGAATGGATGGGTCAAGCAATTCCAAGTACGGAGAAGTATGCCAGATAGTTGCTGCTCTTGGAGAAATATTCTGATCACCATCTTAGCCTTTCTTCATCTCTATGGTCATATCAAAGGAATACTGTGACTATGTAACAAATCAGTATATATACACAATCCTAAACTCTGT
>NW_005347485.1:0-463 GCF_000412655.1 Myotis brandtii | reverse complement strand
TGAAAGGCTTGATGAGAATTATAACAAGATTAATGCACCGGACAAGAAATTTGTTTTTTCCCCCCATGTGTCATGCAAAAAAAATAAAAAGTTAATCCAAGAAAGTTTTAGAAAAATATCTACATACATAGTCACAAAGGCTATTTTAAAAAAAGACAGCAACAATTATAATTTATTTGAAAAAATGGATGAATACAGGAAAATGTTAATTTTCTAGAGACAAACTATACTGCAAATAGCCAAAGCATGTGTACCATGCAATATACCATGAATGCTAAGCATATTCTTACCGTATGTGGTAGGGATATATAAAGACGATCAATAACGAGATCTAGTAGGCCTGGTCCGAGTCACCTGTATATTAATAAAGCTATATGTAGATGACAGGAATCCCCAGTTGAAAACTACTGTCCTAGAACATGCTGCACGTATTGAAATAGTTTTGCCATCACTCAAAATTGCT
>NW_005347484.1:0-230 GCF_000412655.1 Myotis brandtii | reverse complement strand
TTAAAAAAAATACTATGAACAACTCTACTCCAACAAAAAAAGACAACCTAGACGAAAGGGACATATTCTTAGAAAAATACAAGCTCCCAAAAATCAACCAAGAAGAATCAAAAAACCTGAATAGGTTGATAATTACCAAAGAAACTGAAACAGCAATCAAAAATCTTCCAGCAGACAAAAGCCCTGGTCCGGCCAGCTTTACAGGGGAGTTCTACCAAGCATTCAAAGAA
>NW_005347483.1:0-3664 GCF_000412655.1 Myotis brandtii | reverse complement strand
AAGTCTGTGCAGTAAATGCCATCGTCCTGGTCACAACAACAAAGGCCTAATGTCTCTGAGACCAGACGTTTAAAAACATGATTAAAACCAGGTGGTTATGTGAGCCGCGTGTGACCGCACAGACGTGGGGTGGCCATTTCCAGCGCTCGCTGACTCACCCATGTGTCTGTGACAAATGGCCCACGGGAGTGAGCAGAGTCCAGGGTGCATCTTGGCCTCTTCAGGGAGGCTGCAGGCCCCTTTGGGGGGACGGTCACTGTAACCCGATGACCTTCCTTGAGGCAGAGCAGGGCAGGGACCAGCCTACTCCTTCCACGAAAAGGAACATGGTGGGGGCGGGGGGTGAGTCTCCCGGTGAGGACTCTGTGGAGGGAGTGACATCGCATGCTACCCCACCGGCCTCACCGAGAGCTCCGGGAAGGGCCCCGTCTCCCGAAGTGGTGACAACCCTTCTAGAGGCCTGTCCTGCACTTTCCGTAGGAAAGCATTTCATCCACAGACCTTCCGGGGGCTGCGCTGCTACTGTCCTTGTCACTAAAGGCCTTGCCCGCAGCCACTGAGCTAGCAGCACCCAGGACAGCTCATGGTCGAGTCCAGCGGACAGGGCCTCCTCCGCCAGGCTGCCTGTGCTCGTGCTGTGCGTTTATTAATTTGACAAATAGTTACTGAGCACGTCACCATCCGCACACCTGGTGACGTGAGGGGATGAGGTCATACACACGTGGGAAGCTCAGCGAGGGCACCGGTCAGCCGTTTCATACACTTAAAGGCCCCTCTCTCCAGTGCCTGCCACCAGCCCCCTGTAGCCAGTGCTGTCAGTAATACAACAGAAGGAAGGCCCGTCTGCCTCCCAGACCCCTGGGCTCCTCCAGGACAGGGCCCGGCTGTATTTCCCTCAGCTCCCCAGGGCCACCCAGGGCCCAGCACATCGTAAACATTCACTACATGTGGCAGATTGAGAGTTGCTGTTGTTTTCATCTTTGCATGTAGGAGCCAATTGCAAAATGCAGTTCAAAGATCTCATGGTCACCACCTCTGGCTGTGGCCACAGAACAGGTGCCGGAGTGGCCCTGACATGGCCCCAGCGTGGTGCTGAGCTGAGCCAGTGCCCGGCTCCCATTAACTGCCGCTTCCCCTTGTTTTGCCAGGAAAGACCTGCAGAGACCAACGCCAATGTGGACAACTCGGCGTCCCCCTCGGTGGCCCAGCTGGCCGGGCGGTTCAGGGAGCAGGCGGCAGCGGCAGCGAAGGAGGTGAGTCAGGCGGCTCGCAGCGCTGCTCTGGGAGGGGGCTGGCGGAAGGGGAAGTCTGGGTCAGGCCAGAGGAGAGGGAGGGAGGAAGGAAGCGTGGTAATTACCAAATTAGGAAGAGAAGCCACAGAGGGTCCCCTGCATGTGAGGAATGTCGTGGCCACTGCTGGGCCAGGCAGGATCTCCCAGCAGCGAGGCCTCCACGCAGGGCGGGGGGAGCGGGGCCAGAGCCACCCACCGGCCAGCAGAGGTGGGGTCTGGGTCCCGGCCGCCTCCATCACCCACTGATAGAGACCTAGTCGTGCCAGCTGTGCCAGGCCTAGGCTGGTCAGAATAAAGACCTCCCCGCTGGCTCCTGCCTGGAGCTTAGGAATCCCAGCGAGGAAGCAGGAAACCAGGGTCAGGAAAGGGAAGGGACCCAGTGGCCAATGGGTTCTAGAAGGATCCTGCTGGAGAGGACAGTGTGAAAAAGTGTCGTCAGGTGGAGATTCACAGTAGGGTTTCCTGAGCGCCCGGTCTCACGTGCTCGCTGGAAGGGGGAAGGGCACCCGAGTGGGAGGTTCACAGGCCCCTGGGGCCAGCGAGGGCGCACTCGTCAGGCTGTTTCAGGTGCATTTATTTTGCGCTTTTGTTTTCTGGTCTGAGAAAGCCGTCCATCATTTCTAGACACGTGGGATGGCATAAAGGGCAAGGAAGGTGGTATTGGTCAGAGGTGCTGGCGGTGCCTGGAGCTGGGCGTGGGTGTGGTTTGGGGACATTTCAGGCCAGTGGCTGCAGCAGGAGAGGGTCCCGCAGCCTGGAGGGAACGGGAGCCGGGGCTGACTGCGTGTGGGTGGCGGGGCTGACTGCGTGTGGGTGGCGGGGAAGCGGAATTCACTGACCCAGCTAATGCCAGTCTCAAGGACACACCACCCCTGCCACCATCCTTTCCTCCTCCCTAACATCCCTGAAGCCGCTTCCACTTCCTCCTCCTCCCTGTTGCCTGACTTGCTCTCTCTCTGTGTGTCTGTCCATCACTCTCCCGCCCTCCAGATGCCAGCCAGTAAGCCTGCCAGGAGGAAACCGCCCTGCTCCCTCCCCCTGTTCCCCCCCAAGGTAGAGCTGGGCCAGAACGGAGAGGAGGTAAGTGCTGGGAGACGCTGAGTATGTTTCTTCCTCCTTCTCATAGGAAGGGGGCAAAATCATCACCCTCAGACACCTGTGCAGGCCAGGACCCCCTTGTAGACTCAGGGATGAACTTCCTGCACCCTTGTCTGACAATGAGGCTTGGTCCATGCCCCCCTACTGAGCCTTGTTTGTGATGGTCAGGGGCAGGGATGCTGTTTTTCAAGCCTGGGAATTTCAGCAAAGAGAGCAGGCCCTGTGGTTTCACCCCACCCCCACCCCACCCAAGGGCCCTGAGAGTCATGCTTGCCCCCCAGGTCTGACCTACACGGTCTCCCATGCAGAGACGTGCCTGGAGGGAGGGCTGTGCTTAACCTCAGGCAGAACTGTACCGTAGGAATCACGACAGGCCACTGCTCTGGACCATTGAAGCAACCCAGAGCGCACAGGGGGCTCGCTGCCCTCAGAGAGAAATCGCCCACGTTACCAACACAGGAGAGGCCCTGGTGTCACAGGTCACGCCAGCGATGGAGGCCCAGGCAGGAAGGCAGGACCCAGTCGGCCCCTCGGTTCCTAGTGTGCAGTGCAGAAAGGGTCTCCCACCTCTCGCACCCCTGCCTCTCCCTGTGCCTGCACAGGCCTGAGACCATGGGGTTACCCCTCCGGGAAGGCACAGCCAAAGGGTGTCCTAATGTGGCCACAGGGGGTGCCTTGTCTGCCCAGAGAAGGGCTGAAAACACTTCCGTCTGAATAATCAGGCTCCTAACTTCTAGACGTCACTAGAATGTCCTATATGGACATAGAAACATTCATATTGAGGGTGGACCCTGGCTCTTCTCCACCACCACCTCCCCCCCACCTCCCTTCCCCAACCACTTGCCTGGAGCTGCTTAAGTGGTAAAGGAAATGCTGCCCCCTGCTGCCGTTCGTAGGAACTGCATTGGTGGCAGATGTATTCCTAGAGCCGTCTTTGAGGGGCACTTGGGTCTTGCATTAGCGACTATTTAGAATCCTGCTTTGCAGTTCAATTCAAATCAACAAGGATTTCGTGGATCCTGAGCTGGGTTCCCAGGCCTGTGCTATGGCAAAGGGGCCGGGTTTATTAAATTTCCACTCTCTTCAGAACGTAGTGGTCAGCTGGGGAGAAGGGTTCACAGTACGACGTGAGGGAAGCTTTGTCAGCAGCATCGTAGCTGCCATTTCTACAACAGCATCTTCAGAAACACCAGCTCCTGGGAAATGTCACCTTAAAGCACAGAGATTAAGAACAACACAGCCTGGGCTGGAAGCTCTTGTGCTCACCATGGACA
>NW_005347482.1:0-243 GCF_000412655.1 Myotis brandtii | reverse complement strand
CTGAGCAAGATGGGCCAGACATGCCCTAGAGCCCTCCTGCAGTCTCTCCCCGGCTAGCCAACTTCCCACATCCCTCCCCAGCCCCGATCGTGCACCGGTGGGGTCCCTTGACCTGTCCTGCGCCCGCTCGCAATCCAGGACCCCTCAGGGGATGTCGGAGAACCAGTTTTGGCCCGATCCGCAGGCCAGGCTGAGGAACCCCACTCGTTCATGAATTCATGCACCAGGCCTCTAGTACATAAT
>NW_005347481.1:0-232 GCF_000412655.1 Myotis brandtii | reverse complement strand
AGGGTAATATGCAAATTGACCTTAATAGCAGAACAACCAGAATGACCGCTTGACCTGTCACTATGAGGCACACTGACCACCTCGGTCCCTTTCCCTGGCTGGCAGGCTTCCATCACCCGATGGCAAATGGAGAACCAGGGGTGGGTGCTGGGGGACACTGGTGGTGCCACGCTAAGGCCCCTGCCCACTAGTTGTCCCACACACAGAGGGCGACCTGCGGTGGGGGCGGGGC
>NW_005347480.1:0-244 GCF_000412655.1 Myotis brandtii | reverse complement strand
CAAAAGGCTGAGTCCAGGATGGGCAATTTGTCAGCTAGCTTTTTCTCAGTAAGAACTAAACCCGTTTCCTTTTCTTCCCTTATTAGTTGTATCACCTTGGACAACTTAATCTCTCTGGGTTCAATGTCTCATCTGTGAAGGGGGAACACCACCTCCTACTCAGAGCACTGCTCTAAAGACTAAGTAAGAGTTAATGCTTTGAGACTACTTAGGAAAGCAAGCATGTAATAAATGGCTGCTCGTA
>NW_005347479.1:0-725 GCF_000412655.1 Myotis brandtii | reverse complement strand
CCCCTGAACCTATCCCCAGGCTATACTCACAAGGGTCATGTCAGTTCCCATTGTAATGCTACCACCAGCCCCTTTACTAAATGAGCATTTGTCTTAACACTGACCTAACCGTCACAACATTCACCATAAAGCCCAAGCCACTAGGGTCCCCCAGGCATCCCTCCCATCAATGGAAATATCCACATTAGCTCTCGTTACCTAGTTCTGCAGACTCAACCCAATTACACAGAAACCACCTGATTCTTATTTTGTCTGTGAAACCCAAACCTATTGGAAGGATCTGGCTAACTCCCTAATCTTACTTCATTAGTCTTTTCATCATGCGCTCCCCCGCAATTTTCTCCCATTCTAACCATCACCCATCCCTCTGGTTCAGCTCACTCTCACTGTAGAAGCTGGAATGATGTCCAGGACCTCACAGGTTCCCTTGTAGATGATCTCAGTCCTTGGGAGGGGACTTAGAATAAAACAGCTACAGAGTGGGCCTAAGTCCCATCCACACCCCCACTACTTTTTTGGGAAAGGTTAGTCATCTTTTAGATACCATCGCAAAGAATCTGCCACCTGGACAAAGAGCCGTGACTCCACAACAGTCATGTCAGAGTCGCCGCTGAAGCAGTTCAGCCTATCCCTGGACAACATCACCGCTGGCCTTGAGCCTGTGACTTGCCAATTGTGAGAAACCGGATGCACTGTCCTCCACAGTCGCATCACCTAACCATGGT
>NW_005347478.1:0-220 GCF_000412655.1 Myotis brandtii | reverse complement strand
GGCAGGCAGGCAGAGGTGGTTAGGGGCAATCAGGCAAACAGGTGAGTGGTTAGGGGCGATAAGGCAGGCAGGTGAGTGGTTAGGGGTGGTGAGGAAGGCAGGCAGAGGCTGTTAGGGGTGATCCAGCAGGCAGGCAAGTGGTTGGGGGCAATGAGGCAAGCAGGCAAGTTGTTAGGGGCAATGAGGCAGGCAGGCAGAGGTGTTAGGGGTGATGAGGCAG
>NW_005347477.1:0-1651 GCF_000412655.1 Myotis brandtii | reverse complement strand
GGTTGATGCTCAACCACTGAGCCATGCCGGCTGGGTTCACTTTATATTTCTATATGAATTTTTCTTTTTGCTTCCTGTTTAACAACATCAATGAAGTATTAGTGAGAAAGTAATAATGTGTTCTAGAGTTTAAAAATATTTCTTTGTATCTTACTCTAAATATGCATGATTTTCTTAAATAAGGTTGCTCTTTAATGTTATCAGACTTAACTGCTTTAATAATGAGTTTTATTTTGATAAGGGTTATTGATTGAAAAATTGATCACTGAATCTTTGGCTTTGTCACCAAATCACAACTTCTTACAAAGGTACCGTCTCTCATAAGTGGGACGTTCTCATAGCTGACAATGTGACCCCCTACAAATAGCTTCTTGAGTGCCAGACTCAAGGATCATAATCTCTACAGAAAAAATTCTAAGCATCATAAGACCTTATGAGCACTTCTAATATAGACAGGTTCTCTGACGTACTGTTTAGAAACACAAACTGGCAGAGATTTATTTTGCTGTGGTGTTTAAAAAATCTCAGAAGAAAGGGAAATTCAGTTAACATGTTCATGAGTTAATTTTTTTATTGCTATTCTTGAAACTCTGAGTTTTGGTTTGGGTGGTGTGGAGTGTGCTGGCTTTAGGGCATCTGATGTTGGTTAACTAAGCTAAACATGTGCGAAAATAAATCTGGCTTACACCCCGACTGCTTTTCTAAATACTTCTACGCTGGCGCCAGGCTTCAGAATGACACCTCTCTCCATATCTCATTCTTCTTTCATGTTTGTTCCGAGCTTTCAGTCATAATGAACCACCACGGCCCTCAGCCCAATTTCAACAAACATGACTTGGAGGAATTTTTATAGCAGTTTAGACCCTAGTCCTAGAGGAAGGGGTGATGTAAGGTTTCTTTGGATGCTTCATGATAATCCCTGCACGGCAACTGACTACTGTGGTCAGGAGACCTGGAGCAGTGCTCCCTTTTACATGACATCACCCTTTTGGGGTCCCCAGGACACCAAGCTCCCCTCCCCTTCCAGAAGGAGACACTTTTATTTCTCCCCAGGTCTGAAGCCCTTCTTGGGCGCAGGGGAGAAATAGAAGGCAAAAGGACAGAGCCCACATTTCCTCTCCGGAGTTCCTAAGACAGCTGTGAATTCAGTGATATTATAAGAAAGAATTAAAATATAGATTAGTCATTTTCTGCTAAGTGGGCCAAAAAAGCATATATAGGATTATTTATTCATGGGTACAAAGAAGCCATCTAAATATTTTAAACACAAATTAAAATTTTAAAAATGCATGAAAAGAGATTATAGTGTTTAAACTAACCTTAACTCATATGTATTCACAGGTATAAACGTGCTTGTAAGAATAAATGGTGCCATTATCTTCCTATAAGCTTTCCCTTCCTGATGAAATTATAAATACAAAGGCAGTGTTGTGGATATATGAGGTGTTCTATTTTTCTTCACTATCAATTTCCATATCATTTTGTTTTTGATTGCACATGCTGAGCAATTTTAAGAATCGGCACAGTGATTATTAGAACAACTTAGGAGGAGTGCATGGTACACACCTGATGTAATTGGAGGGGGGCTGCAAGACACTTATAGCCAAAATTTCCCCATCTGCCATTGCTATGGTAACTAGCTTGGCCCTGG
>NW_005347476.1:0-598 GCF_000412655.1 Myotis brandtii | reverse complement strand
TTTTGGTGGGAAAATAAGTGACTTCCTTCCATTTCCGTCTCCGTGTTCTGGCTTATCAGCAGCACACTCTCTGCTCTTTGTAAAGGCATTCTTTCTCTCTGTATTACAGATAGAAAACATTTTGTCTAGATTTTAGAGTTTCTATTAGTATTCCTATATTTTTCTCTGATTTTACTCCCTTTTATATGTGTTTTTACAGTAATTTAAATGAGAAGTTGGAAAAAATCTATATCAGTTGTTTCAATAAAAACATAATTTTAAAACCAGTCCGTCCAAGGAAGTCTTAAACTGTTTGGTTCTGTGGACTATTTCTAAGACACTAGTTCTATCCTGAGGTTCTGTCTCACTTTGGATCTTCTAGGATCATGTTTTTAGTGCGAACCAGGTTTAGTAACTCATGTTAGGATTTGCTTAAGAATTTCTGATTTGGACCTTTGAAATGGCATAGCATAAGGTCTCTGTCTTAAGCCACCACATGGAATAAAAAGAAATTGAGAAACAGTAACTATAGAGCAAATACCTAGTACTCTTCTAAAGAGTACCAATAGCCCAGCTGGGTAACTCAGTGGTTGAGCATCTGTCTATGAACCAGGAGGTC
>NW_005347475.1:0-1386 GCF_000412655.1 Myotis brandtii | reverse complement strand
CCACAGCCTCATCTTTCCCAGAAGACACTGGACACAGCAAAAAATTAGAATATTTGTGGAGGAAATCAAGAGAGCAGTCAACATTAACATGTCTCTAGCTGGCAATTAAAGGGAAAATGTTCTATTATATTTGCTTACTCAGTTTCATAAATCATCAGAGAAGAGTGATAGACTCAGTGATATGAAATCTAAATCTAGTTCTATCACTTACTGGAACTTAAATGTGAACAATGAAGTGTAACTTATTTCAATTTCAGTTTCTTAAGTTGTATTGTGTGATCCTGATAATGTGACAGTCCACATTATTGATTTGGTATGATACTAGTAGATAACAGTGGGATTCTCACCAGAGCACAAAGATGAGTTTATACTCTGAAATCTAATAAAGAAGTAGCAAAAGCCAGACCCAAGTAACATTTGATAGATTGTGTGGACCACATTAAATCTCTTATATATTCATACATAAAAATGTCAATATATCAGTGGGTGGTTTTTGTGTGGACTGAGATTAGTCTTCCTAGAGCCTGGTTCTCTGGATGCCCAAATAAACTTACTTCTATTCTCTCCCATTCCTGTGTAGTAGTCCTAGGAAAGCATGATGTGTGAAGACATCAACAGTACGTTGGTATTAATATGTCAGTAGAATGTGGTATTTGAAATTGAATAGAGAAAGGAGAAAGTTGTAAATGGTTTTTCAACAGCCCTAAAGAGGAGATTCTCAATGTCTTATGGATCTCGGGCTATTACAACCAAAATCATTTGGTGAGATCCTATTACATGCTCTGATGACATGTTTGCTACACACAATTTTTGTTATAGTTTTGCTTTTTATGTAGATCTTTTCTCAGGAATGATAGCATTGATCAGTAATCTTGAATATCCTCGGCCTTTTGGCAGTTGTATTTCATATACTAAACTAATTATTTAGACTCTTTGATTTTGGTTGACATGAGACAGACTATAGAACAATGCTCATTTCTGTATGTTCTTTAAATTTGGAACATGTGAATCTACTTCCCTCAGGACCAAACTTGTGCCAGGATCTCCTAATCCAGTGGTTCTCAACCTGTGGGTCGCGACCCCTTTGGCGGTCGAACGGCCCTTTCACAGAGGTCGCCTAAGATTAGCCTGCATGTCAGATATTTATATTACAATTCATAACAGTAGCAACATTACAGTTATGAGGTAGCAACGAAAATAATTTTATGGTTGGGTCACAACATGAGGAACTGTATTTAAAGGGCCAGAAGTTTGCGAACCACTGTTAATCAGAATACTAAATGTCACCTTAATACCATGGCTTTAAAAGAATAACATTAGATCTCATTAGATCTTATTTTTTTAATAAAAAAATCTATATTTTTAGATAATAGCTTCACAAGCAGT
>NW_005347474.1:0-352 GCF_000412655.1 Myotis brandtii | reverse complement strand
GTTGGGGGTGAGATCAGGCCTGCAGGAGAGGGCAGTTTGGGGTGAGATCAGGCTTGCAGGGAAGGGCCATTGGGGGCGAGATCAGGCCGGCAGGGGAGAGCAATTGGGGGTGATCAGGCTGGTAGGCAGAGGCAGTTAGGAGCGATCAGGCAGGCAGGCAAGTGAGCAGTTAGGAGCCAGCGGTCCCAGATTGCAAGAAGGATGTCTGACTGCCGGTTTAAGCCAGATCCCACAGGGATCAGGCCTAAACCGGAAGCTGGACATCCCCTAAGGGGTCCCCAATTGTAGAGGGTGTAGGCTGGGCTGAGGGGAACCCCCGCCCCCGTGCATGAATTTTGTGCACCGGGCCTCT
>NW_005347473.1:0-442 GCF_000412655.1 Myotis brandtii | reverse complement strand
AAATAGGCTCTGAGCATGGGAAAAAATGAATACAAAATGATAGAAAAGGGTGCTATAAAGAAAATAAATCTGAGTGATGAGATAAAGGACAAGAGGTTGAGGCAGAAGGGACCTGAGTCTGGGCAAAGCAGGGAGACCTGTGGACAAGAAAGAGATGGTCTGTGCCTATTTGAGAATGAGCAACGGAGGCAAAGGGAAGAGCAAGTGCACATTCTCAGCCTACTCAGAACGCGCAGAACCCTGCGGAGACCTCCTGGTCACGGCTTTAGAGACTGAGACCCATGGAAGTTCTGTGATGTTTCCCAAATAAATAGCACAGCCCAAATCCCAATAAATCCACGCGATGCCACTCCCTGCTCTTGACCGCTCCATGCTATCTTTCTCGCTGTGTCACAGTGAAAATGCTAAGTCTCTACCTTCTTCTAAGGCTTCTTCCAACTTC
>NW_005347472.1:0-252 GCF_000412655.1 Myotis brandtii | reverse complement strand
CTCTCTGAAATCAATAAAAATATATTTTTCTAAAAAATGTTTATCTGGCCCTAGCCGGTTTGGTTCAGTGGATATAGAGCATTGGCCTGCAGACTGAAAGGTCCCAGGTTCCGGTCAAGGGCACATGCTCGGATTGTGGGCTCCATCCCCAGTAGGGGTCATGCAGGAGGCAGCCGATCCATGATTCTTTCTCATCCTTGACATATCTCTCTCTTCCTCTCCCTTCCTCTATATCAGCGGTTCTCAACCTGT
>NW_005347471.1:0-728 GCF_000412655.1 Myotis brandtii | reverse complement strand
AAAGAGCAATTTAATTTATAATTTTTTTACCAGGACCATTAAGGAAGTGATATGCAATCATCCAATTATGTGTCTAGAAAGGGTTGTTGAATACAATGTGGCCCATCTCCTGGACAGAGTTATTCAGTGGATTAACATCTAGTCTCTTCAGCATTAGGGTTATTAATAACATTCATCAGAGGATGTCTTCATAGCCTTATGAAGGAGAGGAGAAAGAACAAGGGGAGGAGAGAGGGTAAAGGAATGGATAAGAAAGCATGGAGGGAGAGGTAGACAGAGGACAGCTATCATCATGGTCAGCAATTTTACAAACAGCAAAGCCCAGAACTAACATATGTTAATCCGAGTTTAGTCTGTGAATGTACATGGACCTAGAACGAGGCCTGGGGATGCTGAATAAAGGCTAATACTCTCTTTAATTGAAGCCAGTTTTCTGTCTCGCTCTTGTGCCTGATGCCCAGCAATGTCTTTCTAAGTGTGAAAGGTTGTGTGCGCTGCCCCACTTCTGCTTTGCAAATCTTGTGTGAAATATTTGCCTGGCCCAGAGTCATTAGAAATTATCTACAGAGAAGTAGACTCTTGCAAAAGGAATTCTATCTTAAAGATATCACACTGCAGCACGGCCGGTACGGCTCGGTGGTTGCGCGTCGACCTATGAACCAGGACGTCGAGGTTTAAGTTCTGGTTGGGCGGGGCATATGCCCAGGTTGCTGGCTGGGTCCCCAGTG
>NW_005347470.1:0-599 GCF_000412655.1 Myotis brandtii | reverse complement strand
AAAAAAAAAAAAAAAAAAAAAAAAAAAAAAAATGCTACAAAAAAAAACTCTACTTCAACAAACTGGACGACCTTGAAGAAATTGAGATATTCCTAGAAAAATACAATCGTCCAAAACTCAATCAGGTAGAATAAAAAAATCTGAATAGGCCAATAAATACTGATGAAATTGAAAGAGCAATCAAAAAACTTCCAGCGGTCTGCTTTGATGTCCGGGAGGGGGAAGCTCATTGCGGTGATCGGAGATGAGGACACGGTGACGGGCTTCCTGCTGGGCGGCATCGGGGAGCTGAACAAGAACCGCCACCCTAATTTCCTGGTGGTGGAGAAGGATACCACCGTCAATGAGATCGAAGACACGTTCCAGCAGTTTCTAAACCGGGATGACATCGGTGTCATCCTCATCAATCAGTACATCGCAGAGATGGTGCGGCATGCGCTTGATGCCCACCAGCGCTCCATTCCGGCAGTTCTTGAGATCCCATCCAAGAAGCACCCTTACATGCCGCCAAGGACTCTATCCTACGCAGGGCCCGGGGCATGTTCACGGCCGAAGACCTGCACTAAGGCACTCCCCACTCCCCTGCTACCTCTCCCTGC
>NW_005347469.1:0-803 GCF_000412655.1 Myotis brandtii | reverse complement strand
TTCCTCCCTGAAGTCAATAAAAATATATTTTAAAAAATCGAATGGCTCTTTTCCGAATGAACTAAAAAGGTGCGTAATGTCCAGGGGGGCTGGCGGGCCAGGGGCTGGTCCAGTCCCCGATGCCGCATCTGTCCCCAGGGCCCGGCGGAGAAGGTACCGGCAGAGAGACTCCTCCGAGCTGGTGTCCGGCACCGACGTGTGGCCCCTTTGGCTTCGCCAGCTGTGCGAGGTCTGGGCTTCAGCTGTTCTGTCCTGGGCTCAGCTTCCTTAGCAGGTTGCCGGCGAGCGGAGCGGTGCGGGGCTCAGAGGGGCTTCCTGGGCTCTAGCAGAGCCCTTGGGGCTTGTGTGACCTTGGGGCGCTCCATTCAGGAAGGGGGGGCAAGCTGGTCCTGGCCCTGGGCCCTGGGAAGGTCAGGTCGGGCCCTGCTGTGGGACAGCCCAGCTGGGAGGCAGCCTCGGAGCCCGCCAAGGTCTTGGCCAAGGACGTGCTAATGGCTCCGTCTACCGTACAGGGACGCGGTTTCGGGGGCTGCATCGTTGCCTTTTGCTCGCTGCTGCGAGATGATGACGTTTGAGCCGCCTGAGCCCAGGCCCGTCTCTTTCCTGAGTGACAGGCCCTGCCTCGGGGGACGTGGGTTCCGCTTCCCCACCGGCGCACGCGCACACCGGACTGAAGCTGTCGTTCCCACCCTTCAGGCCCCAACACGCACTGTCTTTCTCCTTAAACTCCTCCTGGGATGGTCCCGTGTTCTCATCCGAGAGCTACTATCCCTACAGCCACACGGTTGTCAAATGCTCTTCCA
>NW_005347468.1:0-408 GCF_000412655.1 Myotis brandtii | reverse complement strand
CTTCCACTTGTTTATATCTTCTATCTCTTTTTTCAATATTCTGTAGTTTTCCAAGTATAGTTCTTTTACCTTCTTGGTTAAGTTTATTTCTAAGTATCTTAATATTTTTGTTGCAATGGTAAATGGGATTGCTTTTTTTTTCTCTGAGAGGTAATTATTGGTGTATAAAAATGTCATTGATTTCTAGGTATTAATTTTGCATCCTGCTACATTGGTAGAATCATTTATTAACTCTAGTAGTTTTTTGATGGAGTCTTTAGGGTTTTCTATGTACACAATCATCTCATCCACAAAAAATGACAGTTTTACATACTCCTTTCCAATTTGAATACCTTTTATGTTTTTCCTTGTCTAATCGCTGTGGCTATGATTTCTAATACTATGTTGAATAAGAGTGGTGAAAGTGAA
>NW_005347467.1:0-1375 GCF_000412655.1 Myotis brandtii | reverse complement strand
TTGACTAATGAGTTTGCTGACCACTGGCCTAGGGAGATCTGTGTTGATTAAATTATTTTAAGCATCTGTAGCTGGTGGCAGGCAGTTATAGTAACCAGGTGACTTTGGCTCTTGTTAAAATTATTCTGGTATTCAGGCAAGAATGGCACATTTATGGATTACCTATGACATAAGCTTGTTGTGATGATTAAATGAGTAAATATACAAATGCAGTGATTAGAACTGTACCTGGTCTATAGTAAATATAGATGTGTTAATCATCATCATCATTATTTAACTGTTATGGGATGAATCACATGGACATTCTTTTTCTGCAAAGGAGGAGTAAAATTCTCACTTTCACTGGCTCTAAGCTCAAGCCAACAGACATGTTTGAACGCTTGATCTGTACTCTTTGGCTCTGTGGCCTCAGAGGGGATCCTTCATCTCTTGAGCTCAATCTCAGAAGACAGAGTCAACATGGTGGTCAGGGCAGATGGAGAGATCAGAATAAGGTGCATTAGATGGTCGTTATGGGAGCAAAGTGCGTGATGTTTGTGAAGCTGTGTGGTGACTGTCAGGCTCTCTCCAAGCAGAGGAGGTCAAGCTGCAGCTTCCTCCTGGATGAGCAATAGACTGTGAGCTCATTGGAGAGTCACGGCCTTTTAGAGCATCTCAGATACGGGAGAGAGGCTGGTTGACCTGCACACCACCACCACCACCATATGGAGAAAAACAAGCCCCAGAGACGTGAAAGGGATTTGTCCCCAGTGTTGCAAAGGCTGGAAGAGACTTCCTGTGTAGGAGGCTAGTGCTCCTGGCCCACTGGCTGCTGGCTTGTTACTGACCCTGAGGCCTACAGCCAGAGCTCAAGACTGCTTGTCCCAGCAGCCACAGCCTTCCATGCTGGAGGTGATAAAAGACAAAACAAAATGACTTCCTCCAAAAACTTTAGTTGTTACTTAAAATGACATGCATAAGAATCTTTGGTCCACCTTCTCAGTTCAGTATCTTCCAGCAGGTGCCTTCTTCATTTAAGATTCAGAGCCACCTTCCATTTCTGACAACTCCACTAGAAGGAGCACTGTCACTTGTATTTCTCCCACAGGCCTGATGGGAAACAAAGGCCCTCAGAGCTGCCCTTGGGGGTCCATGGCACCTCCTGGTTGGAAGAGCTCCTGAGGCAACACTTGGGTCATTCCATGAGGTCTTTGCATGACCAACCAAACGTACTGTGTGAATCCATTCAGGGCCATGAGTCTGCTCTACCCTTCCTCTGGGGCCACCAGGGTCTCTTCCCCAGCAGTCCTGGTGTGGCTGGATGTCCAGTGAACTGACTGATGCCTGCCCATTGTTCATACAAAGAGGAGGTGCCATGTGCAGTAGTAAACAAGTT
>NW_005347466.1:0-320 GCF_000412655.1 Myotis brandtii | reverse complement strand
GTTGCCTCCCACACACGACCCAGGTATGTGCCCTTGAGGTACGTGACCTTGACGAAAATCAAACCAGGACCCTTCAGTCCATAGGCCAACACTCTATACACTGAGCCAAACTGGCTAGGGCTGCAGGTGACCTTTTAAAACTGTGTGAATATTCTCTGTCCCAAGAAACTTTAACCCAGTGGTTTTAGTATCTATTGATGACTCTTAAATCAATCATGAGTCTAGTGTTTGCAAAATAAGCATTACACTTAAAGCATTATACATACTGAAGTCAAAGTCCAATACTAAAGCCCATTAACTCACATACAGAAAATAGTCTT
>NW_005347465.1:0-674 GCF_000412655.1 Myotis brandtii | reverse complement strand
GGGGGCATGCATTATAGGAGGTGTCCTGTAGTCTTGTCTCAACTGTTACATGCCTTGCTGAAAGTATTCCAAGTTCTGAGAGTGTCAAAGTCATCTTTCCCTAGTCTGCAGGCAGGCTCTAGTTTTTAATAGTAGAATCATTGATATTTGGTTTCATTTGATTTTCCAACTTGAATACGGAAGCTAATTTTTATTAAATCCACTATTGGCCAATAATTGAGTATTCTGATGCATAGTTAAATTAACTTTTAAAACTGAGTGCTTTATTGGAAAAAAAATATCTCCTACCTGGAGCATGAATATGAATTCCTTATTCTACCTTTAAGTAGAGTTTTGGAAAATTTAGAGAAGATTTTTCTGGCCCTCAATTTTTGCATTTATAACATAAGTGTGTTCAGCTAGGTAATTTGTAAGGGTACTTATAAGTATAACATAATATAAGTCTATGTTGAAATTTCCCACAATTATTCAATGGAATATGTCATTAAAAATGGTTCACTGTCAGATACTCTGAGACACACAGAATTCCAGTTGGTCTTCTTAGAGACCCAAGTTGCACCTTAGCTTATGAAAAACTTTGGGTATTACAGAAGGAAATGACCTTTCTTTCTTCAATTTCTCATCTCCAAAGACTTTGGACTATGTGTAATTCCCATTATCATCAACAAAACTAC
>NW_005347464.1:0-223 GCF_000412655.1 Myotis brandtii | reverse complement strand
AGTTGCCTGTGGGAATCCTCTTCTAGAATGTCTCAGTATCTGTTGTCAAATATTTTTGTTTAAAACCAGAGGTTCTGCCCTAGTCAGTTTGGCTCAGTGAATAGAGCACCCGGGTTTGATTCTGGTCCTGGGCATATACCCAGGGTATGGACACCATCCCAGTGTTGGGCCTGCAGGAAGGAGCCAATAAATGATTCTCTCTCAACATTGATGTTTCTATCTC
>NW_005347463.1:0-856 GCF_000412655.1 Myotis brandtii | reverse complement strand
TCAAAACTCAGTTTCAGAAGCCCCCTGCAGCCAGCCTCCTCCCATCCTCGCCGGCTCCAGGGCACTGCAGGTCCTGGGGGAGCAAAGGCCCTAGCTGGGAGGTTGCCAGGGGCAGGGTATGGGCTGCTTGTATGGAAATGAAGCTGAACTATGTTAGGAGACCTCTGTTCATCAAAACCAGCCAAAGGCATCAGCAGCCTCACACAGCTTTATCAGGGGACCGACAGCCACTGGGTGTCCCCGAAGAGCTCTCCCTTGGATCCAGTTGGTAGCAGACCCAATAGGTGCTCAACTCCAGGAGCTAATGGATCATTGTCATTAGCGTTGCTCACCTCCTCCACCACGTTCCAGGCTCAATCCCCTCTCTGCTCATTACATCAACCACGGGGTTTTTTTCAGATGGTTTTCTTTCCAGGTTAACTCTATAAAGAGAATTTACGTGGCTCAGAAAGGAAGGCTCTTGAATGGCTCATTTTATCTTCTCTGCATCCCAGGTCTATTACCTCCTCTTATTGTAACTTTTGAAAGGATTCCCGGAGGAGGGTTTTATGTCATAGAATAATAGTCCAAGTGTAGTTTTACCGGGAACAGTGATGTTACCAAAATGTAAGCCCCTGACTCCTCCGGGTGTGGTCAGTGGGACCCTTCACTCTGTTGATGCAGGAAACGTTCAAAACTGTGGAGAATTTAATGAGTTTATTTGAACCTAACTGAGGACAATTGCTGGGAAGCAAAATCTCAATAGATTGAGAAAATATTCCAGAAAATGGCAGTTTTACCACTTATCTTATAATCCAAGGGGAACACATACGGGGGATACGTGAAGTTCATTGGAGGTAGATTAGGGAGGCAGGAG
>NW_005347462.1:0-3081 GCF_000412655.1 Myotis brandtii | reverse complement strand
AAAACAAGGGGCATAGATCAGGATAATTTGGGACTTGGAGAGGTGTAATATTCTTGTGATAAGTTGTGCACTCCCAAAATGGCCTCAACACTCCCACTGCCCATCCACGCCTGCTCCTGAATAACTCCCTACCCCATCACGGAAGGCCTAGTACTCTGTCTACATAGCTACTGGATTCCAGAGGATTTTAAAAGACAAAATATATCACAGTGCTTGTGTGTATAAGCTGTGAAGTCAGAACTGGGATCAAATCCTGATGAATCATAAAATGTAGATTATTATAATTAACCCTTAAGGTGTTGTGAAAATTTTATGGCGCGTGTTTAAAAATAGTGCTTAGAACAGTGTAATAGTATGTGTTCAAAGAATATTAGCTATTATCACTATCGCTTATCAATCTCTAGACCTGGGGCCAGGACTTTTCTTGTTCTCTCCTGGTGCTCTTCCTTTCTCTGTCTCTGCCTTCTCCAGCCCAGCACACAGTTGGCTCAAAGATATGGCCGACTTGTCCATACTGTAAGGGAAGTTCAAGTGCTAACGACACAGAATTGTGATAAACCACTGATTTTTGTTATATAGGGGTCTTGGCATGTTTTGAAAGCACGAAATGGTCCCTTTAAGGATTACCTCTGATGGTTTCAGGTTGAGATTTTACCATTTGCATCAGAATAACCTATAGGACACTTGCAAAAACGCAGATTTCTGGATTACACCTATATATTTAAAAATCTCCCTAGGTAGTTATCATGGGTCCTAAAATTTGAGAACCACCAAGTAGGCCCTAAAAACCATTAAATTTTATTCATCAGTTCATCCATTTATCAAGTATATTTGCTAAATACCTACTGCGTGCAAGGCACTGGACTAGGAGCTGGAGAAAGAGTCAGTAGTCTCAGTCCTGCTCTCAGGGTTGTCTCACACTCTGCATCTGAATTCCATCCCACCAAGTCCCCAGGTGAAGTTCCTCTCTCCAGCCCTTCCTTGGAATGCTGCCAGAAACCAACCGCCCACCCCCACTCCGCTCCAGGGCAGCATGTGTTAGAAAACCACCAACTCTCTCTACAACTGTTTGTTCCTCCCCATACCCCACACCCCGCAAAAAACAACTCCTTAATTTTCTGCCTGCAGATGTCACTGTCATATCAGGACTTGATGAAAGACTCAAACGTTTTCCAGTTCAAAAGAGCCCTTCCTCTTTTAAAATGCATTATTTAAATATTCCCCCCAAGGCCCTGGGGAAATCCTGATGGCCTTTGAATGAAAGTTTGCAAAACTTTCCAACTCCACATTTTTATTTTTTACAACTGAAAATTCTCAGTCGTCCCTTATGGGGAAAAAGAGAGCTCTTCTCAATTAAAACCACAGTAGGGAAAATGGACTTCTTGGTACTTGCCATGTTTCACAAAGTATGATTCTTCAAAATTAGAGAAAATATAGTAATAATGAAAGGCAAACTCTTTCAGCACCAGATAATCTCATCTCTTTCATTTCTTCACTTTATTTTTCTTATTGTTTAACATGTTTCAGTATTTTAACGAATATGAAAGCAAAATAAGAATTATTGTATTGGAGGACAAAATCTACACTGTAAATTTATGTTCAATATTTAAGGTTTTAATACAGACAATATAATTTCTGGACTTCTTCACTTAGGGACATTTACTGAAAGAAAAACATGTTCCTTCTATTTCACAGAATATCCAAGTACACGTCGTCCATGACTTCTGCTGATGTGGACAAGGCGGTAGAGATGGCTTTGCAGGCCTGGAGTAGCGCTGTTCCTCTGAACTTTGTGAAAATAAATTCAGGAGAAGCAGATATCATGATATCTTTTGAAACAGGAGGTACTGTGGTGCTTCTTGGATTTTGTCTGCTAATCCAAAGGAGAAATGTTCCAATACTTTTCTTTCTACAGTATTTAATCCAAGTGATCAGCACAATCCTTCTTCGTGCAGTAGTGTGATGGGCAGAGGCTAAGATCATGGCAAAGTCATGATCTTCATCTGGCCAGAAAATAGAACCAGAGGAGTTCTCAACATTTCTTGTCTTTATTAGACTGAGCTGTAGAATGGACTCCGTGTAACATGTGTTCATTATGGTTTTGCCCCATTCGGGACAGAGAATGTCAGATTTAGCTTTCCCATTGGTTGGGTGGCCACATGACCTCATACCATTCCCGTGATGTATTCATTGCTTTATATCCCCTTCCATATTAGTCAAGAATCTCCCACTTTGAATTCTCACTGAAGAAAGTAAATTTTACAGTGGCTCTGACTCCTTCAGTGGGTAAGAGAGTGGGGTTGCCATCTGGCCCCCACTTGCCGACGACTTGTGGAATCACTAGGCCTGCCTCCTACTTGCCTGCTTCTCCATCCCTTCTCACCCTGGTAAGCAGTAGAGGCATAACTTTGCGCAGAGATTGGTTGAGCTCTCTGAACCTTTTTCAAGAGAAACCTTGTCTAGTTAGTAGACAAAGGAAAGACCATGAAATGACTTTCTCTCTTTAGCGTCCTATAAACAAGGTAAGTGATCGCCACTGCCTCTTACCCTCCAAGGATAACATTTCTAAGTGTCCCTTTTATTTCAAGTCTTGATCTTAATTTTAATCTGATGTCACCGGGAACCATGCTTAGAAGCTACGAGAGAGAAGATCAAGCAAGTCCTGCCTGGGTACAAGCCCTTTAGAGACGGCCCATGGTGGGTCCCGCTCCCAGAGGACCAAGGCCACCCCAGTAAAGTGGCAGGACAATGTGGCCAGGGCAGCTTGGGGTGATGGAGTTAATGTCTTTCAGGCTTGAACCCTGTCCCCTAAAAGACAATCTGACTAGGACTGTGTTGCCATTTCATTAGGTGCTTCAGGTATACAACCTACAGTGCACCTAAACCTGGGAAATGACACACCAGAACTTGGTGTTGTTGTTTTTGTTTGTTTGTTTGTTGTTTTGAGGTTTTATTTTTTTATAACTTAATTTTTATTGTTGACACTATTACAGACATCCCTATTTACCCCCCTTTGCCCATCTCCCCCAACCCGCCCCCTCTCCTTCTGGCCATCACCACACTGGTGTCTGTGCCAACGGG
>NW_005347461.1:0-627 GCF_000412655.1 Myotis brandtii | reverse complement strand
TTTTGTTTTTTTTTTATGTGAAAAGGAAATGTTTAGAGAGACTTCTCTCCATTTATCCTTGCTATGTCAATAATATTATAAAGTATTGATACAGTAGTTTGAACTTTCCCAAGGTTTGGAATTCTGCCCTCACAATTAATTCCTGTAAAATGGGTACCATAGGCCAATACCTTTAGGGAATGCCTCATACCCATTCTTGGAATTTCTTGGTATACTACACTCTTGAAGTTCCTAAAAATTCTGCTTGAAATATAGTTTTTAAAACCTTTTTTAAAAAATCTAGCAGTTCATACCCATATTTATCTATGAACCACTCCTCCCCGACACTTTGTTAAAACTGGTAATTACTATTAGCAACCCATGGAACATATTTCAGGAAACTTTAGGAATTCATGTTATCTCTTTTCATAGAATCAGTTTATCCTATCTAATAAAAGAGTAATATGCCCACAGCCAATAAGGAGGGAATATGCAAATTGATGCAACAAAGATAGCAGTGCTGGCCTGAGCCATGGAGCTGGCCGGAGCATCTGGGAGGCTTGGCTTCCTTGGTCACCCCAGCTGGCTCCGAGGCTGCCACCCAGACAAAGCATAGTGGCAGGGCCAAGGCAGAGGTGGTTAGGGGCG
>NW_005347460.1:0-508 GCF_000412655.1 Myotis brandtii | reverse complement strand
TGATTGGCTGCCTCCTGCACACCCGACACTGGGGATCCAGCCCGCAACTTGGGCATGTGCCCTGACCAGGAATCAGTTCACAGGTCGACACAACCACTGAGCCACACCAGCCGTGCTTCAAGCAGCATCTTAATTCATATCTCTTCCTCTGCTTCACCCACAGCCCATCTCAACTCTGATTTATAGAGGCATGATGAGCGAGCCTTGCAAGCCAGTTCACCTGGGTTTGATTGACTCTTATGAGCTGTGACCTTAATAAGCTGGGTTACTGAACCTCTGTTTCCCCATTAGTTGAAGCGGGTACTTACAGAGCCTTCATCACAGGGCTGCAACAATTAAAAATCAGTTGTATGAGAATTAAGTACAGGCTGCTACTGTTATTATAAAGCAGACCATGCCACACCCTTCTTTAAAAATAAATCCTTTAGAGTTTCCTCTTGCTAAAAAGATAAAGTACGGGGCCTTTGCGGTTTTTTTATGTCATGTTTTCCTTCCCAGCGTACCTCTT
>NW_005347459.1:0-1053 GCF_000412655.1 Myotis brandtii | reverse complement strand
AAAGCTCTGATTCCTCCAGGAATTGTTATTTTTACCTCTTGCATCTATAGCACTTTTCATGGATCTCTTTGTACTCATACTTCCTAAGAGAAATCAGATAATAGGGAATCTGTCATTTCCTTCTGTATATCCCCAATGTCTGTGATAACTTAATGGTATTGAATAGCAGTTTTGTTCAAAGTCATGAAGCAGGGTTTAGTCAACTACTACATACTATTTTTAGTCAAAGAGGTGGATACATTTCCATGTACAATATGGAACTTTTACGCAATCTTAATGCTTAATTGCTTAAGACACTTGTGGATACATAGCAGCAGTTCTCGTAGGAATTTGTGACTTACCTTACTTGACTTGTGGTCCACATTAAAAGTGGCAATTGCATCCTCTGTCTTTTTCCTCCCAGATTTGGTTATTACATATTCAGCAAGTTTGTTTGCTAAATAGGTCTTTCCAGTACCACTAGGTCCTGAGAGTATAATTCTGTGATGCTCCATCAATAAGTTAAAGTACCTTTGGGTAATTGGTTTAGGAATGAGTGTATCAAAAACAAAACTGTCCAAACTGTTTTCTTCTACCCCTGAAGGAAGAAACAAAGGGAACAGCTTGCCTTATTATTCCATACAAGCTAGAATTTAAAATACAGTGTCAACTGCCAACAAAGCTTTGTTATTCATAGCAAAGCAGTCCTTGCAAAAACACTTTCCTTGATACTTCTATCCCACGAACATATGCTGCCATTTTAAGACAGAAAACATCAGTAGTGAGACAGAGTGAACATGCAAAAGAAAGGAGGCCCTTTCCTTTTGTTCAGGCTTCCTTCCACTGTCTACTTCATGCTTCCCACTTAAGTTTCCAGAAAGAAATGGAAGCATTACTGTAAATTCTATTCTAAAATCTCCTTCCCTTTGAAGGTGGTAGTTTCGTTAAGAATAAATGTAAAGATAAAAATACAAAATACGTATGTGTGTATGTTCTTCTCTTTTTCTTCCTGTTTCTCTTCTGTGTTTTCATTTAGCTCTCATTACACACCCCAGCTGTACAACCACTTAAGCT
>NW_005347458.1:0-236 GCF_000412655.1 Myotis brandtii | reverse complement strand
CAGGTTTTTTACCCTGATCAATTAAAAAATGAAAAAAAATAACAGTTACTTTATTTTTTATTGTTTCGTAACAAGTCGATCAGGCTTTGTTAAAATTTAATCAATTTCTACAAAAAATTTTCTTTATGTATCTTGAAATTACTAAAAGTTAAGTTGTGTGGACACATGGGTTGTGAAATCTGAAAAATACATCTTATACTTGAGTGCTATAGAAGTTGGGAAATGTGAGTATGCAA
>NW_005347457.1:0-1168 GCF_000412655.1 Myotis brandtii | reverse complement strand
AAAAAAAAAAGGCGCCAGAGTTCCAAATAAAACATAAAATGGCTTTGATATAATAAATGTTACTATCATTGTTTAAACATGTTGTGACCCGTCTGCAAGAGTTTCTGAGAAAGATTTTTTCCAGCACTTGGTAGTCATTCTCTCTCCCCCCCCACCCCCCATTTAGTACTCTATTACTGCAGATAAGGATAAAGAAAATCCTTAGGACAGACTGGTTTTAAATCAGTGTAACACAATGCCAGCATTGTCTCTCTTCAAGATGAACTTTGAAATTAAATTTGGCATGAGCTTTGCCAGAACTCCAAACATCTTTGCTCCAGAGACACTTTATCCATCCTATTAGGGAGCATTAATAATTCAGATGTTATGGTTGTGGTTAATTGCGCTCATTAGGATAAGGCAGGGGCCGGAGCATTTTCCTATAGGACACACTTGTATGCATTACACCCCTCGCCGAGGCATCCGGGATAGCTTGGGCTCAATCCAGAGGAATCGAGATGACACAAAACACACATATGGTGTACATGTTATCATCCCACGGGAACCAGTTTTGGATGAGTCTGTGATGATCTTGGACCCAGGTATTGGACCAATTTCTGTGGAACGGTATGAAGAATCACTTATATATGGAAGAAGTCATTATTACGGGTACTGATCTATGGAAGTAGTCATTGGGCTTCCCAAGAAAGTTTTATGATGTGTGATTCATTCAACCTTGTGAAATCAAAGTTATTGTTTCATAATGAGTACTAGCAACTTGAAGGAAGCTAGTGCATCTTACTTAGGCACTTGATTAGCTTTGGCAGAACCCAAATGGCGTAAGCTGTTCTGCTGGTCATTTTTTCTCTACTGGTTTGCTGATCATATCTTTCCTGTTGAAGATGGACCATCTGATGGAAGAGTTGGGACTTAACTAGGAAAAATTTATTTGACCTGATCTGGATTTTGTCATAGTCAGTGAGCTGGTAATTTTTTTTTACACGGCTCACATGGATCGACTAGCTGTCTCTACATGTTCTCTTGGGTCATGACTTGTCTTTAATTCTTTATGTATCATGTTTCCCTTTTCCTCAAAGTTTTGTCCGTATGTCTTCCCTGTGGCTGGTTAGCAGTTAGACCACAGAATTGAGAAGGAGGATGGTTCAGTCTCCAGGTGTAAGTTTCTTTA
>NW_005347456.1:0-510 GCF_000412655.1 Myotis brandtii | reverse complement strand
AATACCTTAACCAATAAAGAAATTAAAAAAAAGAAAATATGTATGTATAAATTAATTAGCAGAAGATTCTGGTGACAGAGGTGAAACTATAGACAATTCTTTAACTTTTCTCCAAAATATCATTCTTTGGGTTCATTCAAAAAGAGCATGCAAATTAAATGTAAACAAATTCTTATGCATCGCAGATTAGCTCTTGGCTTTTATAGCTACAAAATATTTTTCAAATGATAGTCAGTTATGCCAGGATTCTTATAGCGTTACAACCAGAAATATCTTCATGATGATGGGTAAAAAGAGTAACAGAAATAAATCCAATGAGAGGCGTACTCTCCCCATCGTGCAGATGGGAAAACTGATGTTTAGAGAGGTGAAGTTACTCGTGCAGAGAAGTCCAGAAAATGGGAGCTGGGAGTGGACACCACTTTGCCTGTGCTCCTATCAATTATCTACAAGGAACATTATAATTCTATTTTTTTACTCTATTGTAGAATAAATCTGGCTAGTGTTTTA
>NW_005347455.1:0-228 GCF_000412655.1 Myotis brandtii | reverse complement strand
CTCTCTGAAATCAATAAAACTATTTAAAAAAAAAAAGCCATTCTCATCCTGAGTGTGAAAGTGCCCCTGACAAGCTCCTTGCCCAGGAACCAGACAAGCTTCTTGCCTGGGAACTACACTCAGCATGAAACCGCTATAAGTTTTGAACAGTGTCTGTGAGCAACTGTGCTTTATCTGATTTTGCGGATCCATTAGCAAGATGTGTTCTAACGTATCAGAAAAACCTAA
>NW_005347454.1:0-244 GCF_000412655.1 Myotis brandtii | reverse complement strand
GAGAGAAACATCGATCAGCTGCCTCCAGCACAATCTCAACTGGGGATGAGTCAACAACCAAGGTACATGCCCTTGACCTGAATTGAACCTGGGACCCTTGAGTCCACAGGCCTACGCTCCACCCACTGGGCCAAACCGGTCAGAGCTTGGCTTACTCTAAGTAACAGCTTTCTGCGCAGGTCACATCTTTGAACTGGATGAAGAAGTTTAGAACTCTAAGGAATAACTGAATTCATGAAAATAC
>NW_005347453.1:0-251 GCF_000412655.1 Myotis brandtii | reverse complement strand
GATGAACAAGAATAGATCCAGAGACAAATGGCAGAGGTTGGGGTTGTTAGAGAGCAACCAAAGGACTTGTATGCATGCATATTAGCATAACCAATGAACACAGACACTGGGGCAGTGGGAATGGCTGAGGGGGTGGAGCAGTTGGGGAAAAAGAAGACTTATGTAAAACTTTAGACAATAAAAAAATAAAATATAAATTAAAAGTTTAAATAAATAAATATATCTACACTAATAAAAGACAAACATGCAAA
>NW_005347452.1:0-434 GCF_000412655.1 Myotis brandtii | reverse complement strand
ACATTCCAATTACTGACTAGGGGTCAAAAGAGTTTCTAGTTTATGTATTTGTTTTTTTAATGAGAAACTAAGTCATTTTATAACATTTTTGAAATAATGCCTGAACAAATTTCAATCATGCCTCTACCATCTGTTAGCTGTGAGAGTTGGGCAAAATATTTAGCCCCTCTAAGTCTCATTCCTTTATCTCTTTGAGAAGAATAATCATCCTCGAATCTCCCTCATGGCATTGAATGAGAAAATGCAAGCCAAGCACTATGCTAAGTGCTTGGCTCATACTAAATAATCATTGTTAGCAATTATTCTTCTAATTACCATTTAAAATTCATATATATAAGGAAGAAGACCCACAGAATGGGAAAAATATTTGCAAATCATAATCAGGTAAGGGACCTATATCCAAAATACATAAAGAACTCTTAAAATTCAGTAAT
>NW_005347451.1:0-357 GCF_000412655.1 Myotis brandtii | reverse complement strand
TTATTACCATCGCTTTATTAACTCAAGAGAATGGCACAGGGGCACCCTGCACTCCCTTGTGCCCACCCCTGTATTTGGAGTTGAGTCCGATCTTCCTCCCCCGTTGCAAAATCCCATTGCAGCAGTCCCTGTACCTGTCCCAATGGCCCTGAATACAGTCTGCCTTACCATCTTTAATATGTGTCATAAATCATTCTTTTCCTTAATAGGGACCTCCAGCCCCTCCCTACTGCTGCCCCAGCTGCCACCACCCACGAACACACTCATTCCCCTGCCCCTCCTGCCTGTGCCGTCCACAGTGGGGCCACACCTGTGGGTCCCTGGGAGGCCCCCAGCTTGGTGCTGCCTTGCAGGTGC
>NW_005347450.1:0-298 GCF_000412655.1 Myotis brandtii | reverse complement strand
GTGTGTTAATCCTTACCCGAGATATTTTTTTCATTGATTTTTAGAGGGGGTGAAAGGGAGGGAGAGAAGGGGGGAGAGAGAGAAAAACATCAATGTGAGAGACACATCGATTGGTCACCTCCTGCATGTGCCCAGACTGAGCAGGGGATGGAACCTGCAACCCAGGCTATATGCCCTTGATGGGGAGTCGAAACCTGGGACCCTTCAGTCTGGGAGTTGATGCAACCATGGCATTATTTTTTGCTAAGTGTTTGAGGATATTACTTAGTGACCACCACTTCCAGTGAAATGTCAAATC
>NW_005347449.1:0-230 GCF_000412655.1 Myotis brandtii | reverse complement strand
ATTTGCATATTACCTCTTTATTATATAGGATACTTAAAAAAACAAAAAACCTTTACCCAAGGATATGTTTTTATTGATTTGAGAGAGAGCGGGAAGGATAGAGAAAGAAACATCAGTGTGAGAAACGTTGATGGGTTGCCTCTTGGGCTGCAACTGGGAATTGAGCCCAAAACTTGGGTATGAGCCCTGACCAGAAACCACAAACTTTTGATGTACTGGACAAAACTCCA
>NW_005347448.1:0-303 GCF_000412655.1 Myotis brandtii | reverse complement strand
ATGGATGGATGGATGGATAGATGGATGGATGGATGGGATGGGATGGATGGATGGATGGATGGATGGATGGGATGGATAGATGGATGGGATGGATAGATGGATGGATGGATGGATGGATGGATTGAATGGACTGGATGGAATGGACTAGATGGACTGGATGGATGGATTGGAGGGATGGATGGATTGGATGAATGGGATGGACTAGATGGATTGGATGGATTGGGTGGATGGAGAGAGTAAGCAGTAGTCTCTCTAACCTTGATTTTCACTCTCAAGACCAGTTATGGAGAACTGTCCCTCCCA
>NW_005347447.1:0-577 GCF_000412655.1 Myotis brandtii | reverse complement strand
GGTGGAAAGGGCAAGTGCCCATTTTGTTTTCTGGTATAACTTTATATCTTATTTTTGTTTCTAAAATAATTTTCAGTTTTTAGAACTTCACAGTAAAAGTCATACATGAATCAGGCATCTGTACACTAAAACAACCAAACAAAAGCAAAAAAACAACAACAACACAAAACAAACAACAAACAAAAAACCCACAAAATGTTAAAAGTACTACAAAATATTTTATAATATTTCTAAAATCTTGGCAGGGAGAGGTCTTCCTTAAATATGACACTATATTTACAAGCCATAAGAAAAAGGCTAATGGACTGGACCACATAAATTAAAAAATATGAGCAACGATAACAACAACAAAACAAAAATGCTAGAGAGAAAATTGAAAAACTAAAGACAGACCAGAAAGAGATCTTCCTTACCACTAAGAGGAAAATAAATACTTCAGAAGAAAGTTGGAACAAATATATGAACTAGCCCTTCACATCAGAGGACATACAAATAGCAAAAAAAAAATAAAAATAAAAAATAAAAAAATAAAAATAAATAAAAAAAGATGTACAACCTTCACATGACCAGAAAAATA
>NW_005347446.1:0-726 GCF_000412655.1 Myotis brandtii | reverse complement strand
GGCCTCCAGTGATCAGATAATCACTTTGGAAACCATGGGAAGGGGGTAAGCCTTTATGCAGAGCTCTCTGTCCCACCCCAGAGGAGTCCAAACTGTCAGAAGCATGTGTTCAGCAATTGACAATTCTCTTAATTTGTTCATACTAAGATCTCAGCACATATTTGTAAAATAGACTTAAATTATGCTTCTGATTCTGTAATGGACTCCTCAGTGTGACTGAAACAGATCTGCCCAGTACTTACAAGTTAGTCTGGCATGTGAGGAGGCTTGCAAGATTGATGTTAGTATTTGTATGAGGTTGCAAAGTCATTTCTCTGTGCTCAGTATCTGGGGAAAAGCAAGCCACTTCCAATTATCCTATAGGTTGCTTTTTAGTCCACCACTAGACTAAATGATAGCTCTTCCCCTTTCCTCCTAGGCCACAACATTTTAACATTATAACAATTCTGCATGAGGATTTGAGAATATTATAATGATGTCTTAAATTGTTTTAGACTCAACTAAAAAAAATCTATAGAGTTAAAAAAAATCAAAACATACATTTCCTCGCGCGTCTGCTCGCTTCTCCATACTAAGGCAGAGCGTCTAAGATACTTTACGCAGGCCCGGCCAGTGTGGCTCAATGGTTGAGCGCCGGCCCCTGAACCAGGAGGTCACCGGGTTCGATTCCCGGTCAGGACGCGTGCCCCGGTTGATGATGTTTCTCTCCCATCATTGATGTTTCTA
>NW_005347445.1:0-204 GCF_000412655.1 Myotis brandtii | reverse complement strand
GGGAGGGTCGTGTTGTGCTTTCAGAAAATACACGCGATCAGGGGGAGGACTGAGTCTGCAGGTCTGGTGTGGCCAGAGAACCAGGGAGACCGGCTGCCTGAAACCTGAAATGTGCACTTTCCTCACCTGCCCCACAGGCTTGCTGTGAATTTACATGGGCCACGTGTTTAGAAGGATGCCTACCGCACACGGTGAGCTCTCAAT
>NW_005347444.1:0-221 GCF_000412655.1 Myotis brandtii | reverse complement strand
CCCACCCATGCATGGATTCGTGCACTGGGCCTCTAGTTACACAATAAATACATCATGGGAATGCAATGTACAGCATGGTGACTGTAGTTAATGTTGTATTGCATATTTGAAAGTTGCTAAAAAAAAAAGTAGATCTTAAAAATTTTCATAAGAAAAAAACGTGTAACTGTATGGTGACAGATGTTAACTAGACTTGTTGTGATGATTATTTTGCAATATAT
>NW_005347443.1:0-399 GCF_000412655.1 Myotis brandtii | reverse complement strand
GATGTGAGAGAGACACATCGATTGGCTGTCTCCCACACGCCCCAACCAAGGCTGGGGATCAAGCCTGCAACCGAGGTGCATGTCTTTGACTGGAATTGAACCCGAGACCCTTCAGTCTGAGGGCCAATGGTCTATCTACTGAGCAAACCAGCTAAGCAACATTCTTAATATAGTGAAAGAATATTCACTGGTGACAAGTAGTCCAGTTAGGCAGGACCAAGCCCTCAGCAGCGCCTCTGCAGGGGCTGACGGTGGCATCATCTCTGCTGGTGTCCCAGCCACCCCCAACAGTTACTGTTCTCACAGGAAGATGCAGATGGCGTCAGATCCACGCAGCAACTGGGCCAAGAGACTGCTGTGTGGGCCAAAGAAACTCCAGTTTCTGTGCAGTAAAGAAGG
>NW_005347442.1:0-917 GCF_000412655.1 Myotis brandtii | reverse complement strand
TCAGAGAAAATAAATTATACAATTTTTCTCTTAATCTAGAACCTCCACTGAAACGAAGGGTTGATTATTATCTAAAACATGACACCAATGAAATTCCTACTATAAGCTTGACATTATCCCGGGGTTAATAATTTGTGTAGATCAGAGATGAGTCCACTTATGATTTTATTTTTGAAAGCAAGGAAATTTGTCTGTTTCTTTGTAGTAAATAAGAAAAGCAACTTTTCAGTCAGCTCTAAGCTGTAACATAAAACTAATAGTGTTTTATAAAGCCCAGAGTTGTCTCTTGAATTAGTATTTTCCAAAAATGGGATACGCTTTCTTTTCAACTTATCACTCAGCTTCCTCTTCGTGTTTTAACCAGGTGTTCCGGTGCCTTCCCAGTGATGAAGTGCACACTTTAATTCAGCTGAGAGACTTTATAACCAAGCCCATATTGGCAAAGGAAGATCCCATTAGAGCTGAGGAGGAACTGAAAAAGATCCGTGGGTTCTTGGTGCAATTCCCCTTTAATTTCTTGTCTGGAGAATGCCTACTGCCTTCTGTTGGAACCAAAGAAGCCATGGTGCCCATGGAGGTTTGGACTTAAGAGTTATCAGCTCAGAGACTTCCACCCCAAAGACCGCACTGCGCAGTGACTTTCTGAAGCCTAACAGCCAAGAACAGCCTGATGCACTCTTGTGTCCAACCCATGGACCCTTTGGGTTGGTTGGGAAGGGCTGAAGTCACACTGATGTAAGGACACTGAACGTCATCAGGGCTTTACATTCCTCCTGCCTATCCTTGCGAGAAAGGGACTGCATTCTTATTGGTAGCATATTCTCAACAACTTGAACATATACGCAAATTCCATGATGTACACCAAAGTGCATTTCCCTTGCCAACCACAATTTACCTGTAACTGTGATCTAGGTTGC
>NW_005347441.1:0-770 GCF_000412655.1 Myotis brandtii | reverse complement strand
AAAAAAAAAGAATGAAGAATCCAAATCTTCTGTTGTCCAGGCAGAAACTCCCGTCTAGAGAAGAATGGAGATCCAGTCATGATAACCAGAACATGAGCTGGTGGCTATTCCTAAACCAGTGATATGCTTAGATGTTGAACTGGCTCTCCAGGGAAAAGACTTGGTGGAGATTTAGAGTTTGCCAATCAATTGGCAAAATCTATAAATCCCAATATAATGATTTCAAGCTACCTGAGTGACATCCACTAGCTTGCAAAATGCCTAAATAATTAACAAGTGGCTGCCATGAGCCAGTGCAGGTCAGCTCCAGTACACAACAGAAGCCTGGTTTTCAGATTTAAGGGGCAAGATTAAAGACAGATAAGGAGTCTTAATATCAATGCTGAATCCCATAAATGGTGAGGTAGAACTTCTCCATTCCTACTGCCAAACATCAAGTTTGATCCTGAGAGACTGGGCAAGGCTGAGCTTTCAAGTGGCGCAATCAGATAGCCCCCATGAAAAGAATAGAATTGAATAAGCTTGACACAAGCTGGGATGAATACATTACAGCCCTTACCCACACTGCTTTCTCTGCTCAACTTGGATCAGAAAATGTAAAACTATGGAATCCTGAACCACCAACTCTGGCTGACCAATCAGATGAGGCTCAACACAGAAAGTCTGGTCCAGCAACACAGACTCACCAATACACACTTCTGTGGCAGAGGCAGTGAATTGCTAAATGCTTCTGTAGAAAAGGATGGTTATTTCATGTTCCTTCTCATAAA
>NW_005347440.1:0-217 GCF_000412655.1 Myotis brandtii | reverse complement strand
AACCCGGGACCCTTCAGTCCTCAGTCCAATGCTCTATCCGCTGAGCCAAACCAGCTAGGACATGTGCTTGAATTTTGAAGATAAAGTTGAGACTTCAAAGAACTGCTGAAGGAGGGTGTGTGTTGGGGATCGCCGGTCACGCCCCGTGGTCCCTGTGGGGACACTCGGTAGGGCTATTGGGCATCATGGAGGGCAGACCTCTCCGAGGAAAGTCCCT
>NW_005347439.1:0-1452 GCF_000412655.1 Myotis brandtii | reverse complement strand
TGATGCCTCCTTTGCCACATCTGTGCCTGCAATACCCTGAGGGGAGAAGGGGAGGAAAACTAAGGAACTGGATAAAGCAGCGTTTACCAGCGTTCTGAACCCAGACTCCATTTCCTGACTTCCAAGAAGCTGCCGAACTAGGGCTAACACTAGAGGGCACACCAGCCACACAAGTACTAAAGACGAGTTATTTTCTTTCCCAAAGAAAATGAAGGGAAAATGTGCTGCCATCACTTTACAGAAAAGAGGCCCAATGCTCCCACCTCACTCCTGAACCCAGATTGCAAATTAGTTATCTTTCGCTATTCCTCTCTCTTTCCTCCTACTCCGCCACCCTAGAAACGAATTAAAAGATAAGGAACAAATCCTATCCTACCTCCAAATTCTTAAATTTCCTTTGCCACTGCCAGTATCTCATTTAAGTGCTTATCTGCCCCGCAACTTTAAGTAGGAGAAGTAGTCTGGCAGCACAGTTCACAAGTCTTGTCCTTGTTCAAAACCTCGCCACTGGGCAAGCACTGAAGGTTTCTGAATAGACTATGAGGGGTTGAAAGCTGTGCTTTAGAAACAGTGAGCTTTCTGGTCCGGCAGTCAGAGCTCTTAATAAGTGAACCCGGAAGCACTTCCAACCAGCACTTCCAACCTGCTCTTACATATCTTTCTGCTCGACACCCACTGGTTTATTCCCTGAATCTCTCATTCACTCTTAGAGTCTAGACTTCTACTTACCCCATCCCCCATCTGGAACATCCTCTTTCCCCATCTCCTTAAATCCTACTTATCTTTAATGTTCCACTCAATTAAGCACTACTTGCTTTGCACAGCTGTCCCTGACACCCTGGCCCGTGCTTCTATTCCACATCAAACATGCCTTGCGACGCCTGTAACCCAAGGAGGAGCTTGTTAGTTAATCTGGCTTGCATTACTAGATTATTGGTTCTCTTTACCTGGTAGTATTAATTTCCTATCCAGAGTGCAACAGATGAGTATCTGTTAGACTATACAATTCACTTTCCCTATCAAAAGTTCTCTAATACACACATGCAATGCTGTACCATGCACTGTAAAAAGAGGAGGAAAAGAAAGGAGGAATGTCTCTCTATACTGCCACCATGGAATAATCTCCAAGTTATGCTGCTAAGTGAAAAAAGCAAATGGAAAAAAGTGCATAGTACATGTATTTTATAGGAGCAAACAGAAGGATAAACCAAAAAAACTAAAGAAATAAGTTCCATGTGGGGTTAAGAGGGAGGTAATAGGGTGGAAGTGATAGGAATAGAAGCTAGATTTCTATGAATAGACCTTATTTTCTATATTTGACTTTAGAATTATCTAACTACTTTATATAAGTACTAAACAAAATCAAGTTTAAAAAGCAGTTCCTAGCCCTGGCTGGTGTGGCTCGGTTAGGTGGAGTGTCGTCCTGTGCACTGAAAGGTCATGGGTTTGATT
>NW_005347438.1:0-372 GCF_000412655.1 Myotis brandtii | reverse complement strand
ATAAAGCAAGAGATTATACATCTGGGAAGTGGAGGGGTAGGACATGAACCCCAATCCCCCCACTAGAGAGCCCTCAGCGACCCCACTGCACAGGGCTGCCTCTGAGGTTAATAGAGCCCCCTATCAATGCAAGGACCTAATACAGACTAAAAATCTGAGAGCTTTCCCTTCTCGTTACTCCTTTACTGCCACAGAGGCAGGCTGTGGCTTAAACTTCATGCCTCGAGGGCTACCTTCTCTAGTTCGCCTACATTCCCGCCCTGACACTTCCAGCAAAGGGGGAGAGGGCACCTTTCTCCCCATTTTCTTCCACCAAACATGCTGTCGGCTCCTACTCCCTCAATTCTCTAATCGGATGGACCATCTACACTA
>NW_005347437.1:0-1022 GCF_000412655.1 Myotis brandtii | reverse complement strand
TTCATTGAGCTGTACTCTAAAGTTCTGTGAACTAAATGTATATCACCTACAAATAATTTTGAAATTCTAAATTTAGAAAGTCAGGATCTTACAAGAGAATTCTGCCTCTTCAGACCGTAATGTCATTCTACCATAACTCTACTCTCCCTACTTTCCACTTGACTGGAGTCCCTGGACTTTAATGGGCCCTTGCCTGGATCTCCACCCCCTTCTGCTGCCTCTATTTAACTGCTCTCTCTGGGAATACCTTGATCCTATTTGTAGTCCTCACTGAGCCAAGCCTCCATGAGCCAATGTACTATTTCCTCTCCATGTTGTCCACCACTGACATTGGTTTATGCATCTCTACACTGGTAACAGTACTGGGAATATTCTGGGTCAATGCACAGGAAATCAGCTTGAATGCTTGCTTATCACAGATGTTCTTCATTCACCTCTTCACTTTCATGGAATCCTCAGTGCTCCTGGCTATGGCCTTTGATCGTTTTGTGGCCATTTCTAACCCCCTGAGATATGCTACCATTCTAACTCATGCAAGGATTGCACAAATTGGCATGGCAGTCATTACCAGGGGGACTGTCATTCTGACACCACTAGTCTTACTTCTTAAGCGTCTATCATTCTGCCACAGCCACGTGCTCCATCACTCCTACTGCTTCCACCCTGATGTGATGAAGCTCTCGTGTTCAGATACAAAAATCAATAGTGCATTTGGACTATTTGCAATTATCTCTACTGCTGGAGTGGACTCTATCTTTATTCTGCTTTCCTATGTCTTGATCATTCGCTCAGTTCTCAACATTGCATCCCCAGAGGAGAGGAAAAAGGCCTTCAGCACCTGCATTTCTCATATCACTGCTGTGGCCATATTCTACATCCCTTTGATCAGCGTATCTTTTGTTCACAGATTTGGAAAACGTGCTCCACCCTTTGTGCCCACACTCATTGCTAATGTATACTTGCTTATTCCCCCTGTGATGAATCTCATCATCTATAGTGTGAAAACAAAGCAGATTCAAAAA
>NW_005347436.1:0-267 GCF_000412655.1 Myotis brandtii | reverse complement strand
TATGCTAAGGCCGCTCAACTGCTCACTATGATGTGTATTGACCAGCAGGGGGCAGACGCTCTGACTGGTAGGTTAGCTTGCTGCTGGAGTCCAGCCAATTGGGACTGAGTGAGATGGGCTGGACATGCCCTGGAGACATCCTGCGGTTCCTCCCCAGCTGGCCAACCTTCCACGTCCCTCCCAGGCCCCGATCCTGCACCCTCTCTCAAACCAGGCTGAGGGACCCCCAACACCCCCAAGTGCAGGAATTTCGTACACTGGGCCTCT
>NW_005347435.1:0-1299 GCF_000412655.1 Myotis brandtii | reverse complement strand
TCAGACTCCCCACTCTTACAGTAGTCCCCCTACCCTTTAGGGTCCTATAGTAATCCCCGAACCTTATCAACCAGGAGACCGCCCGTATGGTCTTATTCCAATCGGAGTAACGGCCTATTAGTCTGTTCAGAGCCGTGGGCTCCTGTCTACTCACATGGAATACAACTTTCTTAGTTTCTAGCCTGTCATCATCGGGCTCGTTCGGTAGTAGGGTAGGCCACGTACCCTCTGATTCCCTCAAGAATGCCGGCCCGTTGATCCACATCGGCATTCTATCATCGGCGACCGCTAGCCCTCTTGAGGTGAAGTCAGCCGGATTGTGCTCCGACCTTACATGTCTCCATTGCCTGACCTTGGTGTTTTCTAGAATCTCTTGGATTCTATTCGCTACGAAAGTAACAAAGCGCGCCGAAGTGTTTCTCAGGTAATGCAACACTATCGTCGAGTCCACCCAGAAGTACACTTCCTTAAAGGTATCCTTCATTTCCTTGACAATAACCCGGCTTAACCTGACGGCCAATACTGCGGCACTCAACTCCAGTCTTGGTATGGTTACCGTCTTCAACGGCGCCACCCTAGCCTTGGACATGAGTAGATGGCACTGGTGCCCATCTCCTACCTTAATTCTCACATAGGCGGCCGCCCCGTAACCAATCTCACTGGCGTCAGAGAAAATATGCAACTGTGGTTCCTCAGCCCCACGCCCTTCCATACTGAACCTAGGAAATACTATCCTGTCCACGAGTTTCATTTGGTTCTTCCAATCTTCCCATTCCCTTAAATCGCTTTCTCCCAATGGTTGATCCCACCCTAACTTCTTCCGACAAAGTCCTTGTAGCAGGATCTTTGCTTTCATTATGAGCGGGGATATTAGACCAAGGGGATCGAAAACTGCCGCTATAATGCTCAACACTCCCCTGCGCGTGCTCGGCTTAGCGTCGTTCTTAAACGTAAACTTTAGTATGTCTCTCTCGGCGTCCCACTCGACCCCGAGCGTTCTTTCTACAGGCAATTCTTGGCTACCCAACATGTGAACCTTTTCCGACAAATCTTTAGCTGGCACACCTGCCAGCACCTCTTTTCTATTCGACAACCACTTCCTTAATCTAAACCCGCCTTTACTCATCACTGTGGTTAATTCCTCTATGACTATCCGTGCTTCCTCGATAGTATCCACGGAGGCTATACAATCATCCACGTAGATGCTATTGTTTGCTATATCTAAAGTCACCTCGCTCATGTCGGCCCGATTGTCCAAAATGGCCTGCTTCAGGGCGAAGTTAGCGCAGAAGGGTGACG
>NW_005347434.1:0-282 GCF_000412655.1 Myotis brandtii | reverse complement strand
AAAAATATCCTCAGGTAAGGATTAAAAACAACAACAAAAATTTAATGGAAAAAAAGAAGAGAGAGCGAGAGAGAGAGAGAGAGAGAGAGAGCGCGCGCGCGCGAGCGCTATTGAGAATGAGACAATGCACCTGACATTCTGATGCTGATGCTTGGCACAATGGGACACTCAGTAAGTGTTGGTTTCCTTTTCCCAGGGGTGGCGAAGTGTGTTTTGTAGCTCTGCAAAGCCAATCACACCATCATAGGGGAAAGGGGCAGATGTGACGTCCCCAAGAGAAGT
>NW_005347433.1:0-1055 GCF_000412655.1 Myotis brandtii | reverse complement strand
TTGTGACTTTTAATTCATGATTTGTTTTTGGTAAGTCCCTTTCATTACTCAGTTCATAAACTCAAGATAATACAATGCAAAAGATAGTCTTTATAGAAACCTTTGAGGTTTTTGGATGACTGATAACTGATGCAAGAGTATGACTCCCCAGAGGCTGTTTAAAGCAGTTTGGAAATCCAGTATTTTACTTTCTCAAGGGGGAAATGGAATTTGGCCATGAATTTTTTTTTTTTTTTTTAGCCCCTGACAGATCTGATGAGGCATGGCATTTACAGGCCAATCCCCAAGTTACAAAATGGGTGGTCACCTTTGTTCTTTGTTCCGCTAAAAATATCCAATCAACCAACCAAACAAAAAACCACAACAAATCTTCCTGAAGTTTCCTGTCTAGTAGTTCTAAAATGTAAAGGGCTATGCTCCTAACGAGAAAAACTCTGGCAGTACCATTTTATGTAACAGCAATGAAAAAATATCACAGTGCCCTTTGTCATTGCTCATAAACAATATCAAAATGTCATGAAGATATTTTGGCATTTTCCACTCCAGTGTTCTCTATACTTGCTTTTTCAAGAAATTATGCAGACCCAGAGTTCGCATTTTTACCTAAGTCTCTGTTATTAATTTCACTTAGATTTGCATAGTGTTTTGCCTTTTACAAAATGGATTCATACTCCTTACCTCATTTTGACAACTCATTTGAATAAAGACCTTCAAATGACTTGCTTTCTGAAAATGGCTTTTGGGGCTTCTCTTTAAAACCACTAAACTTGGTCATCCATTCCTGAAGTTTCCTGAATTTTTGCTCAGTTTCGTTGGTCTGTAGAAAGTTTAACACTTGATATAAAAATACTAGTTAAGATTTAACTATAGAAAAAGACCACATGAGAAATGGGAGATTCAGGTAAAGAGGTTCCAGGCTTCTCTTTATCATTGAAGGATGATACAAGGTTTTTTGACAACTTTTCCAACAAATAAAGGTCCAGTTGAAAGTTCAAGGTCAAAAAGACCCTTGACTTTTAAGTCCCATAAAATGATGCCATAAATGCATGCCTACG
>NW_005347432.1:0-1401 GCF_000412655.1 Myotis brandtii | reverse complement strand
CCAACTTCACAACCTTCACTTTCACTCTCAGTCACCTATTACTGTATATGTTCTGGGAGAAAATGTAAACTTGAAGCAGCATTACACCTTAAAATTAGCTCACTGCCCAGCTGTTTCTAACTTGAGCTAATTTGCATCCATGAACAATTAAGCCAGCAAGGTGTGTTTCTGTGTCCTCATGAATGCCCTGGTTCTCATTAGTCAATATGACTTTATTGTTAACCACTTCCCAGGAAACAAATTGCTTCCTCAACTTCTCTAGGTCTTTCATGAACAGTTACAAAAGCTCTAAGTAGTTGATAATCCACACACCACAATTCAATAAGTTATCACTATAAATTGCATAAATGGCAAGTTTGCAATTGACTAGGACAGGTGTCATATGGGCTCCTACTCAACCAAAATACAAATGCTCAGTGCCAGTCAGAGCACAGCTGACTCACTTGGTGAAGGATGCAGATGACTCACTGTGAAATCTAAAGATACCACCCTTGCAACGGTTCTGTCTAGAGATGTTTTATCCAATCTGCCAACTCAGTTATAAGATTATGAGTTTGTTGCCCATTTCCTGTGTGGTTCTTTTTTTCTGCTTGAAAATAATAAAAAAATATCCAACTCAGTTCTAGTCAGACTGAATTGGGACTTTCTTTATGTTACTCTAAAACCATAAAGGGCAATGATTATAAGAAAGTGCGTGAACAGGGGGACACTGTGATATCACCACCACTCTGTGAAATGTGGTGCTGAAAGAAACCTGTTTCTAGGCTGTGCCCACAAGTACAGGGAGGAGCAGAGGTCAGTAAGGCAGGAACAGAATTCCTGGCCAGAAACATTAGTATTTTAAAAGGAATTGACTAAGATGACACGGATTCCAGGTCTCAAAATGTTGGTATCTCTATAAACTCTTCCACAAAATAATAATTGTTATTATTACTTTTTAGAGCCCTTGCTATGTGCTAGGCGTTAGGCTAAGTGTTTTATTCATATTAAATCATTTAACCCTTGCAACCTTATGAAGTGGGTGAGAATCATCCTTTATTACCCGTGAGGCAATAGAGCAAAGCGGCAAGGAAATGGAATCTAGAGCCAAATGGCATAGATGCAAATCTGCCTCGGCCACCTATTACTTCCATGGCCTTGGGCCTACCAGATGGAGTGATGTTGATGGTGCAAGGAGTTGACTGATGCAAAGCACTTACTCAATGTGCACACTAGCAATAATTATTGCCCACCATCAATGGCTGACTGGGCCCACAGAGTAGGGACAGGAGAAGGGGGTGAGATACAATGGCTATCGGAGACCCACTCTAAAGGAGCACTGCTAGTGATGACGGTTGCCCTTGAAAGGGACCAAAATTTCACCCCCCTGGAATTGACTTTTGGGATTTGATTTTAAGCTGG
>NW_005347431.1:0-230 GCF_000412655.1 Myotis brandtii | reverse complement strand
TGCTTCTTTCTCTTCAGAAGATTATAGTAGTAGAGAGCTCTGGTCAATGTACAGGAAACTTAAAAAAAAAAGTCCATGCTAAGGGAAAATGAGCCAGGAAAGAGGAGGAAAGTGAAGAGAGGAGGGGAGTGTGGGAATCTGGGGCAATAGAAGTGGATTCTGGGAGAAGAAAGTACTTAAAGGAAGAGTAATGTTAGTATTGGTCTTTTCCGGGGCTATCTATTTTTTTT
>NW_005347430.1:0-907 GCF_000412655.1 Myotis brandtii | reverse complement strand
AGGTCGATGCTCAATCACTGAGCCATGCTGGCCAGGCAAAAAGCCTTAATTTTGATGTAACCAAATTGATCCATTAACAAATTATTTCCTGGTTTGTTCTTTTGGTTCTTGTTTAAAACATCTTGTGCTAATTTTGAGTCATGAAGACATATTCCTACATCTTTGCAATTATATTTAATATTTAGATTTTTAAACAGTTGGAAGTTTAAATCTTTATAGGGTATTAGCTGGGAATACAGCTTTATTTTTTGCCATAGTCGGTTTCTCATAAGTCATCTACTAAGCAGTCTCTGTTTCCACCGTTGCTCCATGGTGCCGCCTTTACATAAAATTGGTGTGGGGCTCCTCTGAGCTCCTCCACATGGTCCATGGGTCTACTTGTCCAGCTCTGTAAAGAGCCAAATTGCTTTTACTACAGTCGTTTTCTCAAGTCCATCCTGATCCTCACCTTTGTTCTTCATTTTCAAGATCCATTTAGCTATTTGTGAACCTTTATTCCTTTATATACATTTACACTTATGCTGAATTTGTAAAAAAAATCTGGCTGGAATGTTGATTTGGATTGCATTGAGTATACAGATTAATTTAGGGAGGACTGGTATATCTACCACATTAGGCATACTGTATCATACTAATTTATACTAGAAACATGGCATAAATCTCCATTGATTTAGATGATTAATATCCACTAATAATTACATTTTTCATAAAGGTATCATGTATTCACTTTTAGAATAATTATTTTTAAAGCACAGACATTAGTTGTAACAAATGTAATTGAGGCTGCATTCTTGAGGGTGGCTCCTTCTACATTCCATGACGAGAGTCTGAGATGCACGCCTCCTCGGCCGGAGTTGGCGTGCCTTCTCGTAGTTCCTACCCTCCTCTTAGATGGAAATCTGCAGAA
>NW_005347429.1:0-465 GCF_000412655.1 Myotis brandtii | reverse complement strand
ATGTAACAACTCCCCCTTTCCAAATTCTGGATCCTTGTAATCTCACTGGGTAAATGAGTGAAGGTCTCATCTTCTGTGGTTTCTTCCTGCTGTCAAATGGCATAGTCTCAGCTATGCCTGGGTCCAGGGATTCTTACTGTCTAATAAAAGAAGTGGGGGGAGGGGGTCAAGAATGAAGGGAAGCCTTTACAGGAGGAAGATTGTTGTCTTCCAAATATGGCATATGCAGTATCTAGCGGATGGGGCTACTGAACTAGAGGAGCTGGTTAAGGGCTTCATATTGCAAGAGGTGGTGCTTCCAAAGTGAGACCTATTGTGCAGACAAACAATCAAATCTTTAGTGAGGGGTATTCCTTGTAGTGTGTGTGTGGGGAAATATAGTGAAATCAGAAACTGGAGAGACTAAAGGATCCCCAGAAGCTAATCCCGAGCATGGCTTTGGGTGTCACCCTCAGTAGCAGGATA
>NW_005347428.1:0-347 GCF_000412655.1 Myotis brandtii | reverse complement strand
GTCTCCAGTCCTTCCTGGCCAGCCCTCTGGGCATGGCACAAACCTGAAACACACCCTCATTCATGCACTTTGTCAGGATGTGGTATCTACTAAGCCTCAGGCACTGTGGTGGGTGCTGAGGGATCCAACACCTTGTCACAGAGGATGAGGTCTTGTAGACCCGTACCTCTCCAGTAGAGGACAAGGAGAGGCCCTGGGGTGAGAGGCAGAAATCTTATTCGGCAAAGACAGTCTCTAAGCACAGCAGGCCTATTACACCCTAGGAGGCTGAAGAGAATCCTGGATAGAATTGGAGACCCTGGAGCTTGGTGATCAGCCATTCCTCCACTCGATGACATGAACAAGCA
>NW_005347427.1:0-321 GCF_000412655.1 Myotis brandtii | reverse complement strand
GTAATACTTTAAGCAATAAAACAAAATTTTAAAAATTTTTGTTAATTGATGTTTTGTTATTGGTAAGGCTTCTGGTCAACAGTAGGCTATTAATAGCAATGTTTTGAGGGAGTCAAAAGTCATATGTGGATTTTTGACGGCGTGGGAGTCAGCACCCCTAACCCCCATGGTGTTGAAAGATCAACTGTATATGTGTGTGTGTGTATGTGTGTGTATGTGTGTGTATATATATATATATATATATATGCACATATATGTATATACTCCTTAATTTTTTTATTTTTCAATTACAATTGACATACATTATTATATTAGTTTCAG
>NW_005347426.1:0-228 GCF_000412655.1 Myotis brandtii | reverse complement strand
AGCCCTCAGGGGATGTCCAACTGATGGCTTAGGCCCGATCCCTCCAGGAAGCGGGGCCTAAGCCACAGTCTGGCCTCCCTCTGTGGGAGGCGACCCCAGCAGGCTGATCTGGGGACAGCCAGTGGCCAGCTCCGCCCCAAATTGCCCGCTGCTGCTGCTGCCGCCCGTGGCCTCCCTCTGTGGGAAGCGACCGGGTGGGCGATCAGGGGATGGTGCCGGCCCCCATCG
>NW_005347425.1:0-280 GCF_000412655.1 Myotis brandtii | reverse complement strand
CATCTATTCAGAAGCTGTACTAAGGATTGGCTGTCCTTGGCTTAACTCTATACAGCAAATCCTATATAATAAAAGGCTGATATGCAAATAGACCGAATGGTGGAACAACCAAACAACCTAACAACCGGTTGCTATGATGTGCGCTGACTACCAGGGGACACGTGTGGAACATGGCGGGCGTTGGCCACGGCGGGTTCGTGGAGCAGGTGAGCGGGGGCACCAGACCAAAGCAGGGCTCCGGTCATGTCATCGGGGCGAGCCTCTGGTGGTTACTGAAAAT
>NW_005347424.1:0-965 GCF_000412655.1 Myotis brandtii | reverse complement strand
AAAATATAGCTGCTGAAAGCAAAGCTCTCTAAGCTTTAGCGGGAGGGAGGGAGGGAGGGAAAATGAATGTGATTCTCTCAGTCCCAAGCCCAAAACTCCCAGAGAAGGAGCGTGTTCTCTCTATTTGAGTTAGGGTCTTACCTGTGGGAGTCAGTTGTGCCAGAGGAGGGTAGCACTGGGCTAACAGAGTAGACCCTACAGCATCCATGGAGATAGTAGCTCTCCTGGCAGAGGTGAAGAAACACTGTTTCTTCAGGGGTCTCCAATGATAGAAGGCTACTAGGTAGAAGTCCCATAGGTGTGCACAAGAGATGTTTGTGTATGTAAATATTGGAGAACCAGGTCACTTAATTAAATTAATGACAGACCTAAACGATCAAAACGGCAAGAAAACAATCTAAAGCGATATCTGAAAATCAAGAAAATCCAATGAATAACAAGCAAAGATAGGTACTGTGTTTTTCTGTTAACTGTTATTTGGGTAGGTCATGTCATGGAAGGATTGGCTGCTTTGCCTTTGCTAATTAAATGGTATGATACTCTCCACCAGCTGGATTTTCCTACACTGGAGTAAAATTTAGCAAAGGCCTTCTTAATGGCCCTCCCCCCAATTTTCCCAGTTCTCAATATGCTGTGTGTAAACTTTGAGGTAAGCTCATTAGAGGGCCTTATGGGCAATAGGAGTCCCTAATAGCACATGGTTAATGAGGACACTCCTGGTTTACCCTGGGAGAAGGGTACCTTAGTCAGGGTTTTCCAGAGAAGCATAACCAACAGGATGAATGTGTGTGACTGCGTGTGTGTGTGTGTGTCTGTGTGTGTATTTACATGTGTGTATATATAGACAGAGACGGAGACAGAGGCAGAGACAGATAGATAAATATATAGAGAGATTTTAGAAACTAGTTCACATGATTGTAGATGCTTTGAAAGTCCAAAATCTTCAGGGTGGGCCAGCAGGCTGG
>NW_005347423.1:0-438 GCF_000412655.1 Myotis brandtii | reverse complement strand
CCCCCCACCCCATTTGGGGGCGGAGCCAGCTGGCCCAGTTATCACAGCCCCTCTCCATGTCCAGTCCCGCCCCTAATTGGCCCCCAACCCCAATCAAGGGTGGAGCCCACCAGCCAATTTCCCACTGCCCCTTCTCCCAGCTGGCCTGGCCCTGATTGGGCCCCAATTGGGGCAGGCCGGCCAGCAGCCCGGCCAATCTCCCACCATCTCCTCCTCCCTACAGGCCCAACCCCTATCTGCCCCAATTGGGGCTGGGCTGGCCGGACCCCACCCATGCACGAATTTGTGCACTGGGCCTCTAGTAATTACATGAAGATATAATATATATAGCAAGAACAACAGGAAAACTGAAAAGACAATGCACAGAACAAGAGAAAATATTTGCATATAACATATCTCTTAAGGGACTTGTATCCAAAATATATAAAGAAGTCTTAT
>NW_005347422.1:0-688 GCF_000412655.1 Myotis brandtii | reverse complement strand
ATATTCTTAGAAAAATACAAGCTCCAAAAACTCAATCGGGAAGAATGAAAAAACCTGAATAGGCTGATAACTACCGATGAAATTGAAGCAGTAATCAAAACTCTTCCAGCAAAAAAAAGCCCTGGTCCGGACGGCTTTACAGGGGAGTTCTACCAAGCATTCAAAGAAGAACTAAAACCTATCCTCCTCGGACTATTCAAAAAAAATTCATCCCTTCATTATGTGTGAGTTTTTGTTCTGAGGTAGGTCTCTTGTGGACAGCATATATTTAGGTCATGTTTGTGTATCCATTCAGCTACCCTATATGTTTTGATTGGAGCATTTAACCCATTTACATTTAAGATTATTATTGATAGGTTTTTATGTATTGCCATTTTGTTTCTTTATGCCTATGTTTCTCTCTATATATTTCTTCTTCTTATATCAGTCCCTTTAGCATTGCTTGCAGTGCTGGTGATAAAATCCTTTAGCCTTTTTTTTAAATCTGGGAGTCTCTTTATTTCACCATCTATTTTGAATGATAGCCTTGCTGGACATAGTAATCTTGGTTTCAGATCTTTTTCTCTTCATTACCTTGAATACTTCATGCCATTCCCTTCTGGCCTGTAGAGATTCTGATTTAAAAAAAACAGCTGAAAGGCTTAGGGAGTGCCTTTGCAGGTAACACATTGCTTTTCTCTTGCTTCCC
>NW_005347421.1:0-580 GCF_000412655.1 Myotis brandtii | reverse complement strand
TGGTTCATAGGTCATCGCTCAACCATTGAGCCACGCTGGCCAGGCCCACCTTTCGATAATAAAGCACGTCATGCCTTTGAGAGTTATACACCTCCAGAAAGTTATCACACGTGGGAAAATCCCTCCGCAAACCAGAAAGATGCCCGGCTTGTCGTCTTTCTCGTTGCAAAACCTAATTTCATACATTCACCCTCTCCTGTTGTTTAGGACATAAATTTCAATATGTACTTCCAAAGAAGGAAGGGCAAAGAAGAAAATTAATAGATGTTACTACTCAGCCATGGTTCTATGATGAATGATTTTTATTTTCCCCGTCTATGTTGTACCCCATTCCTGCAACTAATACTTTAACCTGAAAAATGAACCTTCTGTAGGGAAATCAAATTCTCCTTCGTGCGGCTCTGTTGCCCTGGCTGGAATGGAAATTAAGTCAAAATGATGGTGATGGGCCAGGTGGAGCCTGTGACCGCTTCAACTTTTAGGTGCCAACCTCGAAGAGGAGGCAAAGAGAAAGTCATCCTACTTACTAGCTTATTTTTAGCACGGCTGGCCTGGCTCAATGGTTGAGTGTCAACCTATG
>NW_005347420.1:0-483 GCF_000412655.1 Myotis brandtii | reverse complement strand
GAAGATCAGGGAGAAACCTGGTTTCCTCACAGGGTGAACATGCAAGAGGTTCTCAGAGGAGGTCTGGCCTTGCTGAGTGACAGCTTGGGGGAAGGTATGACATAATGGTGGTGGTGAGTTGATAACAGGAACCAGGTAATTTCCCACAGTGTTTTAGGGGCAGGTGGCACTGGCTACCCCCATTTCTACCCTCTCTTTCCCATACTTCACACTTTGCTGACGCGCATTTTATCTGTGACTTCCTGGCTTATGGCTACCTTAACCTTTGTCACATTTTTGCATCACCTCCCCCTCTGCACTGCTCCCTGTGCAGTATTCCTCTACATGGACCTGCACATGTGATACGAGGTGCACATAAATGCTTATGTAGTCCTCAAACACCTGTTATTTATTTATTGAATTTTACTTGGAAGAAGACATAGTGACTTCCTTCTTCACAGCTTGCCCCTGTCACCAGCAGACCAGCCCTGCTCAGCACTGTTA
>NW_005347419.1:0-239 GCF_000412655.1 Myotis brandtii | reverse complement strand
GGAGCCTCGCTGATGACGAAGGTGGAGTTACCATTCGGGGGGGGGCAAGGCAGCATCAATTCTGTTGATGTTGGCAACTGGACGAGATGTGTCATCTCCATGGGGAAACGAGATTGACTCCTCTCCTGCTCCACTGCTCCCTTCAGATTCTCTCAGCCCCAGCTAATGACCGCCCCCCCTCCCCAAGCAGAAAGGACCACCCTCACTTTCACCTCTACATCTAGAAACCTGCCACCTTT
>NW_005347418.1:0-654 GCF_000412655.1 Myotis brandtii | reverse complement strand
CAGTCCACAGATCGACACTCTATCCACTGAGCCAAACCAGTTAAGGCCAATTTATTCATTTTAACTAATATTACTGAGTGCTGCCAAGCCCAAGTCCTATCCTAGGTGCTGGGGATGCTATGGTGAATAAGGTGGATGAGGTCTCTGCTTTCATAAAGATTCCAGTGTAGTAAGAAAGAGAAATAATAAACAAGGTATATAATTTAAGGATGAGAAAGGAATAATAGAGTAGGATAAAACAATAGTGACAGGCTGTTCCATTTTAGATAGGATGACCTCCTCTCTCTGAATCAGTAATATTTGAATGAAGTGAATCATGTGACCATCTGGGGAGAGCACGCCAGCCAGGGAATAGCAAGTGCAAAAGCCCTCGGGCAGAAGCATGCTTGTTATGCTCCTTGGACTTGAGAAAAAGCTATAGGGCAATGCCACTGAATCAGAGGAAAACAAGACAGGAAGGAATCAAGGTAGAAAAGAACCAAGAGCCAGGTCAGACAAACTCTTGGCTTCCGAAGTAAGGCTTATTAACTTTATTCTAGGTGCAATGGGAAGCCTCGGAGGAACGAGCAGGGAAATGACACAATCAGGTTTACATTTTAAAAGAGGGTATCGCCCTAGTCGGGTTGTGGCTCAGTTGGTGTATGGTCGTCCCAT
>NW_005347417.1:0-319 GCF_000412655.1 Myotis brandtii | reverse complement strand
ACAGCAAATAAAGTTTTAAGACACATCATAGAGAACTAAAATGCATAAATATGTCACAATATCTATTTATGAGGCCCCTAGAACCGTAAGAAATACAAAAAAAATCACTGTTAATAACTCATTCTCCAATTGCCCCCTCCCCCCCCGTCTCTTAAACATCAAATTGCCTCCCTGTGGGGCGTGTGCCCCACCTTGGGAACCACTGGCCTACATGTTTAGGGAAATGGGGTGAGAGAGAAAGAATGTACAACAAATTCAATGGTTCTGAGAAGGCTTTCAGTCTGAGAACAAACCACACACCTGGGAGGAAAGCCAGGGA
>NW_005347416.1:0-262 GCF_000412655.1 Myotis brandtii | reverse complement strand
CCGCCTTGGCGCTGGGGTCAGAGGAGCAGAGGCACAGGCCACAGGGGGGCTGGCACCCAGCAGCCCCAAGCCCCGCCTCAGTGCTGGGGTTGGGGGAGCAGAGACACAGCCTACACAGGGCCGGCACCCAGCAGTCCCAAGCCCCGCCTCGGCAGCGGGGTTGGGGGAGCAGAGACACAGCCCGCACAGGGCCCGCACACAGAAGCCCCAAGCCCCGCACCCAGAAGCCCCAAGCCCCGCCTCAGCGCTGGGGTTGGGGGAG
>NW_005347415.1:0-789 GCF_000412655.1 Myotis brandtii | reverse complement strand
GTGATTAGTAGGCCTTCAGTATAATATTACAGAATGTTAAATGCATGCGGGAATAGTTGAGTTCATAAGACATGTGTGTGGAATGAGGAAGAATGAAAACTGTTCCATCAGCCCAACTTCCCCTTGGGGCCATGTCTGCCTTATTCCTCTCTGACTCCCTTCTCGCCCCTCCACTCAGGGTTCCCAGGAAAGGCTAGGGCCAGACAGGCCTCCAGACCAAGCGCCCCCCGCCAAGGATGCCCCTCCCTCCGGGGAGCAACAAGAGCTCTACTACGCCAACCTCAGCTTTTATGAGATGAAGACACGGGAGCCTCAGAACCTGGAGGCCACCGGCAGCCCTGAGTACTCAGAGATCAAGCGTGCAGGCAAATGAGGACTCGCTCAGAGCAGTTTAATTGACTTTTCAGGAGCAACCATGGAAAGCAGAAGAAAGCAGATACGATCTTTAAATGTCACTTTATAATTTATACTCAGCAGAGAGAATTCAAAAATGAGGAAGTAATACAGATGTTTTGGAACAAATAAATGAGGAAATTATTGCCTGTAGAATAAAAATATAGATTTAAATTCTCAACAGTACTAATGGCTAAGCCCAAAGTAGCTGTGGTGGGGGAATATGTAATATGTACATTTCCTAATATGTACATATTACCTAGGAGGAGAGAGAAGTGTTCATTTACTAAAACGTTGGTAAGTTAATTATGATGCTGAAATTTTTATGGTAGTGACTGTACATAATAAAATAAGAATGTATAAGTTACAAACTAGAAGTAGTTTTAAATATATATA
>NW_005347414.1:0-378 GCF_000412655.1 Myotis brandtii | reverse complement strand
CTAAGTCTCTCTATCCTTGAGCAAATCATAAGTTCACTTGCTATAACCACCATTCTCCCTTTCTCCTCCTCTCTGCTGTCAAAGAAGACCCATGCTGGCTGCCTCCTTCACCACCTGCCCATCTCAGCCTGTTATAATATGACTAGAGGCCCAATGCATGAAATTCGTGCAAGAGTAGGCCTTCCTTTCCCTGGCTGCCAGCACTGGCTTCCCTCCGGCACCCAGGACCTGGGCTTCCCTCACAGAAGGAGGCCCCATACACCCGCTGCAGCTTGCCAGTCAGTGGCCTGGGCCTCCCTTTTTGGGATGATCATGGAGCCCCCCAATTGATCGTCCTGCCGGCCGGTGGCCTGGGCCTCCCTCTGCGGGGCTATCATG
>NW_005347413.1:0-346 GCF_000412655.1 Myotis brandtii | reverse complement strand
CTTTAAAATCTTTTAAAAATTAAATATATATAATATAAATGAATATATATTTATTTACATTTATATATGCTCATATAAAAATATATAAGTATACACTTAACCTTGAATTATGTTTTTCATTTAATAATTTTTCGTAAACATTTTCCCATGCAATTATTTATTTGTCAAAACTGTGCTTTTAAATGATTATATAATACTCCATCTCCCAGATAAAAGTCCTGTCATTGTTTAATCACTCTCTTTAGCAGGCTATGCCAGGGGTTTCTAAGATTTTTGCTATTTAAGGAAATGTTAAAACATATTTTTTGGGGTACAAAGCTTGGTTTATGTCCTTTGGGTAAATTTT
>NW_005347412.1:0-214 GCF_000412655.1 Myotis brandtii | reverse complement strand
TTTATGGTTGGGAGTCACCACAACATGAGGAACTATACTGAAGATTCGTGGCATTAGGAAGGTTGAGAACCACTGCATTAAAACATCTGTGTTCGTTTGTTCATTTGTTTAGCTGGGGACTACCACGGTCAAGTGTGCATACTGCAAAGATTATTTTGATGAACAAAACGGTAAAAAGAGGTTGCTGAAACCATGGGGCTTAGTTTAAAGGCTA
>NW_005347411.1:0-622 GCF_000412655.1 Myotis brandtii | reverse complement strand
TTTCCAGATCTTAGCTATTATAAATAACACTGCTATTTACTTGTTTAAATGCAGGAACTCTCAAGAAACTTAATAAGCTAACATTCATAGTGACTGCTTAAGCCTTCCTCTCCCTCCATCAAGAGCAGAATCTGTGAGACAAGGGCTTTGATTTTGGGAAGTGATCCCAGAGAACCTGAGGGGGCGGGGGTGGGGGCAGAATAACACAGGAAAGGAGGAAATCAATGCAAGGGTGTGTTTCCAAGCCCGCCTGGGGGGAAACCGGGCTCCATCGCCCTGGCAGCCTCTGATGAGCCATGCAGACTGTGCCTCCCCAGCACACACCCCGCCCGAGAGGCAGCAGAGGGGAGCCCTTGTCCTCCACGTCCCGTGGCCGGTTGGCCCAGTGTGGGCCTGTGAGGGGCTAACCCGCTGGCCATTCCGATTGCACGTGAAAGTGTCAGAGAGAGCGTGGATGTCTGTCAGCGTGAGGCTGTGCAAACCTGGCTGAACAGTGAGGGCTGCACGGCAAAGGCCCTCATGTCACGACCCTCCGGGCTGGGACTCAGCCAGCGCACGCCCAAACTGATGGAGTTGGGCTAAAACTCCTTCCTTCCCAGAATACCTATTAGCATCTTTCTGG
>NW_005347410.1:0-568 GCF_000412655.1 Myotis brandtii | reverse complement strand
AAACCTGGGGTGGTTTAGTGGATGCCTAACACAATAATAAATTGGCAAATTGGACTTCATCGGAATTGAAAACTTCTATACTTTAAAAGGTACTGTAAAAACTACATGGCTGTAAAAAAAAGAAGGAATTCACCCTTTGAGAAAGTATGGATGGACCTGGAGATTATTATACTAAGTGAATAAGCCAGTCAGAGAAAGATAAACGCCATATGATCTCACTAATATGTGGAATCCAATGACAAAATTAACTGATGAACAAAGTAGAACCAGAGGCATGGATGCATGGATGCATGGAACAGAATGACATGTCAGTGGGGAGGAGGATGGGAGGGACTGGAAGAAATAAGGTGAAGAGATTAGCCAAAGAGCCTATATGTGTAGACAATAATGTGGTGAAGGCCAGAGGAGGGGGGAAGGACCTGGGTGGAGGTGGGCAGAGGAGGGAGGGAAATGGGGAACATTTGTAACAGTGTCAACAATAAATAATAAAATAAAATAAGAGATACCATAAAAGCAAGCCAGAGACTGAGAAAAAAAATTTGCAAAGCCTATACCTGATAAAAAATAC
>NW_005347409.1:0-469 GCF_000412655.1 Myotis brandtii | reverse complement strand
AGAGGCCTGGTGCATGAAAATTCATGCATTGGAAGGGATGTCCCTCAGCCCGGCCTTCCCACTCTCACAGTCTGGGAGCCCTCAGGGGTGGGAGGCAACCCGGTGACAGGGGAAGGCAACGCCCCCATCACACTTCTGCCGCTGCCACTGCTGGCAGCGCAAGCCTCGGCCGGCCCTGGTTACCTGAGCCTCGGGTGGCCCTAGGTGGCTGTGCAGCTACCATCTGAGGCTTGCCTGCACCACAGGCCAGCCCTGGCCAGCTGGGGGGCTGAGGGGACTGGGGAACTCCGGCCTTGCCGCATGCCTGCCGCACCAGCAGGGCTGAGAGGACTGGGCGCCACCATCTTGTGGCTGTGGGTGCTGCCATCTTTGAGAGCATGGCAGTCAATTAGCATATTCCCTCCTTATTGGTTGTGGGTGCTGCCATTTTTTCAATGGCATGAGGGTCAATTAGCATATTTCCTCTTTA
>NW_005347408.1:0-235 GCF_000412655.1 Myotis brandtii | reverse complement strand
ATTAAAAAAGTTCAAGGCAGGGCAGGGGAGACAGGAAATAGAGGAGTACCATGCGTGGTATGAACATCCCACAGCAGACTTTGGCTTTCCCTGCCATAGGAGCAGTTTGCCACGCACTGGCCACCGTCTTGCCACACTTGACAACCAAAATGTGTGAACTCAGCCCTGGCCGGTTTGGTTCAGTGGCTAGAGCATCGACCTGTGGACTGAAGGATCCTGGGTTCGATTCCGGTCA
>NW_005347407.1:0-341 GCF_000412655.1 Myotis brandtii | reverse complement strand
GAATAGCGTAGGCATGGTGTTGGGGGGAAGGGTTTTGGGCAGGGCTTTGGTGGGTCAAGAGGGACCCTCCATGAGGCCCACCATAGAAGATGATGTGGTGCAAGAGTCACCAGAGCTAGAGGATGTGGAGCCGTGCAGGTAGTGTGAAAGACCTCAGACTCGTTCTCAAGAAAAATGGGGTCCTGGCTGGGTAGCTCAGTTGGTTAGAGCGCTGTCTCAACACGCCAAGCTTGCAGGTTCAATCCCCGGTCAGTCAGGGCACGGACAAGAATCAACTAATGAACACATAAATAGGTAGAACAAGAAATTGATGTTCTCTCTCTCTCTCTCTCTCTCTCTCT
>NW_005347406.1:0-705 GCF_000412655.1 Myotis brandtii | reverse complement strand
GCCTCCACTGCTCATGGATTTAAAGGGCCAACATAATCACATTTTGCTTTCATTAACAGTCAGAGAGTTATGTTTTCATTGCTCAAGGGCCCTGTTTGGCACTTGGTGGTCATCTGCTGATAGACTTTATTAACACAACGTTGGTTATTTATAGTCTCATACTATCATCTTAACCTCTCCACCAACCCTCTCTATTTTTTGTAGCTACTTTACATAAAATGCACCACATGCTACTCTTTCCATATCTATAGTGTACAGCAGGTTGCTCCTCTCCTAGGAAGCCACATCAGGTCCTGGGTGAGGCTGGCCTTTTCATGTAAATGGCAAGTTTTCTATCAATGTCAGATTAGCAGCAAGGTTGTTTAAACACTGAAACCTTCTGACCAGTTGACAAGACAGGATTCCCATGAAGGTGACATTTCTGAGGCATTCACATCTCTGAGGTTTTGATGTATTAGTTGAACTTTCCCCCGATGGCGAGCGATGCAGACACACTTGTCAGTATTTTACAAATAATAAAAAAGTACCTTTGTTCTTGCTCCATACTTTTCTCTTGAAAATTATTCTGTTACCTAATTACCTATTCCAATCTTAGCCTTTAGGAGTTGGGCTAATGGAAGTAGAAACCATCGTGACAATGTGCCTCATGCCATAGAAGGGTGACGGCGCATTGTGCACTTGAAGACCATTGTACACTAGAAACTG
>NW_005347405.1:0-553 GCF_000412655.1 Myotis brandtii | reverse complement strand
TCTGCCCTCTCCTTCTTGCCCTGGTAGGTTTTGCCTTTAATGCAGCCCCACACCATCCTCTCATGCCCATCTCTTGTGCCAGCCCCTCCCTGACATGCCAGGGCCAGGGCAACTCAGCTGTCCTGCTGATCCCACATGTACGGTCCACATATGATGTCAGGTAATGGGGGCCCCTCCTGTGTCAGGTGGAGACAAGACTGAGCACTGAGCTCAGAGCACCTCCAACAGCTCACACCTGTGCTGAGGCAACCTCCAGGGGCCCATGAGCTGCAGAGCATCGTGGTGGACAAGCCTGAGGCCACTGGGGTCAGAGGGCAGTCAGGGATGGGCTGGGGCCTGGTCACCTATAATGTTGCCAACGTGTCGCTGACCAGAACCCAGTACACAGAGAGCTCTGTGAATCCTAAAAGTGCAGGGACAGTCCAGCCAGCATGGCTCAGTGGCTGAGTGGTGACCTATGAACTAGGAGGTCACAGTTGATTCCTGGTCAGTGCACATGCCCAGGTTCCCTCCAACATCCTCAGGGTGGGGCATGCAGGAGGCAGCCAATCAA
>NW_005347404.1:0-224 GCF_000412655.1 Myotis brandtii | reverse complement strand
GCTCTGTTGACTAATGATTTTGCCGACCACTGGTCTACGGGATCAGCCTAGATGGGCCCTGCAGCCTGAGGATTCACTGGAGCCCCCTGAGCACTCCCCCTCCTCACACACTCGCATTGTATTTTATCACCCCCTCTCCCCCTTCCTAGACGTGTTCTTCTCGCCTGACGTCCAGGCAGAGACAGACGGACAGTCACACCCCCGGGACACGTGTGCATGAAGAA
>NW_005347403.1:0-675 GCF_000412655.1 Myotis brandtii | reverse complement strand
GGCCAAGTCTATGCTAGAGATGGAGGAGGGTGGGGGCCGGTGCATCTCGCCCAAGAGCACAGTCCACATCACTCCACCAAAATCCACCTGCTGAAAGGCAGGGCGAGGACAGTTTGCCAGGGCTCTTCTATCACTAGATGCAGAGGCAGCGACAAATGAGGTGCAGGCACAGGGCAGAAGCCCACCAAAGACAGGAGTTGGTGAAACCTCTCAGGGGAGCCCACCTGGCAGAGAAAGTGCCTGGCTGGCGTCTTAAATGTCAAACATGGGCCTGACCCTGAGGCAACAGCACCGAGGCACCCAGACTCTGAAAAGCACCCCTGTCGATTAGGTAAACTCGCCTTTGGCTGACTTGGTTTCTTTTGGCACAAATATAGCCAAAACAGCTCTCTGAGGGCGACACTTGAGACCATGTGACCACAGGACTAGCAGGCGCAACGTAGGAACAGCCATCCTGGCTTCCACCAGACTCCCCCCAGGCGCCTGGGAGCCCGTCGAAACTCTCTGCCCTCGTGAGTGAGACCCGTGTCCTCACAGCAGAACAAGCCCAGGAGAGCTCACTAGACCCCACTTTGCCCAAGCTCCCACCCACCATGTATACACCTGTTCCTCTGCAGGCCTGGCAACCGAAGCCCCACCCCCACACCTATGAGTTCCTTGAGAAGAAGACGGAGT
>NW_005347402.1:0-228 GCF_000412655.1 Myotis brandtii | reverse complement strand
TTTTTATTGAATTGATGGGGTGATAGGGGTTGATAAAATCATATAGGTTTCAGTTACACAATTCTATAATACGTCATCTGTATATTGTATTGTGTGCTCACCACCTCAGGTCAAGTCTTTGTCCACCACCATTTATACCCCCTTTACTCTCTTCTACTTTCCCCAACCCCCGTTTTCCTTTGGTAATCACCATACATGTAATTGCATTTAGGGCCCACCTGAGAATCC
>NW_005347401.1:0-351 GCF_000412655.1 Myotis brandtii | reverse complement strand
TGCCCGTCAAGCCGCCCGTGGCAGCAGCACAGGGTGTATGTGTCTCAGCCTGAGCAGACCTGCCTGAGCGTCAGGGGGCGGCTGCCTATGGGGCCAGGACGGGGCAGGGCAGACCCAGGGCCCCGAGTTCAGCTGTGCCTGCATCAGAGCTCCTCATAGAGGCACCGTGTCTGTGCTGTGACCTGGGGCTCCCCAAACAGCCTGGGACCCCCATCCAGCGAGAGAGCAGCGCCTGTGTGGACCCTGATCCGCTCCCTGGGGCAAATCTGGCAACTCGGGCCCCAGGAGCCCCACTGGGCGGGCACTGAGGCCAGGGCTGCCTGTCCCGGCCCCTCCTGTGCCCGCAGCCCC
>NW_005347400.1:0-353 GCF_000412655.1 Myotis brandtii | reverse complement strand
GTGGAGAGGGGTTGGGGAGCTGAGTGAAAAGGTGAAGTGATTAATAAAAAAAAAAAACCACCCCAAACTCATAGACACAGACAATAGTATAGTAATTACCAGAGGGAAAGGGGATAGGGGGAGGTAGAGGAGGGTAAAGAGGGGACAAGTGGTGATGGAAGGAGATGACTTGGGGTGGTTGAACATACAATACATTATACAGATGATGTGTTATTGAGTTATACACCTGAAACCTATATAATTTTATTAACAAAAGTCAACCCAATAAATTCAATAAAAAGGAAAAAAAAGAATAAAATTGGATGGATAAAATGGGATCAGATTGAAAGGGCTTTAACATGAGTATAGCCAAT
>NW_005347399.1:0-228 GCF_000412655.1 Myotis brandtii | reverse complement strand
ACTGCTGCGGGAGCGCTGCACCTTTGGAGGTGGATGTCCCAGGGTCCGTGGGTCTGTCGGTGGGACAGCAGGATTTTGGCTGGAGTGGCTGCTGGGACGGGGGCAGTGTCCAAAGCCTGTCTGGATTGTGGTGCTGATGAGTTCCTAAAAGAGGCCGCTCTCCCCTTCAAGATGGCGAGGGCTCTGTGCTTGAGTCCCGCAGTCCGGGGAGTGCCCGCAGTGGTGGTA
>NW_005347398.1:0-747 GCF_000412655.1 Myotis brandtii | reverse complement strand
CTTCCACTCTCCCTAAAAATCAGTGGAAATATATCCTTGGGTGAGGATTAATGACAACAACAAAAAATAATGAAATGGGCCCTGTCACTTTTTGTATAGGAAGCGCCTATGGAAAGTAGAAGTGGGAAGAATATTGACATTTAAGAGAAAGAAGGATGTGTGACAAATGTACTGTAAGCCCAGAAAACATGACCGCCTCGAAGACTGAGACAATCAACCATCACTCCCTCCACAATCAGTGCAGTCATTTCCTTTCTCCTCCCCAGATACTCGTGACCATCCTAATCAAATGGGAACGTATTGGTCCTGCATTTTCTCATCTGGTGTCCTTCCGTGTCACATCTTAATCTGCTGGTTGTCCCACGTTCTGTACAACTCCCCGTCGCTTTTCTATATATTTTGTTCCCATTATCCACTTCTGTTTGATTACTGTTATTTCGGCTCTGATTGTCATTTTTTCCTGCTGATGAAATTAACCTTTCACTCCAAACAGTCTGTGTCCCAGTGACAACCCCCCAGTTCTTTTTCTTTCTTTGCCTGTTGTTTTTGTATTGTTACATGTTTCTCCCTCGCTTGCGGAGCGGACAGGAATTTCTGCTATAAATGAAAGCCTGAATGGTTGCATGATTTGATCTGTTATAACATCGTGACGGTGACTCGGGCGCGTGCGCGAGGGGATGTCTGTGTTTTTTGTGCAGAGTCTGGGTGATGCTGCAGAGGGACGATGCGCACTGAGCTCCTTCGGGA
>NW_005347397.1:0-426 GCF_000412655.1 Myotis brandtii | reverse complement strand
AGCATCAGTACAGTGACTACCTTACTATCTATGTGTTTTAGAAACAGAGAGCACAGCGTGCCCCGTCTGGCCGAAGCGCCAGATATGCAGCCCAGCACAATCCTGATAGAAGTGATGGCATAACTTTTCATTCATCATTTTGTCAACAGTCATTCTTTCTTTGATTTTGCCAATGCTTCTCCCAGAAAAGCGATAGAATGAAAGCCCTATCCTAACACAAACACACATGTCAAATTCTATTGTGCTACCCAGTGTTGCTCAGTTGGTTGAGCATTGTCCCAGGCACCAAAAGGTCACTAGTTCAATTCCTGGTCAGGACACATGCCCAGATTGTGGTTTCAATCCCTAGATGGGGTGCATACAAGAGGCAACTGATCAATGTTTTTCGTACATTGATGTTTCTCTCTCACTCCCTCTCCCTTCCTC
>NW_005347396.1:0-949 GCF_000412655.1 Myotis brandtii | reverse complement strand
GGCCAGGCGCCAGAGAAAGTCCTGCCGGCTTCCATACGCTAGCTTGTTGTTGAGCAGCAGCCGGAAGCCCTCCCGCTTGCTCTGCTCACCGCCCTGGTGCAGCTCATCAGCCTGCAGCAGGAGGGGCAGCACATCCTCCAGGCCAGGGGAGCCTTCAGCCTCCAAGGCTCTGGGAACTGGGCCTGAAGCCACCTCTGCCTCCAGGTCCAGAGAATCCTTTCTCCCCATCTTCACGGTCTCACAGCTCACTTCATCTTCCCCGTCTTCACTCTCCCTGTCGGATTCCCGCTCATAGTCAGACTCGGCATTGGCTGTTGTGTAACTGTGGCAGAGAAATGTAAGTTACAGGGTCAAAGGAGGGGATCATCAGCCTTAGAGCCCGAGGTCTGTCCCTTACCCACAAAGAGAGGCTCTCCATGACACTGTCCAGAAAACCAAATAAGAACCATACCCCACTTTCTTTAGAGGTCTAGGCAAAAACTAGTCCTCTCAAGAAAGCTTCTGTGGGGACTACGGGCTGGGAAATGGTTTGGGAGAAGAGTGGCCAACTCCGGGGGCACTGTGACCGTCAGGGGCCATTACAGAACCCCCTGTTTAGCTACTATCCAGTCTGCCAGGAAACAGAGAAAAACAAAAAGCTCAGAAAGGTCTGTACCAAATGTTGCCAGTCGAATTAAAAGGAAATTTTTGCCCTGTCTGGGTGGCTTAGTTGTTTGGAGCTTCATCCCACTGGAGGCAATCAATGTATGTTTTTCTCTCTCCTCCTTCCTCTCTCTCTCCAAAAAAATCAATAAAAACATCCTTGGGGCCCTGGCCAGTGTGGCTAAGTGGTAGAGTGTGGGCCCAAGCCCTGAAGGGTCAAGGGTTTGATTCCCTGTCAAGGGCATATACCTGGGTTGCGTGTCAATCCCAGGCCCTAGTCAGGGAACGTGCAGGAGGCAACCAATCA